>NC_056001.1:108770435-109079895 GCF_018446385.1 Zingiber officinale | reverse complement strand
TTTGCTTCTAAGAATCAATTTCAAGTTAGATCAATTACTTGCCAAATCTGTTCCTACTAACACTGAACAGATATTAAGTCTTACAAAGCAGCTTGAAGGTCTTACTCTTGGGAAGCCTAAAAAGAAGGAACCCTTCTACGTTTACCAAGATCCATTGGTAATCTACAAGAAGGAAAAGGAAAAGCTTAATGGCGACTCGAAATAGACCAGTAATATCTGAAAGAAGTATTACCAAGACCTCTGAACCGGTAACTTCTTCTCAAGAAGACTAAATCAGAAGTTACAGAAGAATGGCGAGATTTCGCTATGAGGCACAAAGAAGATTGAATCACACAAGGGGAGCTAGAACTCTTGAAAGCCAGTTAAATCCAGAGGCTGAGTTAGAACTCTCACAAAGATAGAGGGCTTCTCTTGTTCCAGCAGAAACTCTATATTCTGCAAATTGGTCAGAGCCTAGACATCGAGTTTATCAACATTATTCTGAGACCAGAATATTGGTCACTGGGGGACAACAGAATTTACCGCTAATAAATCAAGAAAGCTACTCTATTCTACGAGCAGAAGGTATGCAATTAATACATCTGGGTTTAGTCATGATCAGAATACATGCTTTGCATCGTAGAAATGCAGGAGTAAATGCTTTAGTTGTCTTAAGAGATACCCGATGGAGAGATGACAGATCAATAATCGGTACAATGGAAGTAGATCTCTCAGGAGGTACGCAACTCGTTTATATAGCTCCAAATATGCTTCTAAGCATAGATGATTTCTTTAATCACATTGAAATAGCCATACAAACACACGGCTATGAGGAGTGGAATACTACAGATTCCAATCTATTAATTACCCGAGGATTAATTGGCCGACTGACTAATACAAGTTATGTGGGTTTTCGTTATAATGTTCAAAACGTTGCAGATTATTTGGCCAGTGCGGGTATTCATGCAGTATCAGCAACTCCAAGAACCATTGCAGAATTACAAGGAATGAAATGGATCCTACAACCACCAAATTCTTCACAGATCCGAAATCCACAAGAGGTAAGAACGACAACCTTGATGGATGGATCTATTGCTCTCTCATTTCAGGTTATCAAGCAACAAAAAATTCGACAACCAGAAGAATGAGTAATTTTGATACGGAAGGAATACAAAACGAAGGAGAGGAAGAATTTGCGGGAGTATTCATTGAAACAAATCCCAGCAACAGATGGGAAGCATTGGGAGAACCAGATACAAATCCCAGATGGGATACTTTGGGAGAACCAAGTGGGAGGTATAATTTTTATGTTAATTATGCGGCACCTCCCCCGGCTCCTTTTATTCCCCCTACCAGGTCCATGTGGGATGACGATGATGATCAAAGTACAGATGCAGCAGAAACTAAAGTAATTACGGAAGTTGTTCTCCCTAGCATATGGGAAGACACTCCGTGGGAAGAAGACCCATATCTTGATATCTATGGGTTTGAAGAGGAAGAAAATCATATCCCTAATGAACATGAATCTCACATTACGGAGGAAGATTATGAAGAAGACGAAGAAGACTTAAGTGTGCATTTCTTGGGGTTAGAAAATCTTGATATTGATTATCCTATTTCACCTAATACTGTGCTTCTTGATGAACAGCAACAGGTTAGCTGGGATGATTCTGATAGTGAATCAGAAAGTTATTGGCAGAACCATAGTTTGTAGAATCGCGATTCTACGTAGAATCGATTTAGGGTCAGGATCGGATCGGTCAGGATCGGATCGTAGAATCGTACGATCCTACCAAAAACCCTTAAAATATTATCATACATGATTAATAATTAGAAAAAATACTTAAAAAACTCATTTACATATAAATAGACAATTAATTTTGCATATATATGCAATCATTTACACTCAACACCTTAGATTACATTACTACATGTACAAATTTAAATTAACTAGTAATTTAACTACTATTCTCACATAGTAATAATATTTATATTTTCATATCATAAAATGAAAGAATATAAAATTTCTATTAACACAATAATAATAACACATTCAACGTCAAAAATATTTCCTTGGTTTATAAGATGATCCAATTTAAAGGCCAATAAAGCACCTAACGTACATAACAGAAGTTATTGGATCCTTTGATTCAAATATGAACGTCGAAAATAATCTTCTAAAGATTGGTTGATATCACACAATACTAGACAATAGATATCCAAAAATTCATCATTTTGGGGGGAAAATGACATAATATTATTGATAAAAAACTAACTCAAAAATAATTAAATATATGTTCAAATAATTTAAAACCCTAACAAGATGAAAAAAATATAATAAAAAAAGATAAAATCTTCTAGGCATCCGAAAAGGATTTAAATAATATTTTTTGGGTTTGAAATAGGGTGGTTAAGGATAAACTTTGAAATTTATTAAAGATCTCTGAACGAGCTTCGATTTGATATATTATAGGCCACGTGGTTCAATCCGAGTCAAAAGTTATGACCTCTCAAAGCTTCCACCGATCCTGCTCCGATTCTGTTCCGATCCTGTTACGATCCTACCGATCCTGTTCCGATCCTACCGATCCTACCGATCCTGCTACGATCCTGCTGCAAAACTCGATTCTGCACGATCCTGGATCGATTTTGGGTCTTAGGATCGTAGGATCGTACGATCCTACGATCCGGATCGCGATTTTGCAAACTATGGGCAGAACATAGTTGAACAAGTTGAACATATGGAGGATCAATATTTTGAAGCTCAAGCAACAAGACGAATGGGTGAATTATCAATACAAGAATCCTCTTCAACAGAGAATGAAGATGATACTGAGCAACAAGATGTCACAAATGAAATTGCTCATGCCGGAATTGAAGTCCCTTTAATGGAACAATTGGAAGGATTAGAATATCCTATCCTGCGAAGCATGATGAACCAAGCAGTTAATGAAAACGCATTCTCCAGTACTAGTGCTATTTCAAGGTATGATCCTCCACCAGAACCTTTAATGGGACAAATTAATTATCCACCAGCGCGTCAATGCAAGAGTGACGCAACAGCCGGAAACGGCAATTAATGGAAAGTTTAGGCCAAGAGGATATAACCATCAACCATGGACTCTTCCTTCAGCTCAAACTAATGATGAGGCAATCTTAATTCTACCAGAGGATATTGGCCAGTATTCTGAGGTAATATCCAGATGGGAATCTATCACAAGCAATCTGGTTAATCAAAAAACCTGGCTGGATAACGCCCAAAAGGTACAGTTTATTGAAAATTTACTTGGTGAAAATGAAAAGAAAATGTGGATACAATGGCGGATGGCCTATGCTGCTGAGTATGAGGCTCTCATACAAATGGCTGGGGAAACCCAGAACATTTTATCTGCCATACGAAGGTCCTTTTTACTTGAGGATCCTTATCAAGGCTCTATTGTAGAGGAAGATCAAGCATATATTGACATTGAAAGATTATCTTGCAATAGTATGAAAGATATTTTCAATTATCTTAATGATTACAAGATTCTGACAGCAAAATCAGGCCGCATGTTCATAAGTACTGAGCTTTCTGATAAATTATTTCGAAAAATGCCACCCATAATTGGAAATGAGATAGAGGCAACCTTTAAAGCTAAATACCCAGCTAATCAAGTTGGTGTGATACCGAGAATACATTTTACATATCAGTATTTAGCAGAAATATGTAAGAAGGCAGCCATACAGAAAAGTGTCAAAGACTTAGCCTTTTGTAGTAAAATCCCAATACCGGGATACTACAACAAACAGAAGAAGTTTGGATTACGAAAGGCTAAAAATTACAAAGGAAAGCCACATGATTCCCCTGTTCGCGTTTTCAAGAAAAAGAAGGCAGATCAACAGAAAAAATGTAAATGTTTTATCTGCGGGGAACCAGGTCATTTCGCCCGTGATTGCAAGAAGCAAACCGGCAACATTGCACGAGCAGCCATACTTGATCAATTAGATCTACCTTCAGATTATGACATATTATCTATAGATCTTAATGAGGCAAACTCTGATGCAATTTGTTTTTTTTCAGAAGGAGAAGCAGGGCCAAGCTATGTCAACTTGGTATTAGAAGAAACACCCTGGATACAGGAAACCGCCTTCATGTTGGGAGCTGAAAATTGTGGATGGCGAAGTCAGGTATTTGTGGGTGATAAAATGAAAAATTGCCAACATGACTGGGAAGAAAATCAGGTGATAACAGACAGTAAGTATGTTTGTTGTACTTTATGCAAACTTATTACAACAGACAATATGCGCATACACTGCATCAATTGCAAAATGACAGTATGCCCAGCCTGTGGCCCGTTTTATTTAAATAAAACATTGACCCTTAAGAAAGCCGAAACCATCCCTCCATATGACAAGGGTGAACGGATGATTGAAGAATTAATTGACTACACCAACTATCCACAGAATATGGTAGACAAAGGAAAACAGGGGCAGGAAAATTCATATTTAAAGGTCCGACGCCTGACACAAACAGCAAAGCTACTTGTTCGCAGAACACCCGGAGCGGCTGGTTATGATATATTCACTGATGAAGAAGTTCATATAATGCCCCGACAACAATGCCTGGTCAAGACTGGCCTTAGCCTGGAATTTTCTGACTGCTATTATGCTCGAATTGCACCACGTTCTGGAAATGCATATCGACTTAACTTTATTATCAATGCGGGTGTCATTGACTCGAGAGGTGTCTTTTGATCTACAATTTTTCTGACCTAACATTATCCCTTGAGCATGGCAGATCTATTGCTCAACTGGTTTTTGAAAAAATTATGACACCACCAGTAATTGAGGTAAATGATTTGAGGCAAACAGTTAGAGGAACTGGTTCTTTTGGCTCAACAGAAATGGAGGAGTCAAGGTCTTCCGATGAATTAATATTTTCAGCAGCAAGGAAGTCGTTAATTAATCGTCTATATAACATTGAGATTATCCTTCAGATCCCAGGAATTAATGACACAAAGGTTCAAGCCATTCTAGATACAGGTGCTACAACCTGTTGTATTTGTCAAAATGCTTTGCCGAATGAAGCCTTCGAAGATATAAATTATAAGGTTCTTTTCTCTGGCATCAATTCACAGCAGGAGGCTAGTAAGAAACTCAGAAACGGATATATGACCATTGGGGTTCATAAATTCAGAATTCCCTTCACATATCAATTGGAAATGAATTTAAAGGACGGAATTCAAATGTTGGTAGGATGTAACTTTATCAAATCCATGGCAGGAGGTCTACGAATAGAAGGATCTGAAATTACTTTCTATAAGGAAATCACCACCATCAGGACCTCCCCAGAAGTATTCGTTTCAGCAAAAGCTATCCCGGAACTGGACATGAATGAAGAAGAATATTTAAGTATGCATGAGGATTTATTTTTCCCTCAACACTCCTTAACAGCTATTAATTTCAAGATGAGATATGCAACAACTATACAGAAATTAAAGGAGGCCGGGTATATTGGCGAAAATCCAACACTGCATTGGTCAAAAAATAAGGGAATATGTACTTTAGACATTATAAATCCTGATATTACAATACAGGATAAGCCCCTGAAGCACATCACACCAGCAATAGAGGCAACTTTCAAAGTACATATAGAAGCTTTGTTAAAATTAAAGGTGATCCAGCCCAGTATGAGCCGGCACAGGACTATGGCTTTCATAGTTCAATCAGGAACCACAGTAGATCCTGTTACGGGCCAAGAAAAGAAGGGTAAAGAAAGGCTTGTTTTTAACTACAAAATATTGAATGACAACACCCACAAGGATCAATACTCGCTACCAGGGATCAACCTTATTCTAAAAAAGGTTGGTAACAGCAAGGTTTTCTCGAAGTTTGATCTGAAATCAGGGTTTCACCAAGTGATGATGGCAAAAGAGTCAATACCCTGGACTGCATTTTTAGTACCACAAGGTTTATTTGAATGGCTGGTAATGCCATTCGGATTAAAAAATGCACCCGTTGTTTTCCAAAGGAAAATGGATAATTCCTTTAAAGGGTGTGAAGAATTTTTAGTAGTCTACATTGACGACATCCTGGTATTCTCTGAAAATGAAGAGCAACATTGTGCTCATCTCAACAAAATATTAGAAATCTGTCAAAAGGAAGGATTGATTTTGTCACCAACAAAAATGAAGATAGCACAGCCAGAGATGGAGTTCTTGGGCGTGGTCATCGGAAATCGAAAAATACGGCTACAACAACACATTATCAAGAAAGTTATTGATTTTGATGAAAAAAACCCTACTCACTTTAAAAGGTTTACGGTCATTTCTGGGTATATTAAATTATGCAAGGTCACACATACCAAATCTCAGCAAAATACTGGGACCTTTGTATTCAAAGGCATCTCCACATGGCGATCGAAGTTTTAAAGAATCAGATTGGGCCATAATCCGACAAATTAAGTCACTGGTATTTAGCCAAAGATTTTCATTTTCAATAATGCTCCAGGCTCTGATACCAAAATATAACACAAACACAGCGGTTAAACAAGAGGAAAACCTGAGTCTAGACCTAGCGGTACTTGAACTCAGGAAATTTTTATTGGAGTAAAACCCACACACTTCACAAGCTCACACACTTCACAAGCTCACAGAACTCCAACTTACAGGACTCAAAACTCAGTAGAACTTCGAGGTTTGCTCGCTTGCTCTTCTGAGTTAACAAACTAAGACTTATATAGAGGTTTAGGAGGAATAAAATAAAGACCGGGTGCGCTTAGGGGGCCCCATCGTCATCCTTATCTTTCTGCCTTTACCTCAGTGCCTTCTATTATTAAAGATAGTGCCTTATCAACAACCTATCTTTACACGTCGTAGACTCTATTATTGATGACTGATTCGTTTCTTTTGAAAAGAGCGGTTCCCCGAGGCTCAGCCTTTTTCAAAAGTAACTTTAGCCATGAGTGTCATGATAGTCTTTCCCAGAACACCTTTTACGGTGTCATCCGCTCCTTGCGTCTCGTCCATGGACTCATCAACTTGCTTTAGGAATCGTTTCTGTTCTTCTGGCAAAGATGCTTTATTGGTGATGTGATGCACCAACCTTGACAGGGCATCTGCCAGCTCATTGCTTGTTCCCACGATATGCTCGAACTTGATTTCTACACCTGTACCTGTAATGTAATCAGTAAAATTTATCCATCTTACCTGGGATGGTTTGTTGTTCACGGATTTGTTGAAGAACTTAATGATTGCATGACAATCCGTGCGTAATGTCATCTCTTTTCTGTCCAGGTAATGGATCTTCATGGCGGTTAATGCCTCCATACATGCATGTATTTCAGCATCAATCGTTGATTTTACCGTAGAAAATCTTCCACTGGCATAGGCACAAATCTTTTCTGTATTTCTTGGGTCATATTGTTTTTCCTTCCACTTGCAAACTCCTCCCCATCCTTCCATGCTGCCATCTGTTTCAATAATAATATATGCATGGTTAGGGGGTAGTTCTAAGTCAGGCAAGGATTGTACTAGTGACTTAATTTGTCGGATTATAGCCCAATCTGATTCTTTAAAACGTCGATCGCCATGTGGAGATGTCTTTGAATACAAAGGTCCCAGTATTTTGCTGAGATTTGGTATGTGTGACCTTGCATAATTTAATATACCCAGAAATGACCGTAAACCTTTTAAAGTGAGTAGGGTTTTTTTCATCAAAATCAATAACTTTCTTGATAATGTGTTATTGTAGCCGTATTTTTCGATTTCCGATGACCACGCCCAAGAACTCCATCTCTGGCTGTGCTATCTTCATTTTTGTTGGTGACAAAATCAATCCTTCCTTTTGACAGATTTCTAATATTTTGTTGAGATGAGCACAATGTTGCTCTTCATTTTCAGAGAATACCAGGATGTCGTCAATGTAGACTACTAAAAATTCTTCACACCCTTTAAAGAAATTATCCATTTTCCTTTGGAAAACAGCGGGTGCATTTTTTAATCCGAATGGCATTACCAGCCATTCAAATAAACCTTGTGGTACTAAAAATGCAGTCCAAGGTATTGACTCTTTTGCCATCATCACTTGGTGAAACCCTGATTTCATATCAAACTTCGAGAAAACCTTGCTGTTACCAACCTTTTTTAGAATAAGGTTGATCCCTGGTAGCGAGTATTGATCCTTGTGGGTGTTGTCATTCAATATTTTGTAGTTAAAAACAAGCCTTTCTTTACCCTTCTTTTCTTGGCCCGTAACAGGATCTACTGTGGTTCCTGATTGAACTATGAAAGTCATAGTCCTGTGCCGGCTCATACTGGGCTGGATCACCTTTAATTTTAACAAAGCTTCTATATGTACTTTGAAAGTTGCCTCTATTGCTGGTGTGATGTGCTTCAGGGGCTTATCCTGTATTGTAATATCAGGATTTATAATGTCTAAAGTACATATTCCCTTATTTTTTGACCAATGCAGTGTTGGATTTTCGCCAATATACCCGGCCTCCTTTAATTTCTGTATAGTTGTTGCATATCTCATCTTGAAATTAATAGCTGTTAAGGAGTGTTGAGGGAAAAATAAATCCTCATGCATACTTAAATATTCTTCTTCATTCATGTCCAGTTCCGGGATAGCTTTTGCTGAAACGAATACTTCTGGGGAGGTCCTGATGGTGGTGATTTCCTTATAGAAAGTAATTTCAGATCCTTCTATTCGTAGACCTCCTGCCATGGATTTGATAAAGTTACATCCTACCAACATTTGAATTCCGTCCTTTAAATTCATTTCCAATTGATATGTGAAGGGAATTCTGAATTTATGAACCCCAATGGTCATATATCCGTTTCTGAGTTTCTTACTAGCCTCCTGCTGTGAATTGATGTCAGAGAAAAGAACCTTATAATTTATATCTTCGAAGGCTTCATTCGGCAAAGCATTTTGACAAATACAACAGGTTGTAGCACCTGTATCTAGAATGGCTTGAACCTTTGTGTCATTAATTCCTGGGATCTGAAGGATAATCTCAATGTTATATAGACGATTAATTAACGACTTCCTTGCTGCTGAAAATATTAATTCATCGGAAGACCTTGACTCCTCCATTTCTGTTGAGCCA
Source organism: Zingiber officinale (assembly GCF_018446385.1). Classification (NCBI taxonomy): domain Eukaryota; kingdom Viridiplantae; phylum Streptophyta; class Magnoliopsida; order Zingiberales; family Zingiberaceae; genus Zingiber; species Zingiber officinale. The sequence goes on along the minus strand of NC_056001.1, from coordinate 109,070,825 downwards.
AAAGAACCAGTTCCTCTAACTGTTTGCCTCAAATCATTTACCTCAATTACTGGTGGTGTCATAATTTTTTCAAAAACCAGTTGAGCAATAGATCTGCCATGCTCAAGGGATAATGTTAGGTCAGAAAAATTATAGATCAAAAGACACACCTCTCCCCGGAAGTCAGAGTCAATGACACCCGCATTGATAATAAAGTTAAGTCGATATGCACTTCCAGAACGTGGTGCAATTCGAGCATAATAGCCGTCAGAAAATTCCAGGCTAAGGCCAGTCTTGACCAGGCATTGTTGTCGGGGCATTATATGAACTTCTTCATCAGTGAATATATCATAACCAGCCGCTCCGGGTGTTCTGCGAACAGGTAACTTTGCTGTTTGTGTCAGGCGTCGGACCTTTAAATATGAATTTTCCTGCCCCTGTTTTCCTTTGTCTACCATATTCTGTAGATAGTTGGTGTAGTCAATTAATTCTTCAATCATCCGTTCACCCTTGTCATATGGAGGGATGGTTTCGGCTTTCTTAAGGGTCAATGTTTTATTTAAATAAAACAGGCCACAGGCTGGGCATACTGTCATTTTGCAATTGATGCAGTGTATGCGCATATTGTCTGTTGTAATAAGTTTGCATAAAGTACAACAAACATACTGTCTGTTATCACCGGATTTTCTTCCCAGTCATGTTGGCAATTTTTCATTTTATCACCCACAAATACCTGACTTCGCCATCCACAATTTTCAGCTCCCAACATGAAGGCGGTTTCCTGTATCCAGGGTGTTTCTTCTAATACCAAGTTGACATAGCTTGGCCCTGCTTCTCCTTCTGAAAAAAAACAAATTGCATCAGAGTTTGCCTCATTAAGATCTACAGATAATATGTCATAATCTGAAGGTAGATCTAATTGATCAAGTATGGCTGCTCGTGCAATGTTGCCGGTTTGCTTCTTGCAATCACGGGCGAAATGACCTGGTTCCCCGCAGATAAAACATTTACATTTTTTCTGTTGATCTGCCTTCTTTTTCTTGAAAACGCGAACAGGGGAATCATGTGACTTTCCTTTGTAATTTTTAGCCTTTCGTAATCCAAACATCTTCTGTTGTTGTAGTATCCCGGTATTGGGATTTTACTACAAAAGGCTAAATCTTTGACACTTTTCTGTATGGCTGCCTTCTTACATATTTCTGCTAAATATTGATATGTAAAATGTATTCTCGGTATCACACCAACTTGATTAGCTGGGTATTTAGCTTTAAAGGTTGCCTCTATCTCATTTCCAATTATGGGTGGCATTTTTCGAAATAATTTATCAGAAAGCTCAGTACTTATGAACATGCGGCCTGATTTTGCTGTCAGAACCTTGTAATCATTAAGATAATTGAAAATATCTTTCATACTATTGCAAGATAATCTTTCAATGTCAATATATGCTTGATCTTCCTCTACAGTAGAGCCTTGATAAGGATCCTCAAGTAAAAAGGACCTTCGTATGGCAGATAAAATGTTCTGGGTTTCCCCAGCCATTTGTATGAGAGCCTCATACTCAGCAGCATAGGCCATCCGCCATTGTATCCACATTTTCTTTTCATTTTCACCAAGTAAATTTTCAATAAATTGTACCTTTTGGGCGTTATCCAGCCAGGTTTTTTGATTAACCAGATTGCTTGTGATAGATTCCCATCTGGATATTACCTCAGAATACTGGCCGATATCCTCTGGTAGAATTAAGATTGCCCTATCATTAGTTTGAGCTGAAGGAAGAGTCCATGGTTGATGGTTATATCCTCTTGGCCTAAACTTTCCATTAATTGTCATTTCCGGCTGTTGCGTCACTCTTACATTGACGCGCTGGTGGATAATTAATTTGTCCCATTAAAGGTTCTGGTGGAGGATCATACCTTGAAATAGCACTAGTACTGGAGAATGCGTTTTCATTAACTGCTTGGTTCATCATGCTTCGCAGGATAGGATATTCTAATCCTTCCAATTGTTCCATTAAAGGGACTTCAATTCCTGCATGAGCAATTTCATTTGTGACATCTTGTTGCTCAGTATCATCTTCATTCTCTGTTGAAGAGGATTCTTGTATTGATAATTCACCCATTCGTCTTGTTGCTTGAGCTTCAAAATATTGATCCTCCATATGTTCAACTTGTTCAACTATGTTCTGCCAATAACTTTCTGATTCACTATCAGAATCATCCCAGCTAACCTGTTGCTGTTCATCAAGAAGCACAGTATTAGGTGAAATAGGATAATCAATATCAAGATTTTCTAACCCCAAGAAATGCACACTTAAGTCTTCTTCGTCTTCTTCATAATCTTCCTCCGTAATGTGAGATTCATGTTCATTAGGGATATGATTTTCTTCCTCTTCAAACCCATAGATATCAAGATATGGGTCTTCTTCCCACGGAGTGTCTTCCCATATGCTAGGGAGAACAACTTCCGTAATTACTTTAGTTTCTGCTGCATCTGTACTTTGATCATCATCGTCATCCCACATGGACCTGGTAGGGGGAATAAAAGGAGCCGGGGGAGGTGCCGCATAATTAACATAAAAATTATACCTCCCACTTGGTTCTCCCAAAGTATCCCATCTGGGATTTGTATCTGGTTCTCCCAATGCTTCCCATCTGTTGCTGGGATTTGTTTCAATGAATACTCCCGCAAATTCTTCCTCTCCTTCGTTTTGTATTCCTTCCGTATCAAAATTACTCATTCTTCTGGTTGTCGAATTTTTTGTTGCTTGATAACCCTGAAATGAGAGAGCAATAGATCCATCCATCAAGGTTGTCGTTCTTACCTCTTGTGGATTTCGGATCTGTGAAGAATTTGGTGGTTGTAGGATCCATTTCATTCCTTGTAATTCTGCAATGGTTCTTGGAGTTGCTGATACTGCATGAATACCCGCACTGGCCAAATAATCTGCAACGTTTTGAACATTATAACGAAAACCCACATAACTTGTATTAGTCAGTCGGCCAATTAATCCTCGGGTAATTAATAGATTGGAATCTGCAGTATTCCACTCCTCATAGCCGTGTGTTTGTATGGCTATTTCAATGTGATTAAAGAAATCATCTATGCTTAGAAGCATATTTGGAGCTATATAAACGAGTTGCGTACCTCCTGAGAGATCTACTTCCATTGTACCGATTATTGATCTGTCATCTCTCCATCGGGTATCTCTTAAGACAACTAAAGCATTTACTCCTGCATTTCTACGATGCAAAGCATGTATTCTGATCATGACTAAACCCAGATGTATTAATTGCATACCTTCTGCTCGTAGAATAGAGTAGCTTTCTTGATTTATTAGCGGTAAATTCTGTTGTCCCCCAGTGACCAATATTCTGGTCTCAGAATAATGTTGATAAACTCGATGTCTAGGCTCTGACCAATTTACAGAATATAGAGTTTCTGCTGGAACAAGAGAAGCCCTCTGTCTTTGTGATAGTTCTAACTCAGCCTCTGGATTTAACTGGCTTTCAAGAGTTCTAGCTCCCCTTGTGTGATTCAATCTTCTTTGTGCCTCATAGCGAAATCTCGCCATTCTTCTGTAACTTCTGATTTAGTCTTCTTGAGAAGAAGTTACCGGTTCAGAGGTCTTGGTAATACTTCTTTCAGATATTACTGGTCTATTTCGAGTCGCCATTAAGCTTTTCCTTTTCCTTCTTGTAGATTACCAATGGATCTTGGTAAACGTAGAAGGGTTCCTTCTTTTTAGGCTTCCCAAGAGTAAGACCTTCAAGCTGCTTTGTAAGACTTAATATCTGTTCAGTGTTAGTAGGAACAGATTTGGCAAGTAATTGATCTAACTTGAAATTGATTCTTAGAAGCAAATCAATTATTGTGTTGTTTTGTCGATTAATATCTTTATTTGTTGCCTCCTTGACACATATAAAACCAATAGCTGGTGAACTTATCTCCTCTGTACTTATTAAAGCTTCATCAAAATTGGTTTTTGCTGCAATATTTCTTTTTGAAGCTGCAATACTGCTTACTGTATTTTCCTTTGCTCCTTTAGTAAATTCTGCAACAACTGAGTTATTCCCAAATGGTTTTGAGTAATTAAGTTCAGGAGAACTTTATACTCTGAAATTGAGACTTTAGAGTGTAAGAGCAGTCTACCATAAATAACACTAATATTATTTGAAATTCCTTTCAGAGAGTCCTTGGTTTCTAAATCAAGGTATTCTAGGTCGGCAGTTCTTGAGTTCTGATACCAATTTCTTATAGATTGTTCAAATCTTTCAGTCATTTTTCAAGGTAAATTATAAGTAGTTTCTTACCCTTCAAGCTTACCATAAAATCCAGGTTCAGATCCATATTCGGCCTCCTGCCTTTAAACGATCTTACTAAGACCTTTTATGGCTCCATATAGGGTTTGAACGCTACCAAAATTTACCAAGAAAGACTTAGAAATATAGTACATACCTCAAAACGCTTCCTTCCAAGAATACCCGTGGGTATTTAGCCAAAGATTTTCGTCCGCTCTGCACACCACCATGGCACTGCACTGGGTGCCCCCGCTCTGCGCACCACCAAGGCACTGGGTGCGTCCGCTCTGCGCACCACCAAGGCACTGCACTGGGTGCCTCCGCTCTGCGCACCACCAAGGCACTGGGTGCCTCCGTTTCCTGCACTGGGTGCGTCCACTCTGCGCACCAACATGGCACTGCACTGGGTGCGTCCGCTCTGCGCACCACCAAGGCACTGGGTGCCTCCGTTTTCTGCACTGGGTGCGTCCGCTCTGCGCACCACCAAGGCACTGGGTGCCTCCGTTTCCTGCACTGGGTGCGTCCGCTCTGCGCACCACCGTGGCACTGCACTGGGTGCGTCCGCTCTGCGCACCACCAAGGCACTGGGTGCCTCCATTTTCTGCACTGGGTGGCTCCGTTTTCTGCACTGGGTGCGTCCGCTCTGCGCACCACCAAGGCACTGCACTGGGTGCGCCCCCTCTGCGCACCACTAAGGCACTGGGTGCCCCCGTTTTCTGCACTGGGTGCGTCCGCTTTGCACACCACCATGTCACTGCACTGGGTGTGTCCGCTCCGCGCACCACCAAGGCACAGGGTGCCCCGTTTTCTGCACTGGGTGCGTCTGCTCTGCGCACCACCATGTCACTGCACTGGGTGCCTCCGCTCCGCGCACCACTAAGGCACTGGGTGCCCCCGTTTTCTGCACTGGGTGCGCAGAGCGGACGCCCCCAGTGCAGAAAACGGGGCACGCACACACACACATCGTGTGTGTGTGTGTGGGGGGGGGGGGGGGGACAAAAAGTTACTAATTATTCACCTTATCAGCTAAACGTTGCACAGGAGCTTCCCTTGTCTGTGCATTCTCCACCAACCGAACAATATCTCCCATAGCAGTTTCCCCTCCTGGTCTTCTTACTCCTATGGTTAGTGTGCCATTCAAGTTAATGCTTCCAGCTGTGACTTCAGCCTATGATAGAAAAGAACTAAATTAGATCTTAAAATGTGTGACTAATGGCTCAAAGTATAGCAACAAGCATATATAAAAAGTAAATTTTGCAATTCTTTGTAACACAGGCAAAATTTTAGGAACTAGAAGAGGTATACCCCAGGAAGTTTTGTCACAGGTAGAGGCTCTCCAGTGAAACTTGATTCATCAACTGTACTTCTTCCAGCTTTAACGATTCCATCAGCTGGTACGCGATCCTAGGAGGAAGACACAAAAATGAATAACTAGCATACATTCAGATTTTATCCATTGAACAGAGTCATAAAGAATTCATGTAAAAGTTCAATTTTGAAGCATTGAAGGAGATAAAATTTATCAATAGAGAATGGACAACTGGAGTATCAGGATGCCTAGGCACTTTGTTTATTGTATTGAACAAAATGTCAAAAATGGATGGCATGCAGATAAGTTCTGTTCAGGATTCACAAATTAACATGATTTTGGTCTGTAGATTCTAGAACTAAATGGATCTCATGAAATTTTGTTATCCAAATTGAAGGAAGTTGGATTGTTCAACACATTCATTGCTTAAAATATTCCATTAAATTAGAAAAGAAATGCCATTTTTACTCACTCCTGGGAGTACGACAACCTGGTCACCAATGTGGAGGTCACTACATGGAACCTCCACAGTTGATGGAACCTCTCTTGCATCAGTGTGGATCATGAGGCGTGCTTTCGCTGGAAGGATATTCAGGAGCCCTGTCATGTCACTAGTCGCTTTTATCTTGGCTCTCTGTTCAAGATTCTTCCCCAGTAGAACAAAAGCTATCAGCATAATTGGCTCTTCAAAGAATGTTTTCCATCCCTACTTAAAGGACAAAGAATATAAGAAATTATACAATCCGGAGTTATACAAGATTGCTGTAGGTCCTAGGATATCGATATCAAAGAAACTAAAGATTTTGAATTAAGAAAGGGAGCCTTGGTGCAATGCGAAAATTGTTGCCATGTGACCTTGTGGTCACAGGTTCGAATCGCGGAAACAACCTCTTGCAATGCAATGCAAGGTAGGGCTGCATACAATAGACCAAATGTGATTTGACCCTTCTCCAGGATCTCAAATTGGCAGGCACCAAGCTGCCCCTTTAGAACAAAAATTGCACTTCGATGTTATTTATCTTTTTTCTCTAGGCAGAGATGAAGCCAAAAAATTAGGAAGCACATAAATATAGAATCTGCAGATGAAGAAAGGGTGTGCAGAATTGATAGGGTTTCAACCCAGTATTGCTCTGCAATTGTATGGATGGTTTTCTCTGATCAAGAATTATTCAAAAAAGTACAATATCAATCCTCACTGGAAATGCCAAGTAGTATTATAGCCTTGTTATGCATCCTAATATGTACTTCTGTCATCATGCATTCTAATCAAACTAGCATTAAGAAGAATTTCTTTCACCACAGCAACATAAAACAAGCAGCTGCCTTGCTTGCTCCTAAGCAAAATAGTATGATATATCCATGTTTTGACATAGTATGGAATGCTTCGTTTGGCATACTGTTACCATCAACACGCTAGCAAAGTCCTACAGTTTTACTAATAAGAAAACACAAATAATTTTTCAATTTCTTCATACCAATCTAAATTGATATTATCATTTTGTTATTAGTGGGAGAAATTTGTCACTAAAATGATAATCAGACATTGATAGTCACTAATATAGTTAGGTTTGGAGTTATACGCATACAAAGTGTAGTCACTGGTTTGATACTGAAGCCTCATTTTCTGGGCATCAACAAGTCTACCACTCCCTGCACCCCTACCCTTACAATTTGTTGTCTCACATTGCCGTCCTTTGTTTGTGCATCCCCATCCCTCCCCGCCTCTTTTGTTGCTATGACATAATCAAACAACATTTTTTATAACCATTAAAACATGTTGATAAGGAGCATGGTCAACAAGCAGATGCATGTATAGCAACAAACATAATAAATTAAAGCATCTTCCTGTATAAGATTGTAAATACCAGTTTTGGAATTAAGGCAGCAATTGTACTGACTGCAAAGGATGATAAAGCACCTAAACCAACTAATGTGTTCATGTTAGGCGAACCCATGAACAAACTTCTGAAGCCATCAAGAACAAGTTTGCGACCAGGACCAAAAAATGTGAACAACGAAAGTGACATATGAAAACTAGTAGAATGGCAAGTCTGAAGCCAAGAAGGACCAGCTTTAAAGATGTGAGAGACATGCCCTAGGAGACATACAGCACATAACGCCCATGATACAGCAAGCTCTCTACCTGGAAACATGTGTATTATATTATTTAAGAAAAAATAAACAATTTAAATCTGCAGTACGTTGAATCATTAATGGTAAGAGAAGCAGACACAGGATTAATTTACATGGTAATAGGATATAACCGTTTTCAAGTCTTAAACTGGATTTTATGGTATAATGGAGCAAGGATGTTACCGCTTTGTTTTAATTTCTGAAGCTTTTCATCCATCTTCCTCTCAAATACTTTGTAAACATTCACTCTATCAGAATCTACAATGAACCATAAACATTAATTGCAGTAGTTTATAATAAGAGCTTTAGAATTTTTAAGAAAATGGTAAGCCTAGAAAATGACCCAAATTCAATCAATTTGATAGCTTTTTCCAAACCGGTGTCATGGAGGAAAAATACCTCGAAAACTGGATTTGAATCCACAAGTTGTCAAATTGCCTGCAAGTCTAACTCCCAATTGTTGTTTCCAGTTTGGCATGACCTTGGTTTCAGGAATTGCCCACACAATTGCAGTCTCAGTTGCAAGATTAACACTTGCTGATGACACTTGAGGCTGTACAATCACAAGAAACAGATGACAATAACATAGGTAACATAACATGATTGCTAAAAAGAACATAGGTAGAAGAATTGTTTACTATGCTTATCTTTTATGTCAATAGTGATAAAAAAAAATCCCAGAACTCTTGCATCTACACTTTCATGATAGATAGCTTCACACTCATTGTGGGTGATAGATAGAAATATTGTGAAAAAAGAAACAAGAAACAAAATCCTCATAACTGAAAACTAGTTTAGAATCCCGTCCATTGGATTTGTCATCCAGGCATCCAACAAAAGGAGATGTTCTGATCTACAAATGCATCAACTAAAGCATGTGTGACCGTCATTGAGATGAGAAAAAAATCACAGCTCTGATTATTTATTCATTATATTCACGATACTCATTTCTTAACTCAGATATCTACAACAAAAGTAGGAATGATCCTTACTTGACTCTCCAAAATGCGCTTCACGCTGGCAGCACATCCTCCGCAAGTCATTCCCTAAAAATCCATGAAGCTCAAATATTTATCGAAAATGGACTAAATAACATCGTACTGACGAAGTGACAAGAACAAAGATCAGTACGCTCACCCCAACATCAAGAATTATCACGTCTGGCACGCGGGAAGAAGCCTCAACGGACTCTTCTCCGATAGAGAAGGATTGCGCACTGCTGCCGCGGAATCCACCATCCCCACCACCGTCACCATCCCAACGGCCAGTCCCATCGTTTCCGCCGCCATTGGGGCCAGACGACCCAGTGGAGCTCGATATGCAAGCCAATCCACGATTAACTGGCGACCCCAAAGAAGAAGTCCGCAAAAGACTCCCTGCTAAGGAAATAAGGAAAATTTCTCGCGGTCTGTTGGGGTGGAGGCTACCGAAGCACCTGGCTCTCCCGGCAGTAAAGAGGCCCGGATTTGGCGGGACAAGCAGCCGTCGGAGGTAGAGCCTGTGGGGAATTTTGAGAGAGTGGGAAAAGGCGAGCAGCGGCATGGTGCAGAAGGCGAAGGACTCCATGGCCTTCGCCTCCAAGCTCTTCCGTCTGCGGTTTGGTTGCTTATTGTGGCACGATTCGGAAGCCGCCTAGAAATCGAAGTGCGAGACGCAGAAGGCCGCGGCTCGCCATGGAGAGCAGCCCAAATCTAAACGGGGACTGCTTGGATAATAATAATGATAATATCGTTAATAATCGTAATTCGGAGGCAACGTTAAAAAGGCCAGTTGTCTCTGCACTGGGCCGAAGCACCAAGGATAGGAAGGGAGCCCAAATTGGATAGGAACGTGAACGTCTGATTCAGTCCATAACTTTTTTTTTTTTTTAATTAGCACCGTATATCTGGTTTGTATACTAATCCTGAATGTAACTCATCCCATTTCATAAAAGTTTTAGATTGAAAAATACTCACAGTAAATGATCCATCCGTCTAATATTTTTAGGTCAATTATCAATCCAATCCATAATACAGTCGCCAGAGAGAAAGAGTGGAGTTACTTCGATTCCTCAGTCACGAACCTCATCGCCAAGTAGGTGTTAGACAATCTTATTATTGAAGATATGGGGAATATAGTCTAAATGGAAATGAAAATTGAAAACAATTTAGACTTATCTAGTGAAATGATTTAAACTGATAATCTCAAGTCGTGGACTTGGGTTGATTAATGTTATTTACTTCTTTGTCCAAGCGGTGTTCCCAAATAGGAAGTATATAGCCCGAGTCTAAGTGGGTTGTCACAAATAGAAAGACTGCTCTGAGTACTTTTTTAGTGATGCGAGATCCGAGCAGCTCAAGTACTTCGCAAGTCCAAGTGGAAGTTGAGTTCCCGAGCTACCGAGAGTTGAGTCAAGACCTCGAGTGAGACGCATGCCGAGTCTTCGAGTGTTGAGTCGACTGAGATGTCGAGCGAGTGCTCCCTAGTGGACTCCAAGTGCTACTGAGTCAGCACGCAAGTCACCCGATTATTGAGTTGAGATGCAAGTCGCCCCACTACCGAGTTTGAATGGGTCGCTCAATCGAAAAAAGGAAATATCAAGGTATATGTTCGACGCAGTTTCCTTAAAGTAAATTCGTCACCTCCGACTATGCTTGCGTCAGATATCTGTTTCTCAGGATACAATGAGAAAACACGTGGATAACCAAATACTGATTGATTGTGGTGAGCTGAATGTGTACCCAAATACTATCATGAATTTTTTGCCCAGTGTATAAGTTTCCTAGGATATAACGAGAAGACCGCGTAGAAAACCTAGGACCAAGTGTGTACCCAAACGTTGTCACAAAGATTTTGCTCTCTAATATTGCTCGAGGTCTTAGAGCTCCAACATTTCGTAGCAAGCCATTTACGTCCTCCTCTAGGGTTTAGTGTGACAAATTTTACTTCAGTCGATCCAACATTCAACACAATCGTACTTACACACGAAACACCTTTTGTCATAAATTTACGCTATTAAACTTAAATAAGAGGGCATAAATACATTAAATTAAAAGAGGTTTTTAAGAATATATTGATTTTGATTTAAAGTGCATTGTGCCCGAACAATATTCATATATCTCCATAATGGTATGATATTATCCACTTTAGGCTTAAGCACTCATGATTTTGCTCTTAGGCTCTACCCAAAAGGTCTCATGTTAATAAAAATATCTTACATCATTTTTAAATCCATGATATTTTTCATATCTTTCTAATATAGAACTTTGATTGTATTCCAACAATTCTCTCGTCAAACGAAGGATCATAATTACTCTCATAGTTCGGCTCTCCTCGTAAGCATCCGAGCACACCTGCTCCGAGCTTTCTCGTGAGCATCCGATCACTTTTGACCTACTTTGAGCCTTCACTACGAGCATCCTATCATCCTGACCTACTTCGAGTCTCCTTGCATGCATCTGGTCATCTTGGCCTGCTATGGGCCTTCCCCACAAGCATCCGACCACTTTGACCTGCTCTAGACCTCCTTACAAATATTTGGATCTGGTCATTGTTGACCTGCTTTGGGTCTTCCCCGTGAGCATCATCCGATCACCTTAATTTACTCTGAGTCTCCCTGTAAATATCCAATCACCTTGACCTTCTCCAGACCTTCTGTAACTTCATTCAAGGTCACCCCACATGGCATCTGTTCTGGACCACGACTTTGATACCATTTGTTATGCCCAAAGGATATTCACATGTCTCTACAATAACATAATATTGTTCACTTTGGATATAAGCTCTTATGACTTTGCTCTTAGATTTTACCCAAAATGTTTGATGTCAATGAAAATATCATATATTCTTTTAAACTCATGATCTTTCCATATATTTCCAATATGAAACTTTGGTTGCATCCCAACATCAAAATTGTGTATGCCACGAGATACCGACATGTGGGAGGGATCTTCTCTCATTTGATGAATTCTTTAAGTTCATCAATTAGTTTTGAATGAAATTGGCTAATGAATTTATAAAGGACAAGGGAGAGATATTGGAAGAATAGTGATACGGTTGGTAATGGAGGGGCCCATGAGGAAAGGGTTAGAAAAGTCAAGGCTATATGGCGGTCAAAAGTCAAGAGGACGTGGTGGTCAATAGTCAAGGTGATGTGGCAGTCAATGGTCAGGCTGACGGGGCGGTTAAAAGCAAGCAGGTGTGATAGTCAGAGGTCAGGCAGGCTGGTCGATCAAGGGGGCAAAGCAGCCGGAAAACGAGGAAAGACGTCAAGCGGAACACAAGTCACGGGTCGGCATCGGCAGGGCTGTCCCGAGGGAGTCCGAGCTACAAGCCCTTGATTCAAAAGGACTGGAGGTACAAGTCACGGGTCGGCATCGGCAGGGATGCCCAGAGGGAGGCTGAGCTACCGGCCTGTGATTCAAAGAACTGGAAGTATAGGTCAATGGGTCGGAAGCGACAGAGCTGATCAGAAGCAGCCCGAGCTACAGACCTGCGGTTGAGGGCCATGAAGTACAAAGCGCGGGATACAAGTCGGCATCGGCAGGGATGCCCAGAGGGAGGCTGAGCTACCGGCCTGTGATTCAAAGAACTGGAAGTATAGGCCAATGGGTCGGAAACGGCAGAGCTGATCAGAAGCAGCCCGAACTACAGACCTGCGGTTGAGGGCCATGAAGTACAAAGCGCAGGATACAAGTCGGCATCGGCATGGCTGTTTAGGGGAAGTCCGATCTATAGGCCTGCGATTCAAAGAACTGGAAGTATAGGCCAATGGGTCGGGCGGCGGTGATCGAGCGGCCAAGCTACAGACCTGCGGTTGAGGGCCAGGAAATACAGAGCACAGGATGCAGGTTGAAGATCAGCGTAGCTGTGTCTAGACAGCTAGGGATGCAGGTCTGCGAGTTGGAGGCCCGGAAATGCGAACCACGGGTGCAGGCCGATGCAGGACACAATGGATCAGAAGAGCTAAGTAGCACGGGTGCGGAGAATCTCAACGGTCCGCCGAAGAGAGTCATTACATATCAACACTGCGGGCAAAAGCGGAGATTCCTAAAAACGGAAAGATGCTTGCACAACAAATGGCAGTACGACAGGTGTCCGGAAGGAGGCGAAAAAGCCCAGCGTCTAACGTTTTTTCTGACAGGATGGCAGGTTCCAAAAGGGGGAGGCATAAAAGGCGAGAAATCCCTCGTATGCAGGTACGTGCATACACTCCCTCGTCACTTTTTTCCACAACTGTTTCTTTTTTCTTCTTCTCTTTGTTTTTTTCTGGGGAAAAAGGACCTGACTTAAGCGTCGGAGGGCCTGATCCGGGGACTTTTTCCCTGGGTTTCGGTCTCTAACGTGAAGGGGGAGATCATCTGAGTGTGCGCAGGATCCTGCAGCAGCGTCAGCCACCCGTGGGAGCCGAATCACCCGCGACTTCCCGTCAACAACCAGGCCACCGCGACCAGCCTCCGTCTGACTCAGCCTCCGGACGAGATCAAATTTGGCGTTGTCTGTGGGAACACAACAACCTGTTCCGGAGCGTGAAGATGGAGGACTCTGGTCGAAGCTCTAGCAGGAGGATCAACGTAACCATGACCGCGGGGGAGTACGAGCTCTTCAAGGAGGTTAGAAAGCAAGCCGCCTCTGAAAAGCAAGGGACAGTTTCGCGGCCCCGTCTAGCACCTGAAACGTCCAAAGAACCGGCTCCTGCTTCCGACAGGGGCTCGAAGAGGAAGCAGCAGGAAGAACCCCCCTGTGCCTCGTTCTGAGAGCCTCAGCGCAACTATCATCGAGCCAAACCCCGTGAGCATAGTCCGAAGAAGGAGGAGCCGCCGGCATCAGTAGCGGAAAGCTCTTTACATCCACCTCGGGATTCCGGAAGGGGAAAAGCTATAATCCCTGCCGGAGATATGCCTGAAGATCCGGATGACAAGGTACCCTTCTCGGCTCATATCCTGAGGGAAAGCCTGCCCAAAGGGTATCGAGCCCCGAACATTGGAGAATACGATGGGAGCAAGGACCCGGAAGAGCACCTGAGGAAGTTTAAGAACGCGGCTATCTTGTATCAATACAGTGACGCTGTCAAATGCCGAGTGTTCCTACACACCCTGTCCGGGTCGGCACAAAAGTGGTTTGATGGATTGCCCCCAGAGTCCATCAATCGCTTCATGGATTTCAAAACGGCCTTCCTACGCCGTTTCGCCAGTAGTCGTAAGTATCAAAAACCGACCACTGTCTTTTGCTCTCAGCGAGATTCGTGAGCCCTTGAAGCTACATCAACCGGTTCGGTCGGTGGCCAGCGGCGTCCCTCCGCCACCTCGGAAATATTGATGGCGCCTTCTCCCACGGATTACGAGAAGGAAATTCTTGAGGACCTCATCAAAACCCGCCGAGCTTGACGATATGGTGGAAAGCTTCTTGCTACATCAAGGTGGAAGAAGCGCAGCCGCTAGGCGAAGCCGAGAAGGCGGTGGCTCGGGCAATCGACACGAAAGGAGAGCACCAGGCTCGACCCTTCAGCGCGTTGAGCAGGCCGCCCCGACCGCTCAGTCGGGCCCGACTCATGAGTCGCGCCGTACAGCGCCCGGAGCTGGACCAGGAGCACCATATTACACATATCATCGATCCAGGACACGATCTCGATGCTTTGCTTTTCGCCGTGACTCCGGTGAGGCTGCGAGGCGAGGCTTGCCTCCCGGCGTTGGCGCCAATCTGAGATAATGGAGGAGGCAGGTGCGGTGGGCGTGCTCGGCGGACCGGCCCGACCTAGCCGCCCATCTAACCAAGCCGGCCTTGGGGAGACCCGAAGGATCTTGGGAGGCTGAGAACCGGGGCAACGTTGCTGTGCGAGAGATCGGTATGATCTCAGGAGGGCCCACTGACGGGGACTCAGGCCGAGCCCGCAAGTCGCACGTTCGGCGATTGTATGTGGGAGCCGTGGGATGCAGCCACGAGCAGGCCTCCGGCCCTGTTATTAGCTTTGGGCCTCAAGACCTGGAGGGTCTGGAACTACCCCACGACGACGCCCTCATAATCAAGGCCGTTATTGCTAACAGCCGAGTGGCTCGGGTCTTTGTGGATACCGGGAGCTCGGTCAACATTTTATTCAGAGCTGCGTTCGAGGAGATGCAGATCGACGCCGCGGAGCTCCAACCTGTAACCACTTCCTTGTATGGGTTTACAGGTAATGAAGTCAAACCCATGGGTCAGATCAAGCTGGCCATTTCCATGGGCACTGAGCCATTGGTGCGCACCCGGAGGAGCACCTTCATTGTGGTGGATTCGCCTTCCTCCTACAACATCATCCTGGGAAGGCCAGCTCTGCATGAGTTTCGGGCTGCCGTCTCCACTTTTCATCAGAAGATCAAGTTTCCGGTCGGCGAGCAAGTCGGGGAGGTCAAGGGAGAGCAGAAGGTATCTCGAAGCTGCTACATAGATATGGTCCGTGTGGAGGCGCGCAAGAGCCGGCGGACTCAGGATGGTGGAGTGCATGCTATCCAAGAAGAGTCTCTGCCTATTGCAGAGGAGTCCATTCCTTGGGAAGAAATTCGGCTGCACGAGGACAGAGCAGAGAGCATCACCCGCATTGCTAGTGACTTGCCGCTGGAGCTTAAGTCGGAGCTGATACAATGCCTGATCCGCAACAGAGACGTCTTTGCTTGGTCCCCGGAAGAACTGCCCGGGGTCAAACCAGAAGTAGCT
This sequence comes from Zingiber officinale, assembly GCF_018446385.1. Lineage (NCBI taxonomy): Eukaryota > Viridiplantae > Streptophyta > Magnoliopsida > Zingiberales > Zingiberaceae > Zingiber > Zingiber officinale. Next base: position 109,055,438 of record NC_056001.1, on the reverse strand, counting down.
GAGCACAAGTTGCATATTATACCCGAGGCTAAGCCAGTCAAGCAGAAGAAGAGAAACTTCTCCGCCGACCAAAATAAGATTATCTGGGCAAAGGTGGATCAGCTGAAGGAGGACATATTCGAGAGGTGCAATTCCCATCCCAGCTTTCCAACGTCGTCGTGGTAGCCAAGCCTAATAACAAGTGGCAAGTCTACATCAACTTTCATGATCTCAATAAAGCAAGTTCGAAAGACTATTATTTGCTCTCAGAGATTGACCAGATGGTTGATTCAACTTTGGGATGTAAGCTAATCTGCATGTTAGATGTTTATCAAGGATATCATCAAATCCCTCTCACCTTGGAGGATCGGGAGAAGGTTAGTTTCATCACCACGAATAATATTTTTTGTTATATAGTTATGTCATTTGGACTAAGAAATGTAGGAGTAACATATTAACGGATGATGGACAAGATTTAGAAAGTATATAGGGAGGAATGTCGAAGTCTATGTAGATAGCATTCTCATCAAGTCTGTTTGGGCAGTAAATCTTATCACAGACATGGAAGAGACTTGTCGCACTATATGTGGCAGTATGGGTTGAAGTTGAATTCCTTGAAGTGCATATTTAGAGCTAGGAGGGGGATTTCTGGGATATCTAGTCACCGAGCAGGGGATTAAAGCTAATCTAGAAAAAGTACAAGCACTCTGGGATATGCAAGCTCTATGAAATCTCAGAGAGGCCCAGAAGCTAGTGGGTTAGATCATGACACTCTCAAGATTCATATCTACTCAGATGAGCTGGCGCTCCCGTTCTTCAAAGTGCTCTGCCGAGCAAGTTTCAGTGGACGGAAGAATGCACACAGACCTTTGAGGAGCTAAAGCAGTACCTGGAGTCCTTACCATCACTGTTCAAGCCTGTTGTGGGAGAGCCCCTTTGGGTCTACTTGTCAGCTACCCCCGAGGCCGTGGGGGCCGTGCTGGTTAAGGAGCAAGACAATGTACAACGGCCAGTGTATTTTTTCAGTCATTTATTGAAGGGGGCTGAGTCTCGGTACACGGCCCTGGAAAAGTTGATTTACGGACTTGTTCTCATGGCTCGATGCCTCCGACCCTATTTCTTGGCACATCCTATTACTGTCTTGACAAACAACACAATGGGGCGGGCTCTCACCAAAGTGGAGGTAGCAGGTCGGCTTATCAAATGGGCAATCGAGCTAGGGGAATATGATATACAGTATCAGCCCCGAACAGCGATCAAAGCACAAGCTCTGGCGGATTTCTTGATAGAAGTTTATCAGGGCGACTCGGAGGAGATCTGGAAGATTTATGTAGACGAATCAGCTACCCATCGGGGAAGTGGTGTAGGCGCACTTCTAATATCTCCACAGGGAGATATTATGCAGCTGGCTGTACGGCTGAATTTTAGAGGGAACTAGCTAAAATGGCCAGCTCTCTGACTACTTGGGTACTTGACAGACCTATAGCACAAACCTTCCTTATAGCTCAGATCGATCTGCAAAATAATTTGGGAGAAGTAATTGATTGGAGGGCGCCCATAATAAGTTTCCTCCAGCAGGGAATTATACCCACCAACCCAGAAGAGACACGAATGCTCAGGAGACAGGCCCATTCTTATGTTATGATTGGAGATCAACTGTACAAAAGATCCTTCTCCAGACCTCTGCTCAGATGCCTGAATACGGAAGAAGCAGATCAGGCTTTACGAGAGATACACTTGGGGTGCTGCGGTAATCACGCAGGCGGGAGAACGCTGGCTCGGAAAATACTGTTGGCCGGGTATTTCTGGCCTACTTTGCAGAGGGACGCGCAAAAGTTGGTGAATACTTGTCTGTCATGCCAAAGGTACCAAAACCTGACACACCGACCTACAGAGCTGCTGAGAACTTTTACAGTATCTTGCCCGTTTGATCAGTGGAGTATGGACATCGTAGGATCGTTCCCAATGGCTACGGGCAAAGACGTTTCTTGCTGGTAGCAGTGGATTACTTCTCCAAGTGGGTGGAAGCGGAAGCTCTGGCTAAAATCACTGAAGATGCGGTGATCCAGTTCTTATGGAAGAATATCTTTTGCAGATTCGGCTTGCCTCACAAACTGGTGTCAGACAATGGTAGGCAATTTCAAGGGCGCAAGATACAAAATTGGTGCAAGGGGTTCGGCATAACTCAGGCCTTCACTTCGGTGGCGCATCCGCAAAGTAATGGTCAGACAGAGGTAGTCAACCGAGAAATCGTGCGGGGGCTCAAAGTCAAGCTGGATCACACGGGAGGCAGTTGGGTGGACGAGCTGCCGAGCATCTTATGGGCCTATCGTACGACACCCCGAGAAAGTACAGGTCTGACACCTTTCCATTTAGTGTATGACAATGAAGCAGTGGTGCCTCTGGAGGTCGGGATACCGTCCGTGAGAAGAATGATGTACGATGAAGGGAACGCGGAGCGACGGATGGCTGAGCTAGATTTTATCAGCGAAATCCGTGAACAAACAGCGGCCAGGTTGGAGGCCTATAGACAGAGAATGAGGCAGAACTATAATAGAAGGGTGACCCCCCGATTCTTCGGAGAAGGAGATCTAGTTTGGAAGCAGATAAAGCCCTTAGGGGAAGTGACGAAGTTGGCTCCTCAATGGGACGGACCGTACAAAGTTATCAAGAAATTGACATCGAGAGCCTATTATGTGCAGGACGCTCAAGGAAGGAAGCTGGATCGACCTTGGAGTGCTAACTACCTACAGCCCTATCGAGTTTGAGGGGGCTGACTCTGTGGACGTAGGCCGGATCAGACAAAGGGCGTGGAGACAGTAGGACAGTTAAGTGAAAACTCGAAAAGACATGTGTACATGTAACAATTTCCCAGTTTAAGTGGCTAGTACAGATCATTTGAAAGGAGCAAAAATCTCATCCGGAAAGCCTTGAATGATTTGGTCGTAATTCAAGAAGTCTGCCGGGGGGATAGAGCTCAAGAAGCCCTGTGCGTGTAGTTGCCTGATAACTCCAGCCGCTGTATATGGCACGGTCGTAGCAAAGCGTGCCCCAGCCTAGGATAGAAATTCGGGAGAAGTCAGATACGACATTCGGCTTCGCAGGCAACGAGCCTCCTCTCCTTCTTGATAGATGGTTAAGGAGGTGGATACTCCAGTTAATGCTGCCCGGGACTGTGACAGTTCTGCCTTCAGAGCCCTCAGTTCAACTGCCTGAGTCTCCAGTTGAGCTGCCTGCACTTCCAATTTCTCGCTCCTCTCTTGCAGAAGGGTATCTCTGGACTGTATCACCTGAGCTTGATGGGCAAGTTGTTGCTGATACCTTGCCTCAGATGCAGCTCTCTCCTCCCTCATAGCTCGGAGCTCATCCTTCACCTGTATCAGGGACCGTTTATGTCGGTCGGTCTGATTGGTTAGGGCCTGAATCTCCGCTCGCAAAGCATAACTGGCTTGGGCGGGATCGTTCAATTGCAACTCTAATTCGGAGACTCTCTCCTGAAGTTCCTTGCTTTCATGATGAAAGGTGTGGAAAGATTGGTTCAGCACTAGGGATTCTGAATGAGTCTGGAGGAAAGATATAACCCTTAGTTAAGGTCAACCACTACCCAGTATAAGGTGAAGAGTACTTACTTTAGCCCAGGACTTCGAAAACCTGTCCATCTGGACTAATGGAGGTGCGCCCCCCATTTGATCCATGCTCTCTGCCCACAAACTGCCGAGACAGCCTTTCATCATCAGAAGGCTCGTGGGGGCGTCGGGCCGCCGAGCTAGAGCAGCTTCGGAGGGGATGGTGGTCCTGTAACGATGGCGAGCGGAGGAGGAAGGTTGAGAAGGGCCAGCGTCAGCACCAGGAGGAGCAGAAGGAGGTTCGAGAACGGGCTCTGTTGGCGCGAGGTTCGGAGGATCGCTTGGGCTGTCTTCCTCTGCAGGAACGGGGGCGGAGCGCAAGGCAGCTGGTCTTCCCCTGTAAGGGTTGGGAGAGGCTGCCAGATAAAGGAAACAGAAGTAAAGAGGGAAGTAATGTCAGAGTCAGTCACAACAGTAGCAAGGGGCAGTATGGTCATATGAAAAAACAGAACCAAGCGTTAATGAAGTCAGACCTGGTCTTCGGCGCTGTCTGTGAAGCAGGGGCTGGTTATCAGAGTCAGAGTCATCAGAGCGAGGCTGGCGGGCAAGCGCGTCCAGGCGATGGGCGGGGCCAAGAATCACGGCATCGTCATGCCCGATGCCGATCTGGACCAGGTGGTCGCCGACCTGTCGGGCGCGGCCTTCGGCTCGGCGGGGGAGCGGTGCATGGCGCTGCCCGTGGTGGTGCCGGTGGGGGACAAGACGGCGGATGCCTTGCGCGAGAAGCTGATCCCGGCGATCGACGCTTTGCGGGTCGGCGTCTCGACCGATGCGCAGGCGCATTACGGCCCGATGCAGAACCTCAGCTGAAGGCGCCAACACGAGAGGTCATTCTCACAGGGAAAGTGATCAAAAAGGAGGCACTCAACACGAACTTACCCAAGGAACGTGGTGTGTCAGAGGTACAGCGGCTTAGCCTGAAGAAAGAAAGTAGATCTTCAGATAGTAGTCTCGTCAGATTCAAGCGCCAATCCTCCATTGGATCAGCAGTCGTGGCATAGGGGAGGTCCATGTGGAATTCGTCCAGCGCTGGAGTCAGAGGCAGTTCAGGTTGCCAGTGCATGGGCCAGTCAGTTTCCTCCGGAAACCGGAGAAAAAAGAACTTTTTCTTCCAGTTAGCACTGGGAGGAGGAAGAGGAGAAAAGAAAGCGGTTTGGCTGCGGGCTTGGAAATCAAAGAGACCATCGGCACGCCGAACGAGAGTGAAGAAGCAATGAAAAAGGGGAGCTGACCAGGAAACCTCACAAACTTCGCAGAGTACTACAAAGCCACATAAAATCTTTATGGAATTGGGGGTTAGCTGACCTAAGGGAATCTTAAAGTAGCGGCACACTCCAGACAAAAAAGGATGCGAGGATAGACGAAGGCCAGATACGAATTGCTCAGTAAAGAAAGTACAAGAACCCGGCGGGGGATCGAAGTACAAGTTCACACCAGTAGGAATGATGGGGCGAAAGCTAGTAGGGATTTTGTAAGTGTACCGTAGGTCATCCCAATCTAACTCAGCGAAAGTTGAAGCGCCTGGGAAATGCTCCGCTAGCAAGGAAGCCCAAGAAGGAGAAGCCATTGCAAGGAAGATTAGCTCAGGCGGCAGAAGGAACAGACGAAAAGGGGAAGCTTGGAGAAAAAAGAAGAAGCGCGGTGCAGTCTCATAAACGATCAGTCGGTGGCGGCGACGTTTAAGTACTTCGTGGCGATGGCGAATCATAACAAAAGGAAGAGAGGAAGAAGATACTTATAGGTATGGTGGAGGAAGGATATTTTCGTAAGTCCGCAACGGACGGTGGATGCAGGGGCGGAGGCAGGCAGGGAGCGCTCTGTGATGAGCCCCGAAAATATAACCAGAGGGCATTATGGGAAAGACGAGGGCTCGAAATACGAAGCGTCTCCTAAAGGAGTCGCTCCAACCAAGACAAAAGTGTACGGAAGAGCCAGTAGAGAGACAGGCAGTGCAGGTCAGCAGGCTTCAGGGACATGCGAGGCAAGAGTTGGCCCGGGCCGGGCTAGGTACAAAGGCAGCTATCGGAGGAAGAGCTACGTAGTCGAACAAAGCGTGCCAAATAAGTAAGGGCAAACAAATTAGCGGAGATCTAACAAGACCAAAGGCGACCTACTAAAGAAAGAAACAAGCTAAGGATGTATAAAGGGGAAGCGAGATAATTTTCCGGAGTTCAGAACGACCATAGCAATAATTACAATCACAGAAGGTTCGGCGTCAACACATAGAAGGAGAATATGGCAGTACATCACTCATCATATTACATCCGGGGGAGAAGGCACTGAGTCAACGGAAGCCGAAGGAAGGAGCCCGGGGTCGGCTGGTGTTGTGTCGGGAGATGCAGGATCAGCAGACGTGTCAGAGGCAGCAACGGAAGGGGCCTGGGCAGAGATATCCCCGAGAGCTGGATCAGCCGCAGGTGGAGGAGCCTCCAAGAGGAAAAGTCCCTCATCCGCTTCAAAAGAAGGGAAGGTGTCCTGCGGCAATTCCCTGGTCAGGCGAGCTGTGTCCAAGAACGTGGCGGGAGGTGCCGAGCGTAGGAAGCCTTGCTCAAAGGCTTGTCTGACCCCACCAGCGGCCCCATGGCAGAGTAACAAGACCATCCAGCGTCCCAGCTTATGGAGGAAAAAGGAAGAGCGGACGTAGGCCAGTCTGTACGTCTTCAGCCGCTCTGACTCGCCAGCCCGGTATTCCTCCAAACTGTTTTGGTTCGCCACAGCCTCGGCTCGCGCCACGGTTAAATCGCCCTGGCTTTGAGACACTGCTTCCTGGGTCTTCAACAACTCCGCTCGCAAGGATTGGAGAGTGGCTTGGCAAGCTTCCCATTGTGTCCGCATGGTTGCTTCCCGGCTAGCGACAGCACTAGTTAGGGCCTGGGCATCGGCTAACCTCATCTGCAAGAGTTCTTGACCTTGCCGAAGCAGCTTCAACTCCTCTGATTGGGAGAACAGCTCTGCCTCTTTGTCTTTCAGCTCAGAGACCGTCGCTTGACGACGATCCACTTCAGAAGCCAGGGAAGACTCACTTGTCTTAAAAGCCGCCTCCAACTGCTGAAGTTTATTGAAGGCAGCATGGGAAATGGCCCGAGCAGAGGCCGCCGTCTCCCCGACGGCACGCAGGTAAGCATCCAAGCTTCTAGGAGAAGGCTCGGGAGGGGCTGAGGAAGCCGCAGGGTGCTCAAGTTCCTGAAGACGTGCCTTGAGGGCCGCGTTCTCTCGCTGAAGCTCGGTCGCTCGTTGCACGACGCTCAGACTCGCGGAGCAGGTCTGCCAGTAGCCGGAAGAAGAGGAAGAAGGTTATAGAAATACACGGATACAAGGAAAAAGAGGAGAAAGGGCTTACCGCGACCAGGGAACGAGCAATTTGATCGAATTCCCCCAAAGGAGAACCGCTCTCCCAGAACTGCTGGCTGGCTGATTGCCAGGAGATGGCCAGGTCCCCATAGAAGTTGACCCTACCGAAGATAGGCAATGAGTCGGCAGCAGGCGTGCAGGCTGGATCGGTCTCCGAGGGGAGCCTCCATAACGCTTCGAAGGCTGGGTCTGTAGAGGGCAGGTTCGAGGTCGGCGTGGCCGAGCTCGCAGGAACGAAAAGAGGAGAGGCGGAGGGAGACAGTGAGTCGGGGGGCTGGTCGCCAGAGGACGAAGGCGGGGCAGGGAACATACTCTGGATTGGCGCCGAAGCAGTCAGGTCCAACGTTGGGTCTGCCACTTCCGGATCAGAGGCCTTCTCCGGGACCAAGCTTGCCTCTTGAACCGAGCTCGTATCCGAGGACCTGGTGGGGGAAGAAAAGCTCACTACACGCTGGCGGCGAGGAGGTGGAGGAGAAGTGGCAGTAACTGGGGCCGTTCTTTTGCCTTTGCGTGCCAGGCGCAGCTTCATAGTTGGCGGGAGAGAAGACACTGGCTCTGCAGGCGATGGCTCGGCCGCAGGTTGATCAGCGATGCGGGGTAGGGCTGAGTCTCCAAGGCTGAGAGCTGGTGGCTCAATAAGATCGGGGCGTCCTCTGCCTCAGAAGTCCGGGGTTCCGAAAGCGGCGAACCGGAGGCGACGGCGGGATCAGAAGGTAGACCTTGCGTCAGCTCTTCGTTCAGAGCTTGCAGAACGGCCACCGCAGGTGTCTCCTTGCTAGCAAAGGAGCGGAGTAGGGCGGCCACTACAAGAATAAGGGGGAAAAAACACCTCAGTTAGCGAAGAGCGGCATATAAAAAGTAACATCTTACCAAAAGGAGCTCCGATTTCTGTGGAGACAGGACTAAGACCAAAAGCGTGCAGAATGCCTTCCAGCATCAGCACGGACAGGCGAACAACAACACCTCTTAGCTTGTCCGCAGCTGCGGAGCAGGCAGGTTCGTGGACATGCAAAGAGAAGTCCGAAGCGAGGAGAGAACGCCATTGAGAAGGCCCTGTTAAGGGGGCAGGGGGCTTAAGGAAGAAAAAGCGAGATCTCCAGCTTTTATTGGAAGAAGGTAGGTCGTCAAAAAACTTAAGGCCCGGCTTGGCCTGAACATTGAATACCCCTGTCTCAGCTCGCCGGAAGGAATAGAAGTGATGGAACAGTCTAACGGTCAAGAGAATTTGATAAATAAGGCACAAGATGATGGTTCCACAGACCGCTTGAAATACATTGGGAGCAAACTGAGAGATATTAATCCCGCAATACTGATTCAACTCAGAGAGAAAATGATGTAAAGGGAAGCGAAGACCGCCTAAAACCTGATCCTTAAAGACAGTGATAAACCCTGCGGGAGGAGAAGAAGGATGTTCGTCTGTCGTGGGAAGGCGAAGCTCATATGTGGCGTCTAGCCCCAAGTTGGATTGCAGTGAAGCCAGGTCGTGATGGTCTAAATCAGAGATGTAATGTGAATACCAGAGGGGGTCCTTACCATCCATGGCTGTGAGGAGCAAGCAGGTGAGGGGGACGAAGACAAGAAGGGTCACAGGTCGGGCGCAAGCAGGAAGACGAGGAGTTGCACTGCCAGGAACGGCCGCAGACAAGAGGAGGAGGATAGCGAAACATCGAAGTAAGGAGAGCGGACTGCCTTTATAAAGCCCATTCATTCCTAGGGAACATCGAGAATCGAGCCGAGTATCTTTCTGGGGTAACGTGCCTCAACGCCGTCGGATGGGAAATAAGCGCCGAAGGGTGCAAAAGGGGGTCAGATGCTGGCGTCAGGGGGCGTGCGCAGTAAAGGCGCCGGACAAGTGTCATCGCGAGAAGGAACGCATTAAAGGTCGACAAGGCAAGGTAATCATGAAGGGGCGTGGCCTCAAAAAAGAAGCATTCTTCGTGAAAGGCTCGAGGCTAGGCGGGAAGTTTCATGAAGCTACAGAAGCCAAGCAATTCAAAAGGGTCGTAGGTAAGACGGGGCGGCAGAAGCGATTGCCAGACCAGAAAAGTAGCAAGCAGGTCTGCGGGGGTGTTCCTCATGCGGATTGGCCGAGCGAGTAGCTCTGCGTGGGTAGCCCCGATCTGAGCAGCTAACCGGGCGCGTCGCGAGGACTGCGGGGTCACCATAAGATGCAAGGGCACTATGGCCCAGGGGTTGAGTAAGGGTTTTTACGCTCCCTCTTCTATTCTTAATTCTATACTGTGCGTAATGCAATTGCAGGAAGAAACGCGACACAAATGAGTACGCCCAAAGCTAGCAATAGCGACCAGATTAACTAAAGCAATGAGGCCGGCGTAGGCGGCACGGATGGAGGCGAAGAAGAGTGATGCATCTAGGCCTTTGCCGTTTGGGGGTTATTACTGGTCTCGGACCAGCGCCATCGCCACCGGTCTCGGACCGGAGTATCATTACTGGTCTCGGACCAGCACCATCGCCACCGGTCTTGGACCGGAGTATCCAGACTCTCACCTCAGTGCGAGTTATAAGTGAGCTCTGCTCTCACGCCCAACGACCTTTCAGGTCGGCTCCCATGCGAGAAATATAAGTGAGCCCTGTGCTCACGGGCAACGACCTTTTAGGTCGGTAGCCCCCAGACTCTCGCCTCAGTGCGAGTTATAAGTGAGCTCTGCTCTCACGCCCAATGACCTTTCAGGTCGGCTCCCATGCGAGAATTAAAAGTGAGCCTCGTGCTCACGCCCAACGACATTTTAGGTCGGTAGTCCCAGACTCTCGCCTCAGTGCGAGTTATAAGTGAGCTCTGCTCTCACGCCCAACGACCTCTCCATGCGAGAATTATAAGTGAGCCACGTGCTCACGCCCAACGACCTTTAGGTCGGTGGCCCCAGACTCTCGCCTCGGTACGAGTTATAAGTGAGCTCTACTCTCACGCCCAACGACCTTCAGGTCGGCTCCCTGCGAAAATATAAGTGAGCCACGTGCTCACGCCCAACATTAGGTCGGTGGCCCAGAACTCTCGCCTCGGTCACGAGTTATAAGTGAGCTTTGCTCTCACGCCCAACGACCTTCGGCTCCCATGCGAGAATTAAAGTGAGCCTCGTGCTCACGCCCAACGACCTTTAGGTCGGTAGTCCCGAACTCTCGCCTCGGTCGAGTTATAAGTGAGCTCTGCTCTCACGCCCAACGACCTTTCAGGTCGGCTCCCATGCGAGAATTATAAGTGAGCCCTGTGCTCACGCCCAACGACCTTTTAGGTCGGTAGTCCCAGACTCTCGCCTCAGTGCGAGTTATAAGTGAGCTCTACTCTCACGCCCAACGACCTTTTAGGTCGACTCCCATGCGAGAATCAAAAGTGAGCCCTGCCATCACGCCCAACGACCTTTCAGGTCGGCCCCCACGCGGGGATCAGAAATCAACTCCTCTGCGAAAATCATAAGAGAGCTCGGTGCCTATGCCTGACTACCTTTCTGAGGGATGTGCCTCACCTTGAGCGGAGCGTTTTCCATAATCAGGTCAGCTACATCTGGCTTTACTTTATGCAAATTTCAAATATGCAGCAAATACGCAGGGCAAAGGATGCAGAACGTCATCTACCCTACTCCTAGAGCGTCAGTATTAACTACAAAATCAGGTTTTGCGCGTTCATTACAGTTTTAAGTCTTAAGCACTATGTCGGTTTTATTATCCAAAATTCATACATGAAAAGGAATCATGAAGCGATTCTTGACTCTTACATACGGACCAGTTCCTAAAAAATACTTGCTAGATGAAAATTGAGCAGGAAAGACCATGTCGAAAGGAGACAGATGTACAAGCACCGCAGCACAGTCCAATAAGAAGGTGATATAGCCAAGGCCACAAGCAGGAACGTCGTATGACAAAGGAGCCACTGAGACAACTATCCCCCAGACCAGCTTTGACTCGGGGAAGGAATTGGCCCTGGGGAATGAACACTTCCACGTGAAGACCTGTCGGGAGATTCAGGGGCGTTCACAGCTCGAGCCAGCTCCGCGCGTAAAGATCTGATGACCGCTTGCTGCTGAGTGATAGTGCGCTGCTTATCCTCGAGGCCCGCGCGGAGGAGGGAGAGCTCCTTTTCATGCTCTCGACGCAACTGTTCCTGGAGACCAAGTTGACGCTGCAGGCTAGCCTGGCACTGCTCCTTCCTCGTCTTCTCCACATCCACGCAGTACTTTGCAAGGTGATACTGGTCATCCATGGAACGCAGAACAGCTACCTGGCGATCTCGATCCTGAGACACGCGATTTAGCTCGCGCTCTCTCGAGACAAGTAGCGTGGTGAGTTCGTTTACCAGCGTTTGGGAGGGTGGTTGGTCAACTTCCTGAGAAGAGGGAGGGGAATGCATCGTGTGGGGAAGCGGTTGGCAGAACGCGGGTAAGACAGCGTAAAAAAGAAGGGATAGCATGGAGAAGCGACCTTAAGGCTCCTTATAAAGAGGAGTAGCAGCTAAGTCAAAGCAACTACGTGGGCGCGGCGCCCCAAGCGACTGGCGACGCAATACATGAGGCATGGCATCCCAAGCGACGCGACACAAAAGTTGACGCCTGAGGCAGGAAGCAGGGCGCGCAGAGATATGCTGAGGTCATAGAGATGTGCTGAGGCAGAAGCACAGAGATATGCTGAAGTCTCAGAGATATGCTGAGGTCGTAGAGAGGTGCGAAGGTCTAGTTAGTCAGACTGTCGTCCTCCTTCGACTAGACTTGTGAGGGAGGCTTGTGATACGGTTGGTAATGGAGGGGCCCATGAGGAAAGGGTTAGAAAAGTCAAGGCTATATGGCGGTCAAAAGTCAAGAGGACGTGGTGGTCAATAGTCAAGGTGATGTGGCAGTCAATGGTCAGGCTGACGGGGCGGTTAAAAGCAAGCAGGTGTGATAGTCAGAGGTCAGGCAGGCTGGTCGATCAAGGGGGCAAAGCAGCCGGAAAACGAGGAAAGTCGTCAAGCGGAACACAAGTCACGGGTCGGCATCGGCAAGGCTGTCCCGAGGGAGTCCGAGCTACAAGCCCTTGATTCAAAAGGACTGGAGGTACAAGTCACGGGTCGGCATCGGCAGGGATGCCCAGAGGGAGGCTGAGCTACCGGCCTGTGATTCAAAGAACTGGAAGTATAGGCCAATGGGTCGAAAGCAACAGAGCTGATCAGAAGCAGCCCGAGCTACAGACCTGCGGTTGAGGGCCATGAAGTACAAAGCGCGGGATACAAGTCGGCATCGGCAGGGATGCCCAGAGGGAGGCTGAGCTACCGGCCTGTGATTCAAAGAACTGGAAGTATAGGCCAATGGGTCGGAAGCGGCAGAGCTGATCAGAAGCAGCCCGAACTACAGACCTGCGGTTGAGGGCCATGAAGTACAAAGCGCAGGATACAAGTCGGCATCAGCAGAGCTAAGTCAGAGGCCAAGAACTGGAAGTATATGCCAATGGGTCGGAAGCGGCAGAGCTGATCAGAAGCAGCCCAAGCTACAGACCTGCGGTTGAGGGCCAGGAAATACAGAGCGCAGGATGCAGGTTGAAGATCAGCGTAGTTGTGTCTAGACAGCTAGGGCTGCAGGTCTGCGAGTTGGAGGCCCGGAAATGCGAACCACGGGTGCAGGCCGATGCAGGACACAATGGATCGGAAGAGCTAAGTAGCACGGGTGCGGAGAATCTCAACGGTCCGCCGAAGAGAGTCATTACATATCAACACTGCGGGCGAAAGCGGAGATTCCTAAAAACGGAAAGATGCTTGCACAACAAATGGCAGTACGACAGGCGTCCGGAGGGAAGCGAAAAAGCCCAGCGTCTAACGTTTTTTCTGACAGGATGGCAGGTTCCAAAAGGGGGAGGCATAAAAGGCGAGAAATCCCTCGTATGCAGGTACGTGCATACACTCCCTCGTCACTTTTTTCCACAACTGTTTCTTTTTTCTTCTTCTCTTTGTTTTTTTCTGGGGAAAAAGGACCTGACTTAAGCGTCGGAGGGCCTGATCCGGGGACTTTTTCCCTGGGTTTCGGTCTCTAACGTGAAGGGGGAGATCGTCTGAGTGTGCGCAGGGTCCTGCAGCAGCGTCAGCCACCCGTGGGAGCCGAATCACCCGCGACTTCCTGTCAACAACCAGGCCACCGCGACCAGCCTCCGTTTGACTCAGCCTCCGGACGAGATCAAATAGGATACGTTATTTGAATATTATAAAAATTAGGTACATAATTCAAATATTATTTTTTTATAACGATATCCATATCTTATAACTGGATTAATCCAAGAATAGAGGATCTCACATTATATTTTACCTATCTAATAAATTTATAGTAAGCATGACAGCTCTTGACCTCGTACACATATTATCACAAATTTGATCGCCGCATATGTCTCGTGGTGATTCAAATATTATCATGTTACAAATTTACCAAATGATTATCAGCTCAGCTATCCCGAGTGATGATTCAAATATTATCTAAACCTGTTTAAGTGTTTAAAAACATTTGGAATCGTTAAAATTCTTAATGATTTTTTTTCTAATTTTTTATATGCTACATCATAGACAAAAATATATTACTTTCTTCATAATAAAAAGAACCCTCTCTATAAATTTTATTATTAATTATTAACCCTACTCATATCGTTAATTTCCAAGAAAAAATCAAATTAAAAATCTGGAACTAAAAATCTTAAATGTCATGCCTATAATAATTCAATTTTTTTTTATTATTTTTAAAACCTCTTTACAAATCTTGCTTTGGATGTTCTAAGTAAATGCCAATAGGCAACAGCTTGGGCAGTTACGTGTGAAGCTGTGCCATCTGATTGATCAGTGATCGAAACTGCTAACGCTCTATAAAAAAAAAAAAAAAACAAAAACAAAAAAAAGAAACAAAAAGAAATGAATGCCCTAGACCTTGGTAGCGCCTAGCGCGTACCGAGGGCTTCCATAATGGAAACCATAATAAGAGGGAGCTCCATGGTTTTAATACGGAGCCGGTCCTTCGTTCATTTTTTTTAATATTAATTTTTTTAATTTTAATTTTTAAAAATAAAAAAATAATATATTAAAAAAATTAGTGTGGGATTTATATGAAAGAGTTGTTAGGAAATTTTTTTATAATAAAAAATATATAAAATTTGTTTACTTTTAAATATGATAATAAAGGAGATGTTTTAAGTACTCCGACACTGTTACGTGGACGCGCAATCTTCACACGATTAGCTGTTAGGCATTAGGTAACACGAGGAACCACGCCATCCGACGAGGCGGTGGTGGAAATTTGTATGCGTGTCTGTATATATACTTTATCGATATCCGCTGTTTTGTTCGTCACACACTGCTCGCCGATCTCCAACTGCACCCACCATCGCCAGTTCGCCACCGCCATGGACTACGTCAGCACTCGCTCCTGCCCCTCTCGGCACGTGGTGCTCGTCGCCTTTCCCTTCGGCACCCACGCCGCCCCGCTCTTCGCCCTCGCCTGCGCCATCGCCGGTGCCGCGCCTGCCGTCTCGCTATCCCTCATCAGCACCCAGCGGTCGCTCGAGTCCCTCCCCCCGGCCCCCGTCAGCCTCTCCCTCGTCCCCATCGACGATGGGCTGCCGGAGGCGGCGGATCCTCCGGCGAGCGAGCAGGAGAGGATCTCGCTGTTCCTTTCGGCCTTGCCGAAGACCCTGCGGGCGGCGATGGACGCGGCGGTGGAGAAGGCGAGAGGTGCGGTGGCGACCTGCGTGGTGAGCGACGCGTTCATGTGGATGGCCGGAGATGAGGCGGCGGAGGTGGGGGCGCCTTGGATCGCCCTGTGGACCGGCGGGCCCGCGTCTCTGTTCGCGCATCTCCGGACCGATCTGCTCCGGGACACCGTCGGCGTCGGCGATCAAGGTAGATTACGTTCATGGAGCGCCTTAGTGTCGTCTTATGCGGCTCGTCCATTGATTAAATCTCGAGTAATTAAATGTAGTCATCGCTCGGCACGACGAATTGCTCAGCTTCGTCCCTGCTTTATCGGCGCATCGAATCCGCGACCTCCCCGAGGGCATCGTCTCCGGCGAGATCGACTCCCTCTTCTCGCGCCTCCTTCACCGAATAGGCGAAAACATCCACAAGGCCGCCGCCGTCCTCTTCAACACCGTCCGCGGCTTCGACCCGGTTATCGATGCGGAGATGGAGCTCTGTTTCCCAAACCCCCTGCATCTCGGCCCTTTGCACCTCCTCGCTCCGCCTCCGGCTTCCTGCCCCGCTCCTGATGCGCACGGCTGCCTCCCGTGGCTCGACGGCCACGCCACCGCCAGCGTGGCCTACGTCAGCTTCGGCTCAGTCGTAACCCCGTCACTGGAGGAGCTTGCGAATCTGGCGCAAGGGCTGGAGGCCAGCGGCGCCGCGTTCCTCTGGTCGCTGAGGGAGCGCGCGAGGGAGCTGCTGCCGCGGGGGTTCTTGGACCGGACCAGGGAGAGGGGCCTCGTGGTGGGGTGGGCGCCGCAGCAGGACGTGCTGCGGCACCCTGCGGTGGGGGTCTTCGTGACACACTGCGGGTGGAACTCGGTGCTGGAGGCGGCGGTAGCCGGCGTGCCGATGGTCTGCCGGCCGTTCTTCGGCGACCAAAGGCTGAACGGAAGGACCGTCGCGGCAGTATGGGGTATCGGGGTGGGGTTCGAAGAAGGGTCGATGACGGAGGAAGGGGCGGTGAGGGTGCTGGAGACAGTGCTGAAGAGCGAGGAAGGAAAGACGATGAGGGCGAAGGCCGGCGAGCTGAAGGCCTCAGCGGCGAAAGCGATGCAACCGGACGGGAGCTCAATGCTTAACTTTAATACCCTTTTGGGCTTCGCAATTAATAGTTTAACCAAACCGCACAAATAATTATGGAAATATTTATTTCACCCTTCTATAAACAGCAGTCCGAAAAAGGACGTCATTTAAAAATATTTTCATATTTGACGTGACTCCGAATAATTGCAGGAATCAAATTTTATGGACGTTTGCACTTGACAGTCGATCTTTTAATTTACCTCTCTTAAAGGAGACGGCTTACCAAGTGTGAGATGAAATAATCACTTTTACTGTGAATTTGAACAGATGGTTGTTAATTTCTATAATACTATATTATCATATACTGGTTTTATTTATTAGAGAATGATAATTCATTAAAAATAAAATTTTAATAAGTAAAATCAATCAAGAGTACATGGTGTCCACTGTATTTTAAATAAATACTATTTAATTATAGTAGACGGTAAAAATTAACTATAAGTTGTCGTAATTGTTATCTTCATCCATATTATATTTCCTATTCAAAATTTAAAATTTAGATCATATAAATTATTTTATTAAATTTAGATATTCAACTTTTATGGTATTATATCTTTACTTTTTTATTTCCTTTATTTTTTTTTCTCTTTTTTCAAAATTAAATGATATATTAGGTGGTGTTTATTTGAGTTTAGGGATAATAAAATGAATTTATTTTCAAAAATTGTGTTTAGTTGATGAAAATGGAATTAAAATTTTTGAATGAAATTCAAAAACTTACGTATTGATGAAATCTACCACCTCTTCCCTTGAGTTTTGACGAGAATGAGAATAAGTATAAAATTTTGGACAAAATACCCTTAGGGTGCGTTTGGTTCAAGTTATTATGTATAACCTTAGTTATGTGATTACCAGGTAATCACATAACCAAGGTTATGGGGAATAAAATATAACCAAATATTGTTTGGTTCAACTTAGGTAATGCAACAAAAACTTGTTTGTTTGAAGATTTTAATGAATACCTTAGTTAATATTTTACCGTATTACCCTCCGTTACAAAATCAACTAAACATATTATTATTATTATTATTATTATTTATTTTTTATGTTTTTTTACTTTTCTTTTTCTTGTATATTTTTTTACGTTTTTATGTGTTTTTTATTTTTTTTAATGTTTTTATATTTTTTATATTATTTATATTTATATTTTTTTATATTTTTACCGTTTTTAAATTTTAAATTTTATTTATTTATTTTATTTTTAAATTTTTAAATTTTTATAAATTTTTTTTTAAATTTTTTTATGTTTTTAAAAATTTTAAATTTTTTTAAATTTTTAAAAAATATATATTTTTTTTAAAAAAATTAATTTTTAAAAAATTTTAAATTTTAAATTTAAATTTTTTATTTTTTTAAATTTTTTATTTTTAAAAATTTTGAAATTTTAAAAAAATTTAAACATTTTTTTATTTTTTTACATTTTTTAATATTTTTTTACATTTTTTCTCTTTTTTCCATGTTTTTTCTTATCGGAGGGTATTTTTGGTAAAAAAAATTCGTTAACCCCGGAATCAAGAAAAATCTTAGTTTTCTGAGGTTTTCCGATTCCGGGCTGCATGACCCTTTTGCTGACGTGTCGGACATGGAACATTACTCGGGAATCATCGAATACTTAAACCAAACAAGGTTTTTGTTGATAACCTTGGATGGATAACCAAGGTTATCAAGAATAACCCCGAACCAAACGCACCCTTAATGTATTTGTTTAATATTTCTTTCATATCACTCTTTTCTTTTCTCTTTTATCATACTTTCTCTCTCCTCAGTCTATCATCACACTTTATCTCTTTTTAATCTCTCCCGCAATACACTCTCTTTACTCATTTCTCTCATCACACTTTCTCTCTCTTCATTTTCTCACATCACATTTTCTCTCTTATGACACTTTTTCTCTCCTCATTCTCTCTAATCATACTTTCTCTCCTCTCGGGACAGTCTAGTGGCTAGCACATGAGGTGGTGCTACCATTGTTGGTTGCTACTGGGAATATCGTACCGGTTCCCCTGTATAAAAATTTTGTACAAGTCCTGAACCATTCCTATCAACCTATTATATTCTTTAGAAATTAAATTTGAATCATGAACGGAACTTAACATTATTGATTCCAAATTCAACTTATTTGTTCTTAGTGGTTTGGACTTGGATCGCAGACGATGCTTAACATTATTGATCCAAATCCACCCATGTTACAAATTCAATTAACTATTAATTTCAGATATTGGCTTCCAGGTTAAACATGGCGAGACACTAGGTCTTCTTGGGTATGGGAACATCCACCACTTCTTAGACAAAGTCTTTCAACGAAATTTAATATTTAATTTCCTTATAATAACCCTAGGTTTAACTAAAAAGAACAATCGTATCACAAGTTAAAAAAAAAACACAAAATCGAAAACATAAATTCGATAATCCTAGATTCATTAACTTCTTGTATTTGGTATTTCAAGATCTAAATAAAAGGATGAACTAGTTATGATGCAGAAACTAATAACTAGTTATACCTTTTATAGCTTATAGACCTCACGATCTTCTATCGTATTCTTCTTTTTATCTTGGACGTCGTGTGGGCGACGATCTATCGAGACAAGAATCCACCCAAGCTTCCTTCTTCTCCAAGCAAGTTTCGGTCACCACAAGAACTCCAAGAAAAGATGAGGTTCGACCACCGCCACCAAGCTCCAAGGGATGCTAGAAACAAAGCCTCTTTTCTCCACTTCTTCTCCAAGCAAAATCCGGCTACCAAGGACTCCCCAAGAGTTGATGTCGCGGGCCACTAAAGAAGAAGAAAAGGAGATGAAGAAGGATGAGGGTGTTAGGATGTATACTAAAAGCCTAGCTTTTGGTATAAACATTTATCTAGAAATAAGAATCACATTGGTCAAATGTCTACATTTATGATAAATGTAGTTGTTCAATTAATTTATATTGTAGATAACATGGTGTGTGGTGTCACACACAGAAGATTATGTTATCAGTACCTTATAAATTATAAACAGTAGCTCACGACCAAGATGGAAAGAACAAACCATTAGAAGGTCGTAGTGTAATTAGGTATTAGTTTATCTTAACTATATAATTACACTAGTACACTTAGAGTGTATTGAGTAGAACCATTAGAGGTCGTTTCTTTTATACTGACTTTATAAAGGAACAAAGACCTCAGTTATTATGGAAGTATGTGTTCTTAATCCTAATATAATAACAAGCACATATATTTGATATTTATTTCTTTAATTTATCAATGTGTGAGATTTAGTTTGATAAATCAATAAGACCGATAAGTTGGGAAATAATATCACTTATAGTGTGTGTTGTTGATTATAGAAGGAAACTGTGTCCTAGTAATCTAGGTTGAGAATGTCCTCAAGAGGAGCTCATAAGGATTGTCATGTTAAACCCTGCAGGTGGACTTAGTCCGACATGATGATAAGGTTGAGTGGTACTACTCTTGGACTAAGATATTAATTAAATGAGTCGTCAGTAACTCACTTAATTAGTGGACATTCGACATCTTAAACACAGGGAGACTAACACACTCATAATAAGAAGGAGCCCAAAATGTAATTTAGGATTGGTGCGGTAGTTCAATAATAGTTCTCTAGTGGAATGAATTATTATTGATAAAATTAAGTTGTGTGTTCGGGGCGAACACGGGATGCTTAATTTTATCGGGAGACCAAAACCAATTCCTCCTCTCGGTCCCTATTGTAGCCTCTTGTATATAGAGATTTATACCAACCACATACCCATCTTCTTACCCATCCAATGGGGCCGGCCAAGCTAGCTTGGAACCCAAGCTAGGGCCGGCCAAGTCCAAGTGGATGAGTCAAGTTGGTGGCCGGCCAAAGCTTGGGTCCCAAGCTTAGGTGGCCGGCCACTAAAATATTAAAAATGATTTTTATTAAAATTATTTCTTATGTGGATACCATGGTTTTAAAAGAAAGTTTAAAAATTAAAAATTTCCTTTTATAGCTTTCTACAAAAAATTAAGAGAAGAGATTCATCTCTTTCCTGATTTGTAGATTAAAAGGATGGTTTTAATTTTTTCTTAAAAACTTTCCTTATTTGTAAATCATCTACATGTTTAAAAGAGAGTTTAAAATTTGAAATCTTTCCTTATTTGTCAATTAAAAGGTGGATTTTAAATTTTTTAAAAAAATTCCTTTTTAACCATGTTCATGATTTAAAAGAGAGTTTAAAAATTAAATATTTTTTTTTATAAGTTTCTACAAGAGATTAAGAAAAGATTTGATATCTTTCCTTATTTGTAGATTAAAAGAGATTTTAATTTTTAGAGATAACTTTCTTTTTATCCACATGTTTAAAAGAAAAATTTTAATTTATAAAATTTCCTTTTTATTAACCAATCATGAAGGGATGAAAATTATTGGAGAAATTTTTTATAAATTTCTGGAGACAAATTAGGAAGTTTTAATTAATTAAAACTTTCCTTGTTTGTAGCTTTAATATGGCCGGCCATTATAATTGATGAGAAGAAAATTATTTTTAATCAAATAAATTTTCTTTTTCAATGGCAAAAGAATTAAGGAAGTTTTTATTAAATTTTCCTTATTTGCCAAGACCAAGGATTATAAAAGAGAGGGTAGAGGAGACTTCATTGTGAACATCTCTATTCTACTTTTCCTCTCTTTTCTCCTTGGGTGTGGCCGGCCCTTCTTTTTCCTCTCCTCTCCTTTGTGTGGCCGAAACCTTCTCTTGGTGGAGATAGCTTTGGTGGCCAAATCTAAGAAGGAGAAGGAGAAAAAAGAAGCCTCTTTTCTAGCATCCCTTGGAGCATTGGTGGTGGTTGAAGCTCTTCATCCTTGGAGGTGCTCTTGTTGTGGCCGAACCTTGCAAGGAGGAGAAGAAGGTGCTTTGGTGGTTTCTCATCTCGGAAGATCATTGCACACACAACGTCCGAGGTTAGAAGAGGAATACGGTAGAAGACCTAGAGGTTTTTGTTTGTAAAAGGAAAGGTATACTAGTATTTAATTTCCGCATCATACTAGTTTTATTTCTTTGTAAAAATATCAAATACAAGAGGCATGCGATTCTAGTATTTCGAATTAGTTTTCAATGATCGTTCTTTTGTTTTTCTTTTCCTTGTGATTTGATTGCTCCTTTTGGTTGACCTAAAGTTATTTAAGGAAATTAAATATTAGCTTTCCTTAAAAGGCTTTGTCTAGGCGGTGGTGGTTGTTCCCATATCCAAGAAGGTCATGTGCCTCGCCATGCAGTCCTGAAAACTAATTTTGGAAATTAATATTTAATGGAATTAATAACCTAGATGATTTGGATCGAACGTGTTAAGTTCCGCAGAAGATCCAAGTCTAAACCTAAAAGAACAAGTAAATTAAACTTTGGATCAAACGTGTTAAGTTCCGCAGGCAATCCAAGTTTAATTTAAAAGAACACATGGTAGCTAGGAAAGGTTTAGACCTTTGTACAAAATTTTTGTACAGTGGAACCATTAGATTTTCCGAGTAGCAACCAACAGAGGGTCGACCACCACCAAGGAGGAGAGGAATAATAGAAGTATTGTTATAAGGTGAGGCACCTCTACCCTCTCTTTTATATTTCTTGATCTTGGCAAATAAGGAAAGTTTTAATAAAAACTTCCTTATTTTCCTTGCCATTGAAAAGGAAAATTTAACTAATTAAAAATCCTTTCTGGCCGCCCATATCTAATCCTCCAAGGAAAGAAAGTTTTAAACACAAAATTAAAACTTCCTAATTTGTTTCCGAAAATTTTTAAATAAAAATTTCTCTTTTAAAAATTCCCTTCATGGTTGGTTATAAAAGGAAACTTTTATAAATTAAAATCTTGGATGATTTACAAAAAGAAAATTTTTCTCTAAAATTAAAAGCTTCCTTTTAATTTAAAAATAAGGAAAGATATCAAATCTTTTCTTAATCTTTTGTAGAAACTATAAAAAAAAAGATTTAAATTTTAAACTCTTTTTTAAAATCATGAGGATAGTTAAAAAAGAAAAGTTTTATCAAAAATTAAAATATTCCTTTTAACTACAAATAAAGAAAGATATCAAACCTTTCTCTTAATCTTTTGTAGAAAATTATAAAAGGAAAGATTTAAATTTTAAACTCTCTTTTAAAATCATGACTTCCACGTAAGAAAATATTTTAAAAAAATAAAATCCTTTTATTTTAATGTGGCCGACCAATTAATCTTGGGTTCAAGCTAGGGTCGGCAACCAACTCACCTTGGTTTGGCCAACCCTAGCTTGGGCTCCAAGCTAGGCTTGACCGACCACCTTAAAGTGGGTATGAGTGGGTATAAGACTTTATAAAGAAGATGCTACGACAGAGACCAAGAGGAGGAATTGGTTTTGGTTTCCCGATGAACTTGAGCTTCCCGTGTTCGCCCCGAACACCCAACTCGAGTTCATCAATATATCTCATTTCACTAAAGAGTTATTATTGAATTACCACACCAATCCCATATTACTATATGGGATCCTTTTTATCATGAGTGTGTTAATCTCCCTGTGTTTAAGATATCAAATGCCCACTAATTAAATGAGTTACTGACAACTCACTTAATTAATATTTAGCTTCAAGAGTAGTACCACTCAACTTTATCATCATGTCGGACTAAGTCCACCTGCAGGGTTTACATGACAATCCTTATGAGTTTCTCTTGGGGACATTATCAACCTAGATTACTAGGACACAATTTTTTTCTATAATCAACAACACACACTATGAATAATATCATTTCCCAACTTATAAAGCCTCTTGATTTATCGAACTAAATCTTACCCATTGATAAGTCAAAGAAATAAATATTAGATATATGTACTTGTTATTATATCAGAATTAAGAGTACACACTTCCATAATAACAAATGCCTTGTTCTTTTATTCAGTCAGTATAAAAGAACTCACCTTAAATGGTCCTGCTCAATACACTCAGAGTGTACTAGTGTAATTTTATAATTAAGATAAACTAATACCAAATTACACTACAACTATTCCAATGGTTTGTTCATTTCCATCTTAGTCGTGAGCTACTATTTATAATTTATAAGGAATTGATAACATGATCTTCTGTGTCTGACACCACACATCATGTTATCTACAATATAAATTAATTGAACAACTACACTTAGCATACAAATGTAGACATTTGACCAATGTGATTATTTATTTTAAAATAAATGTTTATAAAAAACTAGACTTTTAATATACGCTCTAACAACCATGAGGTCTGGAGTTCGAATCTTGGCAAAGCCGAGGTAAATGTTTCCCTTATGTGCTAATCACTATTCCAAAGGCTAGTAGCCGTCCGTGATTTACCTCTTCCATGTTGGCCCTGGGATGGGTTGGCGGGAGCGCTAGGGGCGAGCGTATTTGCCTTTTGCCACCATGCTTTCTCTTCCATTGCCCCCACAAGTTGAGTTGGTAAGTGGCAGGTTGATTGCCACATGAGATCTTGAGGTCGAATTTCAGGCTAATAGGGTGTAAATCCCTACAACCTGTGTAAACTCACCCCACTTGTCACTTGCCTTGTCAGTTATCGTGATTTACCTTCTCCCTGTTGGTCCTGGGGCGGGCTGGCTTATTCGCCTTTTGGCCACGTGCTTTCTCTCCCATCACACTATATTTTCTTATTCTTCCTCATTACAATTTCTCTCTATTCAATCTCTTCCATCACATACTCTCTCCTTATTTTCCTTTTATCATACTTTCTCTCTCTTCTTTATATCCCATCACATTTTTTCTCTCATCATATTTTTTCTCTCATCATACTCTCTCCCATTGAGACCCCACGAGCTTAGCTGAGTTGGTAAGTGACAGATTAATTGCCGGATAAGGTTTTAGGGTTGAATCTCGGGACTACATGGCATAAATCCCTATAATCCGTGTAAACTCACCCCACCTGTCACTTGCCTTCTCAATCATCGTGATTTACCTTCTCCGTGTTGATTTTAGGGCCGACTAGCGAGGGTGTTGGGGCGAACATATTTGCCTTTTGTCTGATGCTCTCTTCCATCACAGTTTTTTTTCTCATTTTCTCTTATTATATTTTTTCTCTCTTCATTCTTTCCATCATACTTTCTCTCTCATCACATTTTCTCTTTCTTCATTCTTTCCTATCACATTTTCTCTCTCAATCATATTTTTCTGTCACATTAAACTTTCTCTCATATCTAATTTTTGTTCTTATTTTTTTAAGGATATAAAAGAAAATTTTAATTTTTATTCCTATTTAGATTCCTAAAAAAAGAATCAAACACTACCTTAATATTTAAAAAATAAAATTTATTTTCTAAATTTAAAAATATATTATTTATATAATCTAAATTTTAAAAATAAATAAAATAGATTATACAAAATTTTTGTTACATAAAATCTAGAATTTAAAATAAATTTTATATTCAGATAAATTGACATGGATACTAATACTTGCAGCAAAAGGTGAAATCCTTACCCCTAGGACCCCCATCGATCGGACCCATGATCATTATGAGAAAAATAAATCATAACACCCGAACTAATATGGGACAGACCGGGTGAACATGGATACTAATACGAACCATCAGTACGTATTCGGGTACTTACCTTCAAATGTGACGTCAATTTAACTCTTTTGATTTTTGATTTTTTTAATCTATTTTTAACTATAAAAAATGTCTTTTTTATTTTTTTTTTTATTTTAAGATTTGTTTGAGGATCCACGTAGTATACCTACAGGGCTACAGAAGCTCAGGTATGTCAGTTTAACCAGCCGATCCGGTACAGACAGTACCCTAAAGACAGTGTATATTTAAACTTTTTTTATTATGATTTTTTTTAAACTTCCTATTATGTTTACTTTTAAAAATTAAGGATTGAATTATAATATTAAGTAAAAATAACAATTTTTTTTTTTTTTATGTGTACCCACCCAATTCTATCACTCTAGAGTGTGCATCTAATTTTTTAATATTATAATCTAATTTTTAAATTCTGAAACTAATTTTTTATAACTGTCAATTTAAGAAAAAAATTATAAAAAAATAAAATAAATAAAAAATGCCTTGCGCGACTTCGCACTGTATACCTACGGCACTGTCCGTGAGGCAGGATCAAACCCTTAGGTGGGTCCATCGTATCGTACGGCAGGTACAAGAAAAGCGTGGCGATCGAGTATTAAAAAAAAGTGTAATTTTGGGAAAAAAAATAAAAAAGGCAAGCCCAAAAACTTCTATTTATGTTCCAGCCCCGCCTCGCGGCCTCCGAGTCGTCCCTTGCTCGCTTTTTTTTTTTTTTTCCTTCCCTTCTAATTCTCGACAAAGATCGTCTTTTCGGGTCTTCGGAGAGAGGTCGGAGCATGCAGTGCGAAAGCGACCTCGTGGCGCACGGAGGCACTGAATCCTCGATGAAGAACGCGTTCCCGTTGGGGATGCGAGTGCTGGCGGTGGACGATGACAGAGCTTGCCTCAGAATGCTCGAAACCCTACTCGGACAATGCGGATATCGAGGTTGATTGTTTTTCTTTCGCTGTGGATTCGTCGTCGTTGATTTCTTTTGGTTGTCTACCTTTTCTTTTGTTCCGTATCTGGGGCTAACGCCAGGTGATTCTTGGTTTTCTTTTTCAGAAAAAAAATCGTGGTTCTATGATTGCGGTTGATTATTATTTTTTTTTTTACCTACAGAGACCCAAAAAAATCTCCGCTTTAAAAGGTTTTGGTGAATTGAATGAAATAGCTGTGTCTATTTTTTTTTGGCTCGTTAGGTTTATGTTTTTCAAGAACTCGGCGATAGAAGTTGAAGGAGTGCGTTGCTTGGGTTCTATTTCAACTCGTCTTAGAATCACGAGAATGACTAGATGGTTCTGTATCTGGAAACCCATAGATATTCTTCAAAGTTTGTGAAGAAAAAATTAAAGGCCAATCTTTGACTAATAGTCTTATCTTAAAATTCTCTGAGATGACTTTATTTAGGTAGAAATTCCAACTTTGTTTTCCGGTAGCATATGTCAGTGCGTGAAATTTGAACTTGATGATGCACAATTTAGGAAAAAAAGGAGCATTCATACCATGAGAAATCTTATACATGAAATCTGTATAGTTCATCAATCTCAAAGTAAATTAATTACTCAGGGATCTACTTCGATTAATGTGTCCAAGTAAACCATTTCCTGCATTAATTATTCATTGGAAAAAGGTTATCTCAATTGCACTAACAGAGTACAACTTGCAGTTACAGCAGTCCAACACGCAATGGCAGCTTTAGAACTTTTAAGAGGGAACAAAGGCTACTATGACCTTGTGATAACTGATGTTGAAATGCCTGACATGGATGGCTTCCAGCTTTTAGAAATTATTGGTCTTGAGATGGACTTGCCTGTGATCAGTAAGTTTACAAATGTATGTTATAGAACTCTATTTTGTTTTGTTTATTTTATAATATGCTGTTGTTTCTTCTGCAGTGTTATCCATCAATTCTGAAACCAGCTATGTAATGAAAGGTGTACTTCATGGGGCTGTTGACTACTTGGTGAAACCTGTTAGGATTGAAGAACTCAAGCTCATATGGAAACACGTAATCAGGAAAGCACTATCAGATAAGAAGGGGAGTAATGAACTGATCGGCAATAACAATGATATTAAGGCACATGAGGATGAATGTTTGAGGATTTCAAATTCGTGCATCAATGAAGTAAACAAGGGCGAAGATTGTGCTCATGAAATAGCAAAGCATAAAAGAAGGGTCTCAGGTGGTGAAATAGCAAAGCATAAAAGAAGGGTCTCATGGTCCACTGATTTGCATTTACGTTTCATTGCAGCTGTTAGAACTTTAGGCGTTGACAGTAAGAGATCAAAGTGCTTTATATTTGTAAATCATAATTAGTCAAACTTGTGTTTAATATCTCTAGAATCTCAATTTGCTTCTATATATTTCACAGGGGCTTTACCTAAGAAGATACTTGAACTCATGAATGTTGAAGGACTCACTCGAGAGAATGTTGCAAGTCATTTACAGGTCTGTCCTTATGTTCATTATGTTACCTTTTATTTTGAGTGAAAGCCTTGCAGATTTAGTTTTCCTTTTTGAGGGATTTTTTTTCTAATATCTAAATTCTGAAATGAGAGTTTTACACGTTTCAAATATTTATATTAGTTAAATTATTTATCTTTTCAGATCATTGCTTATTTTAGCGATTTGCTTAGTTATTCAGCAGCTTATATATTTGCTTGGGTCCTTATGTGCAGAAGTATAAAAAAACTCTGAAGAGGAATGATGGGTGTCATTTTAACGGCCTCAGTGTGGATTCTTCAAGTTCTGTTTTTTCATCCTTTAGCCAGCAAGCTCATGCTAAAACAAGTTCTTGTAAAAAATTCAGATTGGGTGAGTATCAGGAAGATAAAGTGATTGCTTCATCAGATCCTCCCCATACTTCCTTTGGGAGCTCTGTCTCTTCACCGTACCGGCAATTTGCTTCACACTCTCAAGCAAGCTTGAGGCCAGAATATCTTTGGTTTCCCTCTGATTTCTCAAGTCCAGAATTGACTTATGAATCATCCAGGCTTGATGTTTTCAGCTATCCATCCCTAACTTCAACATCTGATCCAGTTGATATTTGTCCAACTACTCAGACCAGTACGAGCAATCAAGACCTGAATTCATATTCCCAGTTTCACTGTCCATCTAACCAATTTTCTGTGTGGACGTCATTATACAACAACATAGAACTCAATGACTCAGCACATCTGAATACAGAACTGTTATGTAAGTTATTTTGGTCATGTAGCAGATCCTCTTCATTTTTTTTTTGCCTACTTTTCTATCAAAAATTCACTCTTCAAAACCTTTGAATTTTTTCCCCAGTAATTCTAATTTTAGATATATTCCTTGGTTGCATTGTAGCTGACATAGGTATTACAACAGTGGCAGGAGGCGACATTGTGGACATGCAGATGTTTGGCGAAGTGAATTTCAACTATACTTATCATTTAGAGTCGACTAAAAACCAATCTGAGGATTCACCAACAGAAATGCTGTTCCATCTTGACCGATGCAGTTCTGAAGATGACCTTAATACTATTCTTAAGCAGGTATGATTTGTTGTTTCTTTATGATTGTGAGTCAGCATTATAATTGATTTACATGATAATATCATTAAAGGATGTGTTTCAAGTGTGATAACCTTTAACTTCTACTGTTTTCCAACCTTTTGCACTTTAAAGTAATTATGGGACCCAAGTTAAAAATAGGGTAATTTTGCATGCAGTCCCTATTGGCAAACAGATCTTTGCATGTAGTCCCCATCCATGAAAATCTTTGTTTTCACTCCCCAGTCAAACATCTTTACCTAATTGCCCATGATATTTTTAGGTACAAAAAGTCTAAAAATCAGTATAAATCCTCTTAAATTGAGTATATTAACTTAGAATCTAGTATATTTTCTATCAAATTGAGTACGATTCTTTTTTCACCTCAAAATATACTCGATTTTAGTTTAATGTGCTGAATTTAATATGAATTATACTCATTTTTAGACTATTTGTACCGAAAAATATGAGGGTTAATTTCAATAGAAAATATACTCGATCCTAGTATAGAGTACTAGATTATAGTATAAAGTGCTGAATTTAACATGAATTATACTTATTTTTAGACTTTTTATACCTAAAAAATAAGAGGGATAATTTTGATAGAAAATATACTCGATTTTTAATATAAAGTACTGACTTTAAGAAAAATTATACTCATTTTTGGACTTTTTGTACTCAATTTTGAAATTTTGTACCTAAAAAATTTGAGGGGCAATTTAGGTATCAATATTTGCATGAGGGAGTTGAAACAAGTAATACTTTGCATGCAGGGAGTGGAAACAAAGTTTTTTGGACATAGGGATTGCATGCAAAGTTAACATTATGATTGGAGATTTTTCTCTAATTTACCGTTAAAAATATATTGTTTGTTTCTTTGTATTTTCTTATTTTGTTATATTCTCTCTCATGGAATAGTAAAGCTTTATGCAAGGAAGTTCCTTTTTTTTTTTTTTTGTCTTCCCTGTTAATATGTGGTTTCTCAACAGTTGCTTTTAGTATTTCTTTGATCATTTGATGATTCTCCCTTATGTCTAGTTCAACTTCTCAATTGACAACCTAATTCAACAACAACAAAAAACCGTAAATCCTAGTTATTGGGGGATTGGTTACTTGGATCGTATGCTATATAGTTGAATCTTACTGAACTATTATGGCCCAAGTTTATAAATTCATCCTTAATTTTCTTAAAAAAGAGTTTTTTCAGTTCCCTCTATTCTCTGTTACTCTAGTAATCGATTCAATTCATCTAACTATAAAATGTAATGATAAACTTTGTTCATTTTTTTAACATCCAATTATCTTTTACTCCATCCCATAGTTGTTAAAAGCAAACACTTCGCTCCCTTAAGCGCGAAAAGCAGCTAGGCACAAGCCTTGTGCTTCAGAGACCTAGGAAGCCCACGCTTCACTGTGCTTTGCGCAAAAACACACACGTTCACTTTTGCACAAACCGCACATTGTCTACGTGGCTCAAGCGAGGGAGCTCCCTCCTACTATAGGTGGGAGCTCCCTCATTTTTGACAAGAAGCTATTCCTTGTTTAGGGAGTCGTTCCTTGCCTTTTTATTTTTTTAGTTTTTTTTTAAAAAAATAAAAATAATAAAATATCAAAAAATAATAATGTATGAGAAAATGTGGGACGCATGAAGAAGTTCTTGGGAGGTCTTTCTTATAGTGGAGAGATGTGTGAGGTTTTTACTTTTAAGTTGGCGCTAATGTGGCATCGAGGGAACTCTTAGAGAGCTCTCACGATTGTGGGTGCTCTAAACTTTCTCCTTTTTTGTAGTTTAAAGCCCTAGACCCTCTTAAAATCGATCATTAAGTCAATTGGTCTGCCTTTCAGCACTAGAAGCATTTGCCTCTCGATCATTGGTAAGTTATTTTTTTTTTACTCTTTTGCATATTCTGACGTTCTGGAGGCGTCATGGGATACCTTTGGCGCTATAGGAAGCGTTGCGATGCTCGTGGTTACTGTGGGACTCTAGACGATCGAAAACTTAGGTTTGCGGATTTGATTAATTCTCCCAACTAAAATGGGATAGTTCGAATATGTTTCATAAATCGTAATTAAATTATCTCAATAAAATATATAATATATATTTAAAATTAAAAAAATTCTAATAAATTTTATTAATTCATATCAATCAGATTTATATTTTGATAATAGGTCTTTTGTTCATTACACTTTTTTCCCGTAAAATATGCGCTTAAAACTACAAGACCCGTAGACGGGATCCTCTGGTCCCGTCTGTCCTAGTCCGTCCTTGGATCAGGGGCAGTGTTTGGAGGGATTCAATGGTCCCCACCTGTTTAGCATATGGGGATCATTGAATTCCTCCAATTATTACAGTGGGCCAGGGCCTGATCTGCTTTTAGCGTACCAAAGGATCCCTGCTCGAGTGTTTTTTTTGCGTCTTGCGCTTTTGACAACTATGCCCCATATATATATATATATACCTTAGTGTTCTTATCTTTTTACCATATCAACTTCATTTTTCATATATGCTATTTCATAGTTCCCAACATTGACTCATAAAATATGGCTAATTTGTAGATTTTCTTAATTTCCTTTAAGCCAATGACGGGCAATCCACTTCATAAGTTCCTCTTGCTTTTGACCATCCACCAAAATTCATTAATAATAACCTTTTTATAGCTAAACAATAGACTGGCGAACTGATGGATATTGATTCTCTCTAGTTCGCCCATGGGCAATTTCCTTACTTTTCAAACCAATGTCTCAACTCGTTAGCTTTTCTGTTATTCATTTGCCTAAGATGTTAACGTTTTCTAGGATTCTATGTCTTGCCTTTTCATCGAACGAAGACACAATTGGCCACGACCATAAAGCACCTGTTGGTTTACTAATTCTTCAATGCCGAAGCAACTATATATTGGAAATGTTTGGCTGGATCCCATTATTTGAGCATAAACAGTTTATTTCATCTTTTCTGATACCTTTAAGATCTCACCAGGAGAATTAATTTCGATGAGTTACTTTATGCCCGCCGCTACATTTTGATTTCTGCCTACAAATAAAGCAAGTTTATTACTCTTAGCAAGTCTTTGCTTTCTTGTGTCTTTCATCATTTTTAACTGAGTTAAGAATCTTCCACAGGAATCACATTCTGACTTTTATCTATGTGCAGTTTCTACAGTAGGAGTGCGGCTAAGCTAGTTAGCTTACAATGGCCTGTTGCTGCTAAATTCTCAGTAATGTCCTGTTGCTGCTCAATTCTCAGTGCTAGTCGGCAATATGAACTTGTACGAGTATGTTTTTACGTCGAAACTGTCAAGGAGATTTGCTTAGTTGGTCACTTCACACTGTTCAAGCTTTGTGTCCCCATGGATCAAACATTCTTCTTCCTATGGTTAAGATATTGAAAGCTGAACTTCCCAACTCTGAGGTTTTACTATGTATCTATGAAGATCGATCAGTTGAGCAGCTGTGATCGATCCAGAACAGTCAATTAAGATGCTAGAATAGAATAATAGATTGGATAATTGTATAAATATATGAGGTAGAGAGAGATTCTTTGATGTAGGCTAACACCCGACACTGAAAACTATCAAGTGATTCATTTAAATGATTAAACGTCGTTTGTACATTTAGAGTGATTAGTAGCTCATCAATCATTAATTTGTAAAAAAAATTAAGAGAAATATCAAATGGCTGTATCTATTTTTTTAAAAATTAAGTGGACGACCTTTGTGATTTGATTCCGAAAATATCTTTTTATCCAACTTTGTTATAGTAATTACTGATAGCTAACAACGTGTAGTAGAATTAGTAGCTGTTATAATGAATAAAAGTTATCCAGTAATTATTACAATATGTTTAAAGTAAGTTATTTATATTATGTTTAAAGTGAGTTTAGGATTTAAATTTTAGGGTTATAGTAACTACATGATAATTTCTATAATTATTTTAAAATAATTTTAATAAAATTTAAATAATTTCTAACAAAGTTGATAAATATTATTTTTACATAATAGTATTTAAAGACTTTTG
This sequence comes from Zingiber officinale, assembly GCF_018446385.1. Taxonomy (NCBI): domain Eukaryota; kingdom Viridiplantae; phylum Streptophyta; class Magnoliopsida; order Zingiberales; family Zingiberaceae; genus Zingiber; species Zingiber officinale. The sequence goes on along the minus strand of NC_056001.1, from coordinate 109,023,631 downwards.
TTTTCGGATGAAGGGATATTTCGGGAAAAAAACAGCGTCCCTTTTATTTTCAATATTTTTGTCGTCCAAATATTGAGGGAGAAATCAATAAATTGATTAAGCAACTCTTCTGAATCCGCTCGTCGTTGTTTAGACCAATGAGCAGCCCGGATTTCTGATCGGATGGTAAGGAATGAAATTGATGCTCTTCCCACGGATCGCCAACCCATCCGACAGCCCACGCTGCTCGCCGAGTCCCTCCTCTATAAATACAACCCAAATCGGCTTTTTTCGTAGTCTATCGCTTGTTGCCCCAATTCGTTGAAGCGAGAGAGAGAGATCGATAATGTCGGGCCGCGGAAAGGGAGGAAAGGGGCTGGGGAAGGGCGGCGCCAAGCGCCACCGCAAGGTCCTCCGCGACAACATCCAGGGGATCACCAAGCCCGCGATCCGGCGACTGGCGAGGAGGGGCGGCGTCAAGCGTATCTCCGGCCTCATCTACGAGGAGACCCGCGGCGTCCTCAAGATCTTCCTCGAGAACGTCATCCGCGACGCAGTGACCTACACCGAGCACGCTCGTCGCAAGACCGTCACGGCCATGGACGTAGTCTACGCCCTCAAGCGCCAGGGCCGCACCCTCTACGGCTTCGGCGGCTAAACTTCATCGATGTCAGATGCTGCAAGGGATTAAAGGAAGCATCTTGTCAGATCGTCTATTGTATCCTAGGAAAATGAACCTCGAGTGTGCTTTTAGTTTTGTTCCATCGAATGTTGATAGATGTGGTTTTCAACTTTTCCTTAGAAGCTAATGGAACTTTGGTTTGGCGTAGCAATCTGAAAACTCGCCTTTTTTTTAATCCGTTTTTGCAACTCTGGATGGTGAATTGCTATGCAATTTACTGATCAAAATGAGCTTGCTTCAAATTTCTGCGAAGCATCTTAGATTATACATCTTAGATAACACCTTTGGGCACTCCAATTCCTTGCAGGATAAGTCAAGCAGGACAATCTTCTTTATCGATGTACAGTGATTCAGTGAACTCTATTGGATTACTGTTCTTGAGCAATTTGAGTTGGTAAACTGTCATTGTGAAGTTGATGTGGGAGATGGAATAGGGTGCGTACGCTACTTTGATATCTTGAACACTGCGTCGTTGCACGAAAGATCGTTGTATGTAAAGAAAGAGCAAGATTCTTTACAAATCTGATATCCTAAAATCGGTTCTTCAAATTGTTTCTTAGTAAATGTGTTGTGCATTCTTAGCATTTGAAAGATTGTAGAGAGTAAATGTAGGCTATTACATCAACAGGCGCATCTGGTGTAGTGGTATCATAGTACCCTCCCACGGTACTGACCGGGGTTCGATTCCCCGGATGCGCACTTGTTTTTACCTTAAAACTCTTATAATTTTGGTTTTTTATGTTTCAGAAATAAAATATAATTGGTTTCGTTGAAGCATATAGAAAAACATGATAAATAAAGAAACAATTCTTTCTTCTGCCAATTAATTTTTCTCCCAAAATTTTTTAAAAACTTTACTCCAATTTCACGAGGATTCTCTACGACAATCTAATATTACAATGATTCTTTTAGTACGTGAACTCAGTTCATGTTGGTTTAACTTAGGGCATGATCCTCCTGAGCCCATTCCCAGACAGTTTATTGAAGATCATAAAACTTCATCATTTTCACTTTGTTACTCTGCTCTCTAATTCTTTTTCTTCGTATTTGACTTAGCATTGGAGAGGTCAAGCTAAGACACGGCTTAACCCCTTCTAACGTCTTTTCTTTTTAAGTCTTTTCCGTCATCATCGACAATCAACCCGACAAGAAACAACCCGTAATAAGCCTACTGGCTAGAAGCTGACTCAGCGAGAGATGATCTGTCATCCGCTAATCCGCTAGAAGTCGACCCGTCATAAGTTAAGTCGACCGAGCAAGAGTCGACCTGCTAGATGCCAACCCGACATAAGTCGACTCAGCAGGAGACGACCCACCATAAGCTGACCTGCCCGAAGTTGATCCGTTCGAAGGCCACTCGCTAGAATTCAACCCAACAAAAGATGATTTGATTGCAGTCTTCATCCTTGATCTTATTTTGCATTACAAAAAAGTTATTTCACTCGAATCACAAAGATTGTTCTTTTGACATATCAAAATCATTAATCTTTTTGGAACACGGAGTTAGAAAAATCTATGACACAACTACGAGATGAGATCATCTGTATGTCCTAGATTCTTGTATCTTCATATATCTTTACCAATCAGATAAATTAGATCATATCTCAAAGATGTAGTGTAAATCATGCGGATGTCATTGTTGATGCGGAAAACATCCGACGATCGAACTTATATTTTGATTATGTCAAAGGGATCAAAGTTAATATGTTTTGTTTTCTGATGTGTTGAATGAGTTTTACTGGAAAAGTCCTAAGTATACTTAGGCAAAAATTCTAATTACGGTTAGACAAGTGGAAAACCATAGGAGACGGTAACCCTAGGTCATAGGGGTGGTACCCTATTCAGAAAGTCTTGACGGGTCGGAGCTTCGGACAAAAATCTTGAGGGTGGTAACCCTAGGTTAAAATCCTGGTACCGTGAATCGGGTAGAAGTTTAGACGGGTCGTGGACCGGGCGTCCAGTATGAAGACCGGAAGCATCGAGCGCCGAGCAAAAGTTCTGTCGGTCTGGAGGACCAAACTGGTAAAAGGTAAAACTCTCCTGAGTGGAGTAGGTGAGGGTGCGTTCCCCGGAAGAGGGAACAGTAGACGTTGGTTCGACCTAGGGTTTCTGGTCAGAAATCCGAAGTCAGAATCGGACAACCGGGATGCTGTCAAACATTTCACTTACTATGTTTACATCTGTTCTAACTTTGTCTTGCAGAGCATGTTGTTGTTTTGGAACTAACGTGTTTTACAGGTACAAAAGGAACAAGCTAAGCCTCGGATGAACAGTGTTCAAGGCGCTTCCATGGAATTTGGAGGCGCCTCGGGTGCAAGACTGAAGTTGGCTGTGTAGAGGAGCTGGAGGCGCCTCCATAGAGCTTGGAGGCGTCTTGGACTGCTTCTTGGAGGCGCCTCCATGGGGCATTGGAGGCGCCCTCAAGCGGATAAGAGACAGTGACGAAGGCTTATCACAGCAATCAACTCGGGATATAATTTTGGATTCGAGGCGCCTCCATGGGGCATTTGAGGCGCCCTCAATGCCCAATAAAAGGCAGTCTCGAGGCAGCAACAGGGTAATCAATTCTCAAGTTATCTTTCATCAACGCGCTGCTAACAAGACGACCTAGGAGTGCTGTTTCAAGTCACCGACAACTCGGAGCTTCATTTCCTTAATTTTGTTATCGGTATTGTTTTAATTTGAGCTGTAACTGTTATACTTGTACACTTTCTCGATATTATAGTTGTTGCTCACCGAAAGCGATCAACGATCGCGGGCCTTGGAGTAGGAGTCGTCCTAGGCTCCAAACCAAGCAAACCCTTGGTGTCTCTCTATGTTTGTACTTATTCCGTTTATCATTTCCGCTGCTTTAACTCGAACGTTTTCTGAATTCGAAGTGAGTGAAAGCCACGAATGTTATTCACCCCCCTCCCTCTAACATATCTCGATCCAATAGTCATGACCGTCCGATCGATAAAGAAACATAGAGACACAAGAATCTAGGGACAGAAGATCTCATCACGTACAACTATAGTGAGCACAGTGACATTATTGATACGAGTATCAATGCAATCGAGCCAATTGATCTCCTCAAACACCAGCAACATTGATGAAGGCAGTGACTTATTATCAACCATCGGTTCCACTCGTTTACTTTATTTATACAAATAGTTTTAATTAAAGGACGAGTTTTACACATGTTTACTAATCAATCATATATTTAAAAATACTCCAATCAAACAAATCCTTAATTTGTCCTTTTAGGTGTGCAATTGCATAGATTCTCCAATCAATTCGATTCATTGAATGAACCTGACTAATTAATCATAACCTAACGCTTAAATGAATTAATCAAATTCACAACCAATGCAATTAAATAAGCATTCTTTAATTCCCAATGCCACAATTCACAATCAACTCTTATATTTTTTTAATCACTATTTAATTACTTCGATTTGATTTGGACATTCCACCGATTTATTGTCCATAATTTAATTGTACAAAATGTCAATTAAATCTTGTCCTAGTATCTTAGATTAGAGTTAAGTTCATTCCATTCTAGATGATAAGTCATTTAAAAAATGTTATCCGTGTGAAATTAATAAGTATGGAGAATTTTAAGCAACAATTTAACATGAATTAGAATCGAATTGATGTTAACACGTAGGAAACTATATATTTTTTTTGTTTCTTCAGTTGCAGCAAAGGCCTCCTAGGATATATAAGGGAAGTAAATTACAAAGACTTTGCATGACATAGTGACCCTTTGCATATATATATATATGAAAAATGATTTATTGAAGGAAAAATAGACATCTAAAATGGTGGACCTATAAAAATGAAAATAATGAACTATGAATTTATGTATGTATGTATCCTTGAAATTTTTTTCCTTATATATATATATTTTGAGAATATTTTTTTTAAAGTTGAATTATATAAAATGGTTTTCAGTTTGGTTGTATTAAAGCATATTTTTTGATAATTAGGGTCAATTAACTGACACACTTTTAGAGGTTAAGTTGCACAAACTTTAAAGTGATAATATATATATTCATAAAATTTAAATGGTCACCCAATCAATGGACCATCTCACATGATGCATTTGTGATTTTTTAAAGTGGAATGATAGACAGATAACTATTTGATTTCCTAGTTTGTGGAGAATAACGATTGAGTTTAAAGAAAAATAAATGAAAAGATTTCTTCAAAAGTAAACTTAGGAAAAATATAATGTATTTACGTTAACATAGTTGACTAAATTTTGAAAAAGATATAGAACATACTATGGCGATCATGTTTGAGCCAAAGTAAGATGAGCATCAGATTATGTTTTAATTAAAATATAGTCCACTGTTAAAATAATACTAGTATTGTTTTTTAAAAATAATAAAAATTTTAAAAATAAAAATACATTCGTTATCCATATATATAAAGGGTGATAAATATACGTACATAAGTATTAGACCCATGATAAAATTAATTTTTAATTATTATGTCAGAGATATCATGTATCTATTACTAAAATAAAATCGAAAAAAGTTCATAGCAAACATTCCATCAATTCAACATTTTTAAGTTAATCATTATTATTAAAAAAAATTTATCCATTAATTTATGGAATTTGAGATTTGATAAATATACAAGAAACTATGAAAATATCATGTTGATGTATCATTGGGACGGATTCATGTGCCCTCCGATTATAGTATAGTGTTAAATTGCCATTTATATATTCCTAGTTTAATCTTTAGCTAAGAGTGAATCCTCTAGTCCGTAATTTACGGATCAGAAGATGATCCCTTGTATAGGATTGGATAATTTAGATGGACCTTACCTATTTACAGATGAGATCCATTCAAATGATCCAATCCTATACAAGGGGTCATTCTCTGATCCATAAATACGGACTAGAGGATCCCACCAGAGCTAGGGGTGTAAATGAACTAAAGGTTCGCGAGCTATTCGCAGTTCGATTCGGTAAAAAGCTCATTCGAGTTCGTTCGTTTATCTTATTGAGCTCGAGCTTAAGGATATTCGGCTCGTGAGCTCGCGAACATGTTCGTTTATAGGCTCGCGAGTAAAAAAAACAAGCCTTAAAACGAGCTCTAAAACGAGTAAAAAATTTGAGCTTTAAAATGAGCCAAAAACGAGCCTTAAAACCTTAAAACGAGTCCGAAAATGAGTCCGAGCTCATTTAACGAGTTAGGCTCATTAATTTTGATAATCGAGCTAATAACGAGCCGAATTCGAACAGTTCATGAGCTTGATAATTTCAAAACGAGTTGATCTCGAGCCTTGTGATAAAAGTTCGATTTGAGCTCGAGCTCAGCTCGAGCCCGTATATAACTTAAATGAGTCGAACTCAAGTTTAATACTGTTTGACTCGTTTACATCCCTAACCAGGGCTAAGGTATATTTCTAAAGATTTTTTTTTAAAAATGAAATATATAATCATAGTGAGTATTTTTCAATGTATTATGGCGGTCAATGAAAATCCGATAATAAATATTAGAGACGGTGAATAAAGTTAAAGAAATATTGTTTTTGAAAAATAAAATATTGGACTTGTGATATCTTGTGTGACAATTTAACCTTTTGCATTAAATGCTTCCTTTGCATTCCTTGGAAAGCAAAGCATCTCCTCAGGTTTTCTATGTAAACTGTATGAGAATCCATTAATGCCATTCCATCTCCCCCTCTCCTCCGCCTCCGCCTCCGCCTCCTCCCTCATCTTCAGTTGCAGAGAAGAAGAAGAAGAAGAATGAGGCAGCTTTACATCCGAAGCCGAGGTCTCAGACGCCTCCTCTCCTCCATCGGAAGGAGTAGGAGCAAGGAAGAAAAGTGCAAGGAGGAGGACGCCTCCGCCTCCCCTGTTCCCGAGCCGCTCGACGAGAAACCGCCGGCCAAACCGAGCTGGAGATGCTTCTCCTACGAAGAAATCTACAAGGCAACCGACGGTTTCCACAAAGGTCAGTCTTTTAAACTTCTCCGGCCATGTTCCGACCCGCATTGTTCTTCAAAATACGATCTTGGCTAGTGACTGCTGGGTTTCCGTCCGCAGATAACCTGGTGGGCAGAGGCGGGCACTCGGAGGTGTACCGGGGCGTGGCGGCGGATGGGCAGGCGATCGCCGTCAAGACTCTGATGCGGGATTCGTCGGACGAGCAGAGGGAGAAGGATTTCCTGACTGAGCTCGGCACCGTCGGCCACGTCCGCCACCCCAACGTCTCCTCCCTCCTCGGCTTCTGCATCGACCGCGACGAAGACCTCCACCTGATCTTCGAGTTCTCTTCTCGCGGCTCTGTCTCCTCCAATCTCCACGGTAACTTCAGCACGAACCAAACACCACCCGCGCGGCACGATCGACCTTCGATGGATCAAAAAACTGTCTTGTCGATGTACTTACAGATGAAAATTCACCGCCGATGCCTTGGAAACTGAGGTACAGCATAGCGTCCGGCGCCGCCAGGGGACTTCATTACCTGCACAAGCAATGCCGTAGAAGGATCATCCACAGAGACATCAAGGCCTCCAACATCCTCCTCACCACGAATTTCGAAGCTCAGGTAGCAACCGCTCGTCTCTTGCTCGCTGCTAAATCAACCATTAGTGTGTTCTCCAGGCCAAACCCAAAAAGGAAATCCTCCGTCTCAGATTTCAGATTTCGGCCTCGCTAAATGGCTCCCCTCCCAGTGGACTTACCGCGCCGTCGGCCCGATCGAAGGCACATTCGGGTACACATCTCCAACTTCGAACTCAATTCCAGCTCAAATTAGCAATCCGATCAGATAAACAAAGTCGATGACGACATCCACAGGTGCTTGGCGCCGGAGTACTTCACGCACGGCATCGTAGACGAGAAGACCGACGTCTTCTCCTTTGGCGTGTTTCTGCTAGAGCTCACATCGGGAAGGAAGCCGGTCGACGGCTCTCACAGAAGCTTGCTCAGCTGGGCGAGCGCCGCCAGCCTTTTTTCTTCTTCTCTTTTTTCTCATTTTCGATTAATTAACCAGCCGCTTTAATTTGCAGGCAAGGCCCTTCGTGAAGGATGATTCCACAATTCAAATGCTGGTCGATCCAAGATTAGCAGATGATTACGACGTGGAGCAGCTCAAAAGGCTCACCTTTTCAGCTGGCCTTTGTATCAGAGCTAATGCAGCTCTGCGACCTTCCATGACTGAGGTAAAATTTGAGCTTCACTGACTTTTGTCACTGCTTGTTTGCCTCTAGTCATCCCAAGCTTCCCTTTGTCCTCACAGATGACTGCCGTTGTGTATATAAAAAACTATGTTGGTTTTGGCAGGTAATGGAGATCTTGGAAGGTGGCGAGATTTCACAAGATCGATGGAACATGCCTGAGGAAGAGGAGGAAGAGTTTTGGGGCTTCGATGATCTTGATGACGACGACAGTGATTGTCATACTGCATCTGCGAAGTCAACTGGAAGTTAGGGAACACAATTTTAGTAGTACTGATGTAGATAGTCATAGTTAGTAATGTTGTAAGGTTGATGCATTATCTTAATTTGAGTCGAGGCCTTCGATCACCAAATGCATGTCTGATTGCTGTAAAGAAGGAAGATTGAGGCTAGTGGAGCAGGATGTAGTAGTCTCTTTTGGATAGGAAAATGGAGCAGTTTTGATTTAAAATAGGCTAAACAAGTGATACTAGTGAAGGCTAAATGATCAGTGGTGGTAGGTTTAAATGCCTACTCTGTCTGTTTGGAGAGAAAAGTTTACATATCTGCCACTTAGACATTAGTAGGAACTACTGCAAATTTCACATACAATTAACAACAAATCATAACATGGGCATTAGTGTTCTTGCCAGTAGCTGCAAGGGATTGAGAAAAGGTGATTCACTCATCCCTCATTGTCGATCCCATAGCGAAATAAATTAAGTAAATTATGGTAACCGAGCGGTTTTTCTAGGTGGAAGAGATTTTATTTTTTAAGAGATTGTTCTCCTGGGATCCGATTTCTACTTTCACATGGTATTTTACCACCTAGTTACCAACTCGACTATGCTCGTGGGACAGTAGGTGATCAAACGTGCCAAAATTGACTCGCTTATCCCAAATGCCACTCACCGTCGGCTCCATTGTGAGTTGAAGGGAGTAAATCATGTTAATTGAGCGTCCTCTTTAGGTGGGAGAGATTTAATTTCCCAGGGGATTATTCCTTAGGGGATTCAATCTCTATCCTCATGTGATAAACTGATAATCTATCACTCAAGTACTAACTCGGCTTTACTCGCGGGGGTAACAGATGATCAAACATGTGGTAAAAGGTGACTCGTTCACCTTAAGTGCCCCTCATCGTCGGCTCCACAACAAGATGAAGGGGGTAAATCATGATGATAGAGCTGCCTCTCTAGGTAGGAGGGATTTTATTCTCTTAGGGATTTGATCTCTGCTCTCATGTGACAATCTACCACCCCAATACTAACTCGGCTATACCCATGGGAACAACATATGATCAAATATGTGGCAATCTACTACTTAAGTACCAACTCGGTTATGTTCGTGGGACGGTAAGTGATTAAACATTGATGCAAAACGTGATAACGCTCATGCTAAGTGCCCCTCATCGCCGATCTTATGGTGAAATGAATTGAGGTAAATATGACAGAGAACCTTCCTAAGTGGGAGAGTTATTTGCTGCAGTTGCGACTCAAACCCTTACCCATTGATGCAAGTCCACTTGGGTACCAACTCAATATGCCCTAAGAGGATTAAATATTGATGCAAAAAATATAATAACGCTCATGCCAAATGACCCTCATTGTCGACCCTTAAGTAGGAGAGTTATTTACTGTAGACGTGACTTGAACCGTTGCCCGTTGATGTAAATTTACCACTTGGATACCAACTAAGTTATGCCCGGGGAGCACAAGGTGATCAAACATTGGAGAAAGGTAATACCAACTAAGTTATGCCCGGGGAGCACCAGGTGATCATTGGAGAAAGGTGAAGTTGTCACCTTAGCAACCCCTCCATGGCAGCCCCACACCTTTTGAGAGACGATAAATTACGGAGGACATTTGCTCTAGCACGACCCTATGTATGGGGAAGTCAGATATCCACAACGACCCTATGTATGAGGAAGTCAGATATCCAATGAGATATTTTATATCCACTTAAAGTTGACCCTAAAATTTATTGGAATAATACTAAGTGATCAAACATATGTCAAAAAAGAGAATAACGCTCATATGAGACGGTTAAGCATCGTTGGCCTAGTTATACAACCAAGTGATCAAACATTGTAGCATATGAGATGGTGATGATAGGCAATGCTGTGTCTATTTGTTGTTATTTTTTTTTTCTGAAATTTGAAGTGATTTTGAGGTCTCGAAATCAGAGGACCTCATAATTACGAAACTAATGATATCTGAATCATACAAAGGACCACAAAATTCTAAGCTGTATGTATGAACCAAATGAATTCATCATTGTGTGTCTAAGTTGCCCTCTTAAAACTTGCAAAAATCTGATCTTCAGAACCTGCAAATAAATTTCAGTAACTGTCTTCATACATTAATTGGGTGGAGGACCAACAAATCTTAAATTTGAATATCATAACCAGAAACCAGTAGAAAAATTTAGGAACATGAATAACAATGTGAAATTAGAAACCTAGACGCAATGTTCACAGAAGAAAAAGTTATATCATGGGAAAGAACAGACCTGCTGCTGCTACTGCTGGTATATCATGTGAAACTAGAAACCTAGATGCAATATTCCTTTATTTGTTTGTATGAATGAAATAATATTACAAATGAAATACAGAAATATCTAAATGCTTAGTCATAGTTTACCTGTACATGGTAATGTAAATATTACAGGAGCTTGTTGTTTATGTTACAACAAGTTGCTCTACTTAAATGAGTACAATTAGATTCACCGAAACTATATCAGCTTTAAAGCAATTTTTTCTTGCGTACATTTACTTACACAACTTGACAAAGGCATCAATACTCACTGTCTTCATAATCCTTCCTCCCAAAAACTCTTCAAATCGCAGCAGCTACAGCACCAAGCACTAGAAATGCAACGAAGATGTCAAAGGCACCACCCACATCTACTGCAATGCCTGGCCCTGGCGTAAAGAATGTGAAAGGTGACCAGCCCCATCGACCGTAGAATGGAGCACCATAGCCATACCCGCCAAAAAATGGTGGTGCAATTGGGGGGTTGACATAGATATTTGTCCTGAATAATGGCATCATCATCAGTCATTTCTGGTCCTTTAGTTGAAGTATCATCGTGTTAATACCAAAGGTGATGTCTATTCTGCAACAAAGTTTCTGTGGATACCCATATCAACGTACAAGGATACATGAAGTAAAGTCCGTGAAAACACAAAAGTACTAAGGAATAATCACATATTGCAGCTCATAGTCAAAGAGCAAATACAAATGTGATATCAGTGTGATGTTCTGCCACATTACATTACATATTCTCTATTTGGGGCAAAAGCAACAACAAGGTTAAACCTCTCCCAGTTATGTTGTTATACAATCTTGTACTTTTGCATAAAAATTCCAACAACCAAGTCTCGGTGTTTCGTACTTTTGTATATTGGTGGAAAATCCTCTGGACCTATCTAAATTATTTATCATTAGATCAAGCCACTCTTGGTTGACTACCCACTTATCAATGATGAGAAAATAATGATATTTTCCATATGGTGTGCAAAAAAATAGACAGCTTTTGGGGCTAATTTGTCCTTGGTTCCAACTGTAATTCTCATAGTATCCTTAACTTGTGATCTCAGCCCCTAAACAGGAAATCTAAAGCAACGATCCCAAACTATTGCTGGGCCATTGTGATTGTTCTAGAATGGTAAGTGGGGAAATTCTCAGTCTTGTGTGAGCTTTATGGATAAAGCTCATTTACAGGGATTCTCAGGAGTGCAGAACCTAAGGATCTTTGAAGCTATGTAACATCCTACCTCTTCTAGACAGCTATTCATGAACTCAATCGAGTTGCAATTGTGAAACGAGCTTTTGTAGTCACTTACAGAGGGTGTTTTCAATTTCTTTCTTGTCTATCATTTCATAACCAAATAAGTTCATCTCATTAACCCCATGTGAATGCAGTTTACTGTAAACCAATATTAGTATATAAATAAAGTTTCTGAGCTCCGCTCAATTTCACTTCAAAAAAGAGCTTACTCGCACATATATTTTATAGATGCTAATGACCAAGAACAGTCAAAGATGCACTAGAGCTGCTAGTAGTTCATAACCTAAATCCACCAAATTGGAGAATAGAGAATATACCAAGTGGACAATACTTGCAGAATCTAGTCAAAGTTTCTGAGTAGTAGAGTAGTATATAGCCTGTAATACCATTGATTCTCAGTGAAATAATTCAACCAACATTCAATTGGCATAAAGGATCCCTCGACCAACTCAGTGAAACAGAAAAATGGCTTCTTTGCTGGGGGTAGACCTTGCAATTTAGCCAAAGCGAATAAAAAAACCACCTAGGGATTTCCAACGACTCAGTCACTCTTCGATTACCTTGAGTTGTTAATCCGAGGGTCGGAAACCCTAGGAGCGACAGATCGGAAGGCCTGGCCGCCAACTCTGCCGCCAGACTTCGCAGCCATCGCTGCCATCGGATCCACACTACCCAGCGCAAGCATCCCAGCCGCTAATGAGACCATCGCTAATTTCGCCAACTTCGCCTCGTTTTCCCCACTGCTCAGTAGAAGAAAAAGGAGTACAATAAGATTCACATCCAATTTGCTAAGCATCTCCAAGGATGGAAGACCTCGATGCGCCATCGCCGATGGAAGACCTGAAGGGCACCAGAAGGGTCCCGTGTAGCCTCTTGTAGTTGGGGAAAGGCGGGAGCAGGCTTCCAGTGAGGAAGGAACGAGGAGAGGAGATTAAAGCCATGGATGGTTGGAGACTTCGGACTCTTGCCGCTGATAATGTAGAAGGGTTTAGGGCATCCATAACCTCTTCATATGAACTTTTTCGTTGCAACACTATGGCAGGGAGCTCCTTCCCACCTGCCAAGTCCACAATGGGAGCTCCCAGGTGGATGCTTTATTAGAGATCAAATTTGCTGTCCCTAAATTTTTCTGTCCAGTGTTCTTTTATCGATCGAACGGATTAAATTACATCTCAACGATGTCTTGCAAATCACAAGGATATTACACACAACTTAAAGATGCCATGATGCCTTAAGATGTAATTTGATCCGTCCGATTGGCAAGAGGACACGGGGACAGAGAAATTTGGGGACAGAGGATTTGATCTGACTTTATTGCCATGGTAAAAATAGAGGAGCATCCACTTGGCGCAAGCGCATTGGCTAGTAGAAGTAATTGTCAAAAGAGTTGATTCGCTCCCTTAACGCCTTCGCTGGTTATCCTTAAATCAATACGGAAAAGATAAATCAGGAATGAATTGGACAATTGAATAATACATGGGAAAGAGAAAAGAGATTTTATTGTGAATTAGATTTTAATTTTATATTGAAAATTTCAAGACATTGTTATTGATTTATATTAATTCATAAGTATTAATATTGTGAATAATGTATGGAGAGTGATTCTCTTTCACGCATAGACTTATAGGAGATGCAAATTCAGATTACACTAAATTAAGTTGGCTCATATGCGATCATGACATGTACGTGTCAGATCATTTTTGCTATAAGTTCAAATGCATAACTAATATTAATAGCATATTCATAACCTCTCGGGTGAAATGACTGACTATGCTAATGTTTTGATCTAGATGATAATGTCGTTTAATTGACCATTTAACACCTCTAAAATGGTTGACGCTTTTATATAACGAGGTTAAATCTTGAGAAAAATAAAGAGAAGGGAATGCAATAGTAAAATAGAAAATCCTACACTTTCATTCTCCGTCTTTCTTCGCTGTTGATTTATTTTGATCAGCAGTTATCCGATGATAGCACCTAGGTACATTCTTAGTTTATCATGAACAATTGGTGTTAGATTATGATAATGATTTCTTAATTATATCCTGAAAAATAAATATCCATCATAATTTTAAGATATTGTTGGAGGGAGATAAATCTATTTTAAGTAAATTACATCAAACTTCGATAAATTCTTTTTGGGTCTTGACAAATATCTCGGTTCCCTGTTTTGGTGGACATTTCAGCCCCGTGCTTTGACAGACATCTCAACCTCGGATCGTAGTCAATCTTCCAAGCAATCCAATCATCTAGCTCATCTATCTTTGCTCGACGGTATGAGATTATCTCCTTATGCCACTCAACCATAAATTAAAATTGAATTTCCATTTCAATTTAATAATTTCTCCTGAAAATTATCTAATAGTAATGAGCAACCGATAAATTAAAATTAAATTTCGATTTCAATTCAATAATTTTTTCTCTATCTCCTATATGAAAATTATCTATATACCGATCTTTCGTTATTACTTATTCTGGAAATAGTTATAAAAAAAAAGGATTATAAATTAAACAAATAAGATAGAAGAAAGAATCCAAAGCATTCAACACACAACTGTACATGAATCATCACCACTCCAATTAATGTTTAATCAGCAGAGAGAAGGAGAAGGAGAAGGAGAAGGAGAAGGCGGCCACAACCCTGATCTCTAAGTTGAATCCGTTGGCTCTTTGTCGGAGGTTGTCTCCGGGCTTTGACCAGGTTGACCTTCATCCTGCAGCGAGATGACCGTCTCGAATGCTCCGACCAGAGCCCTCACCTTGCTCTTCCTCTTCTCCAACAGTTTGCTCCAGGTCTCCTCGATCACGTCGTTGCTCACCTTCTCCTCTTTCTTCTTCGCCTGCAAGAACGTTGGCTTCTTAAACACCATCAGCGTCGGCGCCGCCTCCCCTCCGTTCTCATCTAGCGCCGCCCTCCTAGGCTCTGCCCGCGCCGGCGCTGGAGCCTTTCTGGCATGATCTGCCTCGGCCTCAATCTTCTCCGTAGTTGACTCTGCCGCCGGAGATACGTCGCTTCCAGTCTCCTCGACTTCGACCGCGCGTGGTTCAGTCATCGTTAAATTCGCGCCTTCTGTTTCATCTCGGCGAGGCTGTTCGATGCTCTCATCAGCCGGCGGTTCCTCGTCGGAAATCTCAAGCACTCTGCTTCCGTCGAGATTTTGCTCCGGCGAACCGTGCTGCTCTGGTCGTTGAGATTCTAAGTTTATATTCTCTTCTTCGATGGCTTCGTCAGTCTCAGTGAGTACTGTTTCTTCCTTGGTTTCGGCTTTTCCCTCGACGATGCCATTTTTCTCACCGGAGACATGGCTTTCCGAGCAAGTGACGACGAGATGAACTGGGTCAGTTGTAACCGACGGCTCCTCAATTGATGCTGCCCTTCGGGTAGCGTCGGCCGCCGAAGTACTGGACGCCTTTTGTCCGGTCACGACGTTTCTCGCTGGACTACGCACCTTCGCGGTCGATTGAGCCCCGCCAACGCCGGCCCTCGGAGCTCTGATCGCTTTCTCCGATACGCTCCCTGGCTTTGAAGACGCTACAACCCGCGAAGCGGTGGAAGTGGCAGGTTTCGGCGTCTTAGCTTTGGCGGTCGCATTCGTCGTCGACGGCGACTTAAGAGGTTGGCGTGACGGAGACGGAGGCTTCTCCGCCGGCTTTCTAGCTGCACCCGGAGTACGCGATTTATTGGCGGCTGCGGGTACGGCTGCAGTTTGCGGCGGGGTACGGGTTCTCCCAACTTTGGCGGCGCTGTCGGTGGCGGGTCGAATCAAAGGCTTGCGCTGCGGCGTAACAGTTGTCTCCCTCTGAGGCGAACCCAAGGCCGACGGTTTGGCGGCGCGCCGCCCGTAAATCTCATCGGGACTGGTTGGAGACGATGAGATCGACGTAGTCTTCTTCAGGTGAGCGCTTGCTCTCGAGGAAGCCATGCCAAGTCAACTACTGTAGGATCGAAATAAATTCCGAGAAATTACTCGGATTTGCAACGCAAAAAATCGAAAACTTTCCGTAACAAACAAATCAATTAAAGAAAAAGTAAAGAAGAAGACGATAAGATATATATCATCAACAATTCTTTAAAAAAAAAAATCTCTCCACAAAATCTATCAGTAAATCAATAAATTAGAGGAATATCATAATCTTTGCACCTGGAGAGAAACGATGATGAATCCATGATCCTCGAAGCGAAAGGGGATTTTTAATTTGCAGATTGTTCGTTAGTTTTGTTGTGGGCGAGAAGGAGGAGAGAAAAAGTCGGGCGGGTTGTTTCCAACGCCAATCTGTTCAACGATCGAGGGGTTCGGACCGGGTCAACGTTGGACTTTTAATTTTTCTCGCATAGAAAAAAAGTGGTTGACTTCACTCTATGCGCCAAGTTAATTATTATTTTTAAAATAATATTTAATATTTATAATTCTAATTTGTTAATGATTTTTATATAAAGGGTAAAACGGTCATTTGAAATATTTAGGAGTATTTTTTTAAGAAACAGCAAACTATGGGGGCGATTTTGTCTAACTAATATTTTTCCTGAAAAAGTTAAATTTATTTCGATCTCTTCCGCTACGAACATCCTTCGTGGGCCTCCAAAACCCTCCGGCGCTGAGTTCCTGAGTCGAGTACATGGGCGACGACCAGGGAAAGCCCTCCGCCGTGATAAGAGACGGCGAGGTCTCCGGCGTGCTTCCGGAGGCCAGCGCCTTCTCTGTACACTACCCGGGATACCCTTCCTCCACCGAGCGCGCCATCGAGACCCTTGGTGGCCTCGCCGAGATTGCTAAGGTATTTACTTCGCTTAAAGCTTCGATCTTGAGAGGTCTGCATTTCTATACTTCGCCGGTTGTAGATGTGCTTTCCTTGCCATTAGGCGCGGAGCTCGGAAACTACTAATTTGGAGCTTCGCTTTCGCCCCGAGGACCCCTACTCTCACCCGACCTTCGGCGAGATTCGTGCATCGACGAGTCTTCTCCTCAGGATCAGGAAGACTAGGGGCGAGGAACAATCGCACTCCAGCGGGGCAGGAGAAGGCGGGCCCGTAGTGGAACCGCCGGGAGAAGAGAGTCTTTCGGCAGAGATTGTTTCACGGGTGAATCGTGCTTATACTTTTGAAGGTGGGTCTTGCCTCTAGTTCAGCCGTTTATTTATCTCTGGAAAGGACAAGTTTTGTTTCCTTTTTTTTTCTTCTGGTATTTATGCTTAATATCTGGGTGGTGCTGCAGGAATGATAGATTACCAGTATGTTATTGGCGTTCATGCTGCTGAAGCAAGAGGAAAGAAGCGACCTTGGACGTCTGATGAAGAACCAGAACTAGGTAATGCTAATTGATCTTCTTGAATTTAACTTATGATTATTATTTTGCCCATTCTCTGAGTACATACAATTAGATATCGTTTTCCCTCTATCCAAATTAACTCTTTGTTGCTAATTCCTATAGTCTAGTAGTTGACCATTCATTTTTTTTAATACAGAACAGGATGGTATTGTTGACATGGATGGAACAGGTGTGATGATGTTAGTTCCACCACTATTTTCACTGAAAGACAGGCCAGAAAATATAGTGTAAGATAGTCTTCTTGTAATTATGTATCACTTACCCTCGTTCTTTATTGACAAAGAAGTATTTGCTAGCTTACTCATTTCTGTATTCCTGTCCCATATGAGGCTCTGTATATGACTACTAGGACAAGTTGCAACTAGCTACTATCATTCTTTGCGGCTAACAGTTTTCTTTCATGATTTAGCTATATTAATGGCATAGAACATGGATGGATAACTTTCCATGTATTTAAATTTGATTTTTGATTTATCAAAATTCATGCAAATATCTCCTAATGATGTTGTACCCAGCATTTGGTTTGCTAAAAAAGAACATAAATTGTTTTTTTTTGTATGGAACTGCATGTTATTGTTTTTGTTTTATTCTTGCAGTTTTTCCTTTAAGAACCATTTTTAATTTCTTATATACTGTATATCCTAACCATTGACTTGCTCCTACTTCACATGCTATTTGATGCCAGAACTAATTCTTTTGCAGTTAATGCTATCTCATTCTATTTTTTTTCGTGATGGCATCTCTAGCACCCAATGCTTATATATTTATGGAGTTAGATATCCTAGCTTATATCTACTCTATAATGATGCAGGCTTAACCCACCAGCAAAATTGTTCTCCAAGAGCATTCAAAAGGGAGTCATGGAACATAAGTGGGAGGTACCTTCCATTGGATTTCAGTGCCAAACCATATTTAGTGTTTATATACATATACACATCATTATTGACTGTTCACATTTCATTATTCATGCAAATCTCACTTTTGCAAGGCTATCCAAAATCCTTGATGACTGATATTAGCATTCATGCACAATCGTGCATCACTCCATAAGGACATATAAGAAAAGACCATTTGAAACACTATAGCATGTCTGAATGAGACTTATGGTTTAATTGTGTTGACTCTCAGGTCCAGTGATACCTGATGAGAAAACTTTTCTGTGAATGATATAATAAATTTGTGCATGCTTAATTTCACTAATCATCATCTCCGAATGGAGTGCAATGAAAACCCTGAAGAGTAGGGAAATAGCAAGCACCCTCTTTCATTTTTACATAACAATGCTGTCAACAATGTTGTCAAGGGGGGCCAAGTAGTCCACGATCAACATATACAAAATATCCTATACTTTTTTTTTGTCTTTTCATGACAATAGAATGAATAGATAGAATCATGAGATTGCGCAAAAGGGTACAAAAAAAAAAGTTTATTGGTTGTTTTTGTTGGGGTCAAAATTGATGTGACTTTCAAATTGATTAAACACTTCAAGTTGTGGCTTATGAATCCTTGAACATCCTTTCTGATTTTTTCTTTGATTGTTTCTTAACCATCACATATTCTACTAAAGGTTTACTGAAGCTTGTTTTATACTTCAGTGGTATTATCTTCCAAATTGTAGCTTTCCATGGTTTTTTTACCCCACATATTAGTCTGACTTTGATCTTCCATGCCTTATGCATATATCTCTTTGTTATTAAATGTGTTTTCTTATTTTTGCAGATGTACATTGAGCCCTGTCTTGCAATCTCTTTTGAAATAGAAAATATCCTTTTGGACATTTGCCTCTTAATGTTACATAGGAACTTGTATGGCAATTCATCTTCTTGTGTTTTCTATTAAACTGAATTTGACTTGAGAATACTTGTTAGCAATCATTTTGTTGGAGCCTACATGTGGTTAGTAAAAAGCATTTTCTTTTTAGTCATTGTTATTAGATAAATAGATTCTTGACTAGGCAAGACAGTCCATCCTATAGAAGAAGACAATATATTTGCTTTTAAGGCCTGTGTTTACAATGCTTACTTATTTGTGATCGCTTGATTACCTATTTATTTGGTCTTTCTTCAGCTTGAAATGATCTTTGAATAAGTTTCCATATCCAGTGTACCATTTGCTTGGATATGCTTTAACATACAAATCCTGATCTTGATCTCGATTTGGCAAACCATGAGTGAACAGAATGTGCCTTTAATTCTAGTTCGTTTTCAACTTCACGGAGTCACTAGATGAAATTTGATAACAAATATGGTTCTGAACTGAAACTCAAGAGACCTTTTAATACATCTGTATAGTGATGTGGATATTGACATTCCAAAGCTGAAGTTAAGGATAATTAGCTTCTGTGATTGTACATGTTTAGATCATCTGACTTATTGGTGGCAACAAGTCATGCGCTGACCTCGGGCGCCCCACACGACCAGTCCCACAGTCATTCGTAGAGACTTTTTTTTTGTCTTTTGAACAGTGACCATTGCATAGGAACCTTGTTAGGAATTGACCTCTAGACCTCTTGGAGTCTTGGTGGCAATGCCCCATGCAGTAATCATCTCTCCGTTTTGTGGAGACTAGACCATCTAACTTATTGCTTTTATTTGATCTATCTCTTCAAAGTTGGGGATTTTGTTAGTCAAAATACTTCCCATGATTTCCATTGCATTCTTTCCTTTTCTTTTTGTCATCCTTAAGGTTCATAAAAATTCCTAAATTGTTTAACTGGGAAGCTCACATTTCAAAAGACACAATTGAATGGGAGTGCCAGTTTGCTGTATCAAATCTTTTCAAAGAGAAACCAATATGGCCTAGATGGTCACTTTATGAGCGCCTACGGCATGATGGCCATCAGGTTTCTGCAAACCATCTGAAAAGGTATTTCTTTTCTTGTTTTCTAAAACATTCTTCACAATAGACTAGAATTATTGAGATGGCAAGATGATTCTCATATGGCTCAGTTTAAAATTACAGTTTATCTTGTGCTCGTTGTGTACGATGCTTTATATTTTGCTGTTATATTTTCATTATGATATGTGATTATGACATTTTTTTAGCATTTTGTTCATGATTTCTTGATATTCTCAGGCTTCTCTTTAGAGCTGGATACTACTTCTCTACTGGACCATTTGGACGTTTCTGGATCAGAAAAGGATATGATCCTCGCATTGATCCTGAGTCACGGATGTAAGAAACATTCCTTTTTCCCTTAATTTATGCTTTTTTCTTTCCATGAGGATACAAAAGACTTTATACTGTGTTCTATAAACTAACTGATAATTTCAACATCATATAATATACCTTTTGTACTTCTCAACTACTTGTCAGATATGAAAAATTCTTGCTAGTTTGTGGATGGAAAAAAATATCGTATGCAATAGCTACTATTACAGCATGTATCTACTTTTAACTTTGTGTATTCATGTCATTCATAAGCATAGTGCAGTAGGTTGATTGGCATTGTAATAGTTTTTTTTTCAAGGCTTTGTGATATGCCTGTCAATCTCATGTTCTTTCTTTTAATATGGTTTTGGTATTATACTTGCTATTAGCTATCATTTCATGTGATGCTACATGGAATTCTCTCTTATCCATGTACATATCTTAATCTTTGAACTACGACTCTCAAGTGGTAATCTGTGAGCTTGATTTTAATTTTTTCATCTTGTTACAGGCCTTTTGTTTGGATGTCAAGTCATTTGTTACACTACATGATTGTTGTTAATTATTTGCAGTTTGCCCTTTTCCTCGCTGTTGTTCATTGTGATTAAGAAGACAATTTACCTTTTCTCCTATTTTTGATCCTGTCTTCAGAATCTTCTGAATTATGTGATGTGCATTTATTGCCCTAAGAATTAATGATAAGTTGCAATACTCGTCATACACACGAACTTGCCCTTCTGTTTGATAAAGGCCTTGTTATGGATATATTTTTTTACATGTGTCTAGTGAATGTCGCGGTATCCCCGCGAAGTAGTTGTTTCCTTATATGGATTTGTTAAATGAACTTCAAAGGGCATCTAGTTAACTAATTAACAGTGTTGTAAGTCTATTTTTTTTCTTCTTCTGAATTTATTTTTTCTATTGCCTTTCTTGTTCATCTGCTGGATATTCTTCTCATTTGTCAATATGTCATATTCCTTTCAACAGATTCCAGAAGGTTGATTTTCGAGTGCCTCTGCAATTAAGATGTTCTGAGATTACGAGTTCAAAAGCTGAGTGAGTTTTATCTGTCCATGCTGGATTTTCTCTAACTACTGTTATGATTTATTGCAATTATATTAATTTTACTTGAGAGAAGCATGATAGATCTCCCTAGTTCAGTGGTTAAGGTAGTGGAATCTCCATAATTCATGGATATTCTGATTTTTTGGAGATTGGTAGCTGCTGTTCAAAAATGAGATTTTGAGAGGAAGCTGAATTTGCAACATTCTAGAATATTTGTAGAACAAGTAAAAAAAGTTTCATAAAATTCAGGATTAAATCATTGTTGAAACAACATCTTCTGCTGAAATAGTCAATTTTTGGATGAAGTTTATTCA
Organism: Zingiber officinale; assembly: GCF_018446385.1. Lineage (NCBI taxonomy): Eukaryota > Viridiplantae > Streptophyta > Magnoliopsida > Zingiberales > Zingiberaceae > Zingiber > Zingiber officinale. The sequence goes on along the minus strand of NC_056001.1, from coordinate 109,002,161 downwards.
TCATCATCAGACTACCATTATATCAATTTGTAACTTTGTATATAGCTAAGTAGTCCATATCTGCTAGAAAGGACACTTTTTTTCTATGATCAAGCTTACTTCAACTTTCTATATCTAATTGAACATTCTAGCAGCTTCAAGCTTGCTAGCTGAAGTGTTTACCAAGTCCAATTTTAACAAATTATTTGGGTTAGTACAATACTTTTCGAATTGCCCTGTAGGATGTTTCCTAACAGATCTCAACTTTGTAAAATCCCACAACTAGTAAAACAATAATCAAAGTTGGTTTTATACCCAAGGTCTTCCTAGCAGTCAAAGCAATGACTTATTCATGTAAAGATACATATGCATCTGAATGCGTACCTGTACCTCGATAAGTTGCTGATTTTTCTTCTTGTTGGTTAGTGAAAAAAAAATTCCCTATACTTTATAATTTGGTAGGATTGAACATGCACCAAATCCGACACAGAAAGAGCTTTGCCACTTTCAAGTATGGCCTTCTAAGACTTTCACTTGCTTGCAACTCGCGGAACTAGATGATGACTATATTCAGCAAGAAATAAGAAAGCCTACACAACAGAAAACCTGTACAGTAAGTTTTGTCCTCTGTTTTTTTTTTTGTAAGTTAATGTTTGTGGATAAATCATTAATGATCATTGTTAAATTATTCTTGAGATGGCAAGTTTGGTAATCATCCTTTAGAGTTCAAGTAAAATTCATGCTAGCCTCTTCAAAAGAAAACTTGTATTTGGAAAAGGTGTATCTAGTAAAAACATTACAGAACTCAAATATTATCATGTAATTATTATTTATAAACATCAGGATTTTGGAGTGTAACTGATGAATCATGTAACTGATATTCGATGAACTTACTAGTCGGATTTGAATTAATCCTCTTCCTCCACTGTGTATGTGATTAGCAAATGATGGTATATTTATGGTTTTGTCCAGTTAGAACAAGTTTGAAACTTCAATTAAGGAGACAATTGCAGAAACTAAGGTTTTTAATTAATCAGAACTAAGGTTAAATATATGAAATGTAAATTTAGAAATTAATAAATGAAAAAAAAATGATGTTTGCACTAGACAGATTTTAACATCTAAAATTCTTCTTCTAGAAACTTTCTACTGGACATCTAAAAGAATGTTTTTTTACCTTTTTTGTTTGTTTTGTTTTTGTGCAGGATGAATCAGGTTGGTTTTTAGGTTCAATTCTAAGAATCCTGAGATTACATGTGAGTCTCCAGTACCTGTCGGTATGTCCAAATAAAGCTGCAGCAGCGGAGTTGATAAATTATACACGTGAACTTCTAGCAAAGTGCAAGAATGGACTTTCGATCAGAAAAAAGAAGCCTAAAGTTGCAAAAGAGGATCAACTTGTAGAGAAAGGTTTGCCTTTTATTACATTGAGGCCTTATTGAATTGATCACTTTATTTTCTGGTGGAATATTGTAATCTATGTTATTACTTACAGATACCAATTGCTTGGCTGAGGTGAGATCTACCCCATGTAATGATCAAGGGCATGCAAATCAGGATGCTCTGGAGAATATTTATACCGACAATGAAGAGGAGGAAGAATTCGATGGATATGAATCACCAACCCTGGTATATTATTGTCTTTGGTTTTTCCATGTACGTGTGATTTTGATCGTTTATTATGCTAATTATCTCTGTGTGAAATTTCTGGCTATAGGCACGCGAAGGTGGCATCTTCCCTGATAATGGTATCACTCTATCCCTACCGATCATCTTCCCCCGCCAAAATCTACCTAAAACTTGCATGTTCAACAGTTTGAATCTAGTAACTACGATTGAAACTAGACGCTTCTCATTCAAATATATGATCCTTAGTCGTAGTGGTGTATTTCTATATGTTATGGATACAAATAATTTTGCAATAATTGGGAGTTCCTATATATTAAACAGATGAAATGGGAGAGGAAGTACCAAATGCTTACTTGGAGGAGCTCTTGCGGGGTTTTCCATTAAGAACTGAGTATCAACAACCCGACAAAGCCCTAGGTGCCGACGGTGGCAGCGATGGCGAATACCAGATATTTGAACAAGACAGTGATGACAATGAAGATCTATTTGCTGACTAGGGGGTTTCTCTCTTCTTACAACACCACCATGTAATTGCTTAGCTTCTCTTCTTTCATTCAAAAACAATCATATTGGTTTTTCTTTGTATCACATATAATGTTTATTCTAATCCAAAGCTGAAATTAGAGACAATTCTTATGCAAAATTGTGATCGGTTTTTAAGTTGTTTTTTCGGCAATTTATTAAACCATGTGAGCAAGTTTTTATTATTATTCACTTCACATACTCGATCGCATAGTTTCAAAATACTTAAATCGCAGTGTAGTTTCAAAATACCCTTTCTTTTGCTCTTTAGGATTTGATCTTGGAATGATTTGGAGTTCTTTTAACTTGAAAAGGTAAAATATATGCACCGAAAGGGGGATTTTCTCTAATTGTAGGGAAAATTTACATGCAGTCTCTATTGGTAAATATAATTTTACATGCAACCCTTATTGGAACAAATCTTTATTTAAACTTCCTAGTCAAATATATTTACCTAATTGTCCTTGATATTTTAAGTATAAAAAGTCTAAAAATAAGTATAATTCCTCTTAAGTTCAGTATATTAAATTAGAATTTAGTATATTTTTTATCAAATTGAATGCGATTCTTTTTCCATTTCAATTGGATGAAAAATATACTAGATTTTCTTTAAATAGTACTTAATTAGATAGAAAATATACTAGATTTTATTTAAATGGTATTCAATTGGATGAAAAATATACTAGATTTTCTTTTTCCTATACAACCTCTTTAGGCGCTTTGCTACTCTTCCCCAGCGATTTCAGGCAACGCTGCGACATTGTTCTTTATGCAACGACGTGGAGAAGGTGTTCGGCACAATGTCATAACCAAATACTACTCATATTGGCATAAGACTGCTCCATCGGTCTCCGCACCTCGTGTTTGACAAATATTTATCGCACTACTCGAGCTTTTCAGAATGCTATCGTCTTGTTAAAATCCCCATTTGAAAATGCTTCCAAGGTTAACAATCGACGAAGTTCGTCATCCCAATGGTCACCCATCAAAAACCCAACGCACCATGGTTTCTAGATCTTCATTAGCTTGGAAGACTTAGGAAGAATTTGGTAGGAAGCATCCTCTTCATTGGTAGTTCCGATGCAGCTAATAGTTCATTGCTTCTCAAAAACCAAGAATGGTCAATGGTACCCAATTAGAAGATATTATGTCTTGCTTCAAGCAAGATCACATTTGTTTTTGTCTGAAATCGATGAAAATATATAACTGATGAGATGAGTTGCGTTGGTTGCAAGGGGACCTTGAAGTGGGGGAGTCTAAAGTTTCGAGCTAGCTTACTAAGCCACAGGAGACAAGGGGAGAAGGAAACTTTAGTAGACAGGTCAAGGATAAATCTTGGCGTAGTCATTTCGATGCTCAAGTTAGTTCGGGGCTAAATCCAAGTAATCGTGAAAACAGTGGTGATGAACAGTGAAAATGTTGGAGAGCTTACCTATGCATGGAGAATGGACCCCTTATATAGCACCTTTATCCTTTGCCCATGTAACGAGGTATCTCATTATCATAATGTAACTCCTAATGTAATTTATCTTACCGCCATGCCTAATGGTACCTAGTAGTTCCATCATAGGGATGGTAGAGATGTATCAAGTATGGGTTGCAAAGATACATTTTATGGATTTTTCTCACAAACTCTTCCGTGGCATTAAATGAGACAATGGATGGATGGGTCAAACATATTAACATACCTTTAATTGATATTATTTAGTAGTGCACATGTGTCGTTTAAGAAAAAGTCTTATGGGCCCGTAAATGAGAAATTTGAATCTGATGGGTCTTCAAGGAGTTTGAGGTCTTAATGGGCCTCCAGTGATATTTCTTTGGCGGAGTCAACCTTGTTGGAGTCCGATCAAACTTGGTGTACCACCAGATCCGATCGACTTCGGAAGGTTGAGTGTTCGTGAGGTCTTTGTAGGGAGGTAGGACTTTTAATAGACTTAGAGCGATGTTTGACGACTCAACTACCCTATAGGTTTAATCACTTGAAGGCTTAGGGAATCTATGAAGGCTTAGGGAATCTATTTTGCGACATGTCCGATCGGCTCTAGAGAGCTACGCCCCTTAAATGTCCAATTGGAACCATCTGACCGGTAATGTCAAGAGAAACTTCTCGTGTGCTCATCAAGGGACTTGGGATGCTTGGTTACATATGTTGGGCTTTGTGGTCATTACAAATGTTCACTCAGCTTCATCCGATCGAGCTCTAGGGAACCATGCCCCTACTCCTTCTGAGGGTTTGACTTGTCCTTGCGATTGGACTTCAAGAGCTAGCCTGAAACTCGAATGTTTAAGTTGACCTTTCTTGGATTTTGACCTTCACGTCAACTAGCATACCTAACTTTATTATCCGCTGGGGCTCCTACCTTATTCGCCGTATCACAAGCCTCCTCTTCAGGAGGCTACCAACTTGACTGACTAGACCCTTGTGCTTCATTGCCTTTTGCCATCTTCGACTGAACACCATGCTAGGGTTAATGTCATTTTACTATCCGTACTTTAAATCGTTATACTTGAGTCTTGAAAAGGGGCGTGTCATATGTCATAAATGTGCGGTAAGGCACACACGAGTATTTATAGTAGTAATGATTGGATTGATTGCGTCATCCCATCCTTAATAAATGCCATTAGTATTCTTTCGCCACATGGATAACACATGCAAAAAGTGGTATATTTGAAGCGACAAATAATTGTTGGGATTTGAAGCAACGACCGATTATTGGGCTTCAATGACTGTGATCTCATCCAATCTGGTTGCTTTAGATAGGTTATAACTTCAGCTTATCACATCAGAGTCCAAGTTGAAGTCGGAGAGCACACGGAGGTGATGCACACTGTTTGATTTAGATAAAAAGACTGTGGAGGCCAAGGTTTTAACCTCCAAACTTAACAAGCCCACCCTAACCCATGAATCCGAGCTAGTGAGTAAAATAGCTGAGCTGACGGCCAAAAAGGCTAACCTGGCTTCTCTTAAAGCCGAGATGGAAAGTTATAAGACTGGAGAGGCCGAGCGCTGAGAAGCCAAGAGAGTGGAAAACCTTTGGTCCTGGGACTTCAACAGGCTTTTGAGCCAAAGAACAATAAAGATGTTTAGATTCGGCATAAAAGGTACCCTCAAGCAGCTGAGAGAGGCTGGTCATCTCACTATCTAGCTCCCGCCAAAGTTTGCCGGCCTTCAGAAAATTTACGATGACATCCTTGACGATGTCTTCTCCGATTTCTCTTAGTACCTAATTCTAAAAACATTCTTTCTTTTTGTTTGTAAAAATGTAATGAACTTTGACTTTACTACTTAGTCTGTTTTTGGTAACTCATATTTCTGTTATTCATTTATTTTGATGTTGTACCCGCTGGAGTATTTATCAAGTATAATGATGATAGTATTAGATGAGAGCCTTATACGAATCACTTAGTGAGGGTACAAACGAATTTCCTATTGTGCGTCTAGGCGTGAATGCCAACTGACTATCTTAGTGCGAATGTTGGCTTTGCCAACCAACACTATGCAGTAGGGTTGAGTCAGTGTTCTCCTGCTTTAACATAGAGTGAGTGGATGAATATCTTAAGGCTGAGGAAGCGACTGATCATTTTGATGTCAAGCATGCGACTAAGAGTGAATTATGATCAAATTTCCAAGTATAAATATGATCGTCGATTGAGCGGCTGAATGCTATAGAGCCGAACGAGTAGGAACACTGAACTGGCGACTGAATACCATTCTTGTAAAGGCACATGGGACCATGCTTGTAACTCATTGAGAAATGGTCCTTTGGCCTGTAAGCATAAATGTATGAGATAAACATATGACCATATAGTCGTTAGGTGCGAGGGATCCCACTTTTAACTTGACCCTAAGGCACAAGAGTCTACAATTTGATCATACTGGATGGTCGTTAGGCATGGGGAATCTCGCTTATAACTTGACCTTAAGGCATAAGAGTGTGGAATTTGAATCGACCGGATGGTCGTTAGGCACGAGAAACCTCGTTTATAACTTGTCCATAATGCACAAGAGTCTAGGACATTATTCGACTGGATGATCATTAGGCACGGGGAACCCCACTTATAACTTGACTCTAAGGTACAAGATCCTGGAATTTAATTCAACTGGATGGTCGTTAAGCACAGGGAACCCCACTTATAACTTGGCCCTAAGGCACAAAAGCCTGGAATTTGATCCGACCAAATGGTCGTTAGGCACAAGGAATCCCGCTTATAACTTGGCCCTAAGACACAAGAGTCTAGAACTTGATCCGACAAGATGGTTGTTAAGAATGGAGCTTATAACTTGACTTAAGACATAAGAGTTTAGGATATTATCTGACCGAATGGTCATTAGGCATGGGGAACCCCATTTATAATTTGGCCCTAAGGCATAAGAGTCTGAAATTTGATTTGACCGGATGGTCGTTAGGCACGGGGAACCCTGCTTATAACTTATCCCTAAGGCATAAGAGTCTAGGACATTATCCAACTGGATGGTCGTTAGGAACAGGAAATCTCGCTTATAATTTGGACATAAGGCACAAGAGTCTGGACATTATTTGATCAGATGGTCATTAGGTATGGAGAACCCCGCTTATAACTTAGCCCTAGGCACAAGAGTCTGGAACTTGATCAATCAGATGGTCGCTAGGCACAAGGAACCCCACTTATAACTTGGTCTTAAGGTACAAGTCTAGAATTTATTCAACCAAATGGTTGTTAGGCATGAGAAACCCCGCTTATAACTTGGCCATAAGGTATAAGAGTCTGAGACTTTATCTCTTTGAGTGAAGTTGGCCTACATTCTCATTAAGCACAAATACTTAACAAGATATACATGTAGTACAAGTATACCCTCAAGTTCGATAGGGTTGAAAATGATTGACACTCCATGGTCAGTCCAAGTTCTTCCAGTTAACATCCTGGAGATTATAAGCACCTGAAGCAAGTTTCTAGATGATTTGTACAGTCCGCCCCATTGAGGTTCCTGTTTGCTAACGTCTCCAACTGGCCTGATTCACTTTCACACTAAATCGTTAACTTAAAAGAATCTGGGGATGACTAATTTTGTGTCATCCTTTAATGATACACCATTAGCTGGGCGGCTACTTTTTCTATGCTTTCACTAACCATATCTAGTTCCATGAGACATCGATCGGAGTTGTCTTCATCATATAGTCGTTGCTAATCAGACTCTTGACCAACCTCTATTGAGACTGTAAGTACCCCATGGTAGTTTTGATGTGATCAACTAAGTCAAGTTAGGTCCTATTATATTTTGATGTCTTATGTCTAAGTGTGCAGGAACTTAGGAGCACAGGAAGTTGAGTAAAAGACGTAACTAGCAAGAAGGACGACACATGAGAGAGTTGACGGACTCGGTACGTCAGAGGGACTAGGTGCTGCTAAAAAGTACGTTGGTAGACGAGAAAAGAGCGCGCAATGTTTCTGAGGGATGAGAAGCTGAGCGGAAGCTTGCTAGAGGAGAAGGTCGGAAGATGGGCCCGGGTGAGCCCAATTCTGGATGGATGAAATCACCAAAGCGAGCAGAGCAGCGGAAGTGATAGTAGTTGCTGAAGGAGCCTTCAATGGTATTGAAGACACCCTCACGCCTTTCTGGTGGAAGGCACCTTCAACCCTTGAAGGTGCCTTCGAGCCTTTCATGAATGTGCCTTCAATCCTTTGAAGGAGCCTTAGACTGAGCAAAATTAACCGTTAGTGAAGATAAAACCTTATCTTCGCTTGCCTCGCTGGAGGTACCTTCCAGTCTCAGATAAAATTTTTCATGGGCTATAAAAAGACTCCTAGACTTAGAAAATAGTTAACAACTCAAGTATTCGTTTCCTACCTTATTCCTGAATGTTTAAAGAGTGTAAGATGCTTCTCTACCTTCAACGAAGGAGATTTTTAGTGCTTTCTTTTGCGTTGGATTAACAACCATCTAGGTTGTAACCAAGTAATTTTTTTACCTCTTTCTTTTTAAAGTTGTTCATTTAATTTGTTGTTATAACTATGCTACTAATTAGAGTTGGAAGTCGAGAAAGGTTTGTAATTGTTATACAGGCAATTCACCCCCTCTTTCCGGCCTCCAAGGGACCAATAAGTGGTATCAGAGCGAGGACGCTTCAGAAGGACAAACCATCAACTGAAACAAAATCAATGGTCAGACCAAGCCTCTTTTTGCCAAAGTTCGAGGGGTAGTTCGCACACTGGAAACGTCGAATGGAGGTATTCCTAAAATCCAACTTTGAAATTCTTTTAATAATTAAGTATGAGTTTGCAGTTCAAAAAGATCAACAAGGCGTAGAGAAAGAAGAGTACCTCTGGATGAAAAAGGAGCAAAGTGATTTCGTAACCAACAACAGAGCGGAATATCACCTTTTAAGTGTATTACCACCTCAAAAAGTAAATCACATCGGAAGTTACACATCGGAAAAAGACCTTTGGGAGAAGTTCCTGGAACTCCACGAAGGAACATCTGAAGCGAAACTCACACGACGGGACATTCTTCAGAACAAACTAACGAACATCCATCTAGAAAAAGGTGAGAATGTAGCCGAACTGCATGCGAAGATCAAGGAGCTTATCACCAAATTAGGCAACCTCGGTGAAATGATAACCAACCGGGACTCAGTACACTACGCACTAAACGCCTTTCCCAGAACTCCTGAACGGACTTTGATCATAGATGCCTATTACATCTCGAAGGACCTGGAGGTAAGTACCCTAGAGGAATTATTTTCAACTTTAGAATTACATGAGACTTAATGTGTAGGTACAACAGTAGAGTCAAGCCTGAATCTGACACCAAGTGTTGGATCGAGATGCACATAAGAGAGGGGGGTGGGGTGAATCATGTGGTTTTCAAAATCTTATCTTTTCGATTTTAAAAGAAACAGAGTACGAACGCAGTGGAAAAGAAAAATATGAAAAGCAAGCACGAGAAGAACACAAGCAGTTTATTTGGTTCGGAGCCTTTGGCGATTCCTACTCCAAGACTTAGGTCCCGCAGACGTATCGATGGGTAATTTACTATGAACCTCTTCCGGTACCTTTGGAAGAGGAAATCGAAATACAAAGAAAAGTTAGAACAAGTGCAACACCCTGCACTTCTCCTTTTGCAGTAATTAATTACACAAATCAAAATTTACTGACACTTTTTGGACTCGAAGTGGGAGCGCTCATGTCGATGTTGGTCTATCGGCCTTAATCAAAACTCCTTGGAGCAGTAATCGATCACATCAGTCTCGCAGCAGAGTAGTAGCAGGAACCCAGAGCAGTCGGAATCTCAAATAGGCGCGTAGTAGTTCGTATAGAAGTTGTTGTCCATTGCCTTCTTGAGACAACCTTATAAAAGGCATGGAAGGCGTCTTCCATAGCCATGGAAGACACCTCCAATGAGGTAAACTTGATCCCAAATAGCCCGGTGCTTATCCACGACTTTGGCCAAAAGTTATCTTGAGGAAGACGCCTTCCATAGCCGCCTTACTGCTTGAAGGCGCCTTCAGACACTATTCATCCGAAGGTAATTTTCTCTGCAAAACCATGTTAGTCCAAAAATACCTTGCAAAACAAGTATTAGGATAATTTAATATTAATATAGAGTAGTAATTAGTTCCTGTCCTTTCAGGATTAAGAACTAGTCAAGGTCTCAGCTTAGGGATCCCAAATGGACCTAAACTAGACCGATGTCTACTGTCCCTCCAATCGGGATGCGTCCTCACTTGGTCACTCTCCTCCAGTAACTTACCTTAACTTACCAGTTTTGCCAGACATCCGGTCAGCCCGCCGACCTGTCTGGACTTTTCTGCCAGCTATTCGGTCGGCTCGTCGACCTAGCTGGTCTTCATGCCAGCTATCCAGTCGACCCGTCGACCTAGCTAGATTTCGTACCAGTCATCCGATCGGCCCGTCGATCTAGCTGGATTTCATACCAGTTATCCGTGCAGCCCGTCGACCTAGCTGGATTTCGTACTAACTATCCGATCGGTCCGTCGACCTAACTGGATTTCCTGCACACTTAATCAAGTGGTTGGATTACAACAGAACCTAACTTAACTTGTTTGTCATTCATCAAAACCGGGGTTAGACTGTTGTGTAAAATCGCACTAACAATCTCCTCTTTTTTGATGCAATGGCAACCTGGGTTAAGTTAGGGGAAAAATGCAAGCATAAACATGATATGGTTTACGTTATTCAGATTTTGATTTGATTTATTTCAACTTAACCCCATAACCCTCCCTCTTTGGCATTCATAAAAAAAACAGGAGTAGAAAAAATTGCTAGGGAAATTAAGAAAACAACAATGCTCAGGATTACTTTGAGGGAGGAAGAATAAAAAATGTATACCCATGAAAACTTGGATAAAATATGTTTAAAGATAGTTTTGAAACTACTTAGTCTTTCAAAATGATGAAGAAAACAACTTTAAAATTTTAAAGTTAAAATAAGTTTTGAAAAGAACATGTTCAAAACTATTTTCAAAGTGTTTTGTAAAGTATATTTTAAAAATATTTTAAAGACATTTTTCAAAATGAATTTTTGTATTTTCACAATAGTAGTAAAGTTGAAACTACTTGTAAAATTTATTAGCTTTAGTTTTGAAAATACTAAGTTCTCCAAAAGAAACTTTAAAAGTTTAAAATTAAGGTTTGCCAAAACAAAAAAATCAAAATACTAAGTGTTTAACAAAATTGAAACAATTTTTAAAATAATTTTTTAAGACATTTAAAAATAGATTTTTGAATAAAAGAAATGTTTTCAGAATTTATTGATTTATTAGTCCTCCCCCTGAACCTGATATTTATTTTTAAAATAATCGAATCAACTATAAATTGTCTTTGACTGTCTAACCATTGGTTACTAATTAACTATCAGAAGATAGCAGTGTTCACTTGGTTAGTTAGGTTAAGTCTTTTTATCCAGTTAGTGTTTGACTAACCTGGATTACTTAACTTAATTACTGTAAATTTGATATTTAACACCCAGACTTATTTTGATGCACTGATATAAGCATCTTAAGTCCAAGCAAGCTGTCTATGTATCTCACCCATTTCTAAGTTTGACAATCACAAACAAGGTAGTCCTAATGTGTTGGTGAGATGCTCAAGTCCTAGATCTATAGGAACATGCTTTCTATGGGTTTGATCTAGACTAAGGCTAAAACTGATTTTAAAAATTCTAGAAATCAGGGAATTTTGAGAAAAATTGATAAGGAATTTTACCCTAGAATTTGAAATTTTTTTAAAATAATTTTTGAAAAAAATAATGATCTTAGTTTATGAAACACATTCCTAATTGACGACGTAAATTGCTAAATTCACTTTCATGAACAGGTTTGGTGAACATGTCAGCTAAGTTTGACTTGGACTCAATGTAAGTGAGTTCAATGTTGCCTTTAGCTACATGATCCCTGATAAAGTGGTGTCTAATCTCGATATATTTGGTTCTTGAATGATGCACCAGATTTTTTGTTAGATTATTTGAACTTATATTGTCAATCATTACTTTTGTATTTGTTAAATTTAAGTTAAAATATTGTAGAGTGTGCATCATCTATAGCAGTTGGGCAACACATTGTCCTATTGCTATATATTCTACCTTAGTAGTAGATAAGACAACACAGTGTTGCTTTCTACTAAACCAGCTGACAAGCATGGACCTAGCATCTAACATCCACCACTTGTACTTTTACGATCTAGTTTGCAGCCGACATAGTCTGAGTCAGAGTAGCCTATTAGTTTAAAATTGGATGTTCTAGGATACCAAATTCCTACATTTGAAGTTCCTTTTAAATATCTGAAAATTCTTTTTATGTTAGTCAAATGTGATTCTTTAGCACAGGTTTGGTATCTAGCATACATACTAACTGCAAATAAAATATTTGGTTGACTTGCAGTCAAGTATAGAAAGCTACCTATGACACTTTTATAATATTTTAGGTCAACTAGTTTTCCATTTGAGTCATGTTAAGGTTGTGTTAGTGGTCATTGGAGTTTTTATTTCTTTGGTGTTTTTTATTCCAAAATTTTTAAGCAATTCCTTAATATATTTTTATTGGTAGACATAATTTCCTTCATTAGTTTGTTTAATTTGTAAACCTAAAAAGTAAGTTAGTAGTATAAAAAGAAACTACCTCAAATGGTCCTGCTCAATACACTCATAGTGTATTAATATAATTTTATAGTCTAGATAAACTAATACCAAATTACACTACAACCACTCTAATGGTTTGTCCATTCCATCTTGGTTGTGAGCTACTATTTATAATTTATAGGGATCTGATATCATGATCTTCTGTATGTCTCCTCACACCATGTTATCTACAATATAAATTAAATGGACATCTACACTTAGCATAAATGTAGACATTTGACCAATGTGATTTTTATTTCTAAATAAATATTTATACAAAAACTAGGCTTTTAATATACATTCCAACGGATCTGACGTGACAATCGATTGGGAGTTCTAAAAGTGCAGATATAAAGGCGACGACGAGTTCAAATGCTAGCTCTCTCTTCTCCATCTTCTTCTCCAGTTCTTGGAAGTTTTGGGAGGAAAAGTGTTGCTGCATTTCCCATCTTCAAGAGGCATTCAAAGTAAGAAAAGCTCAAGGATTCAAGGTTCAAAGTGTCAAGTCATTTTTTATTTGTATTTACACTTTGTTTCCTTATTTCGAGTTGTATTTTCTTGTTCTTGAGTTGTAGAGGTTTCTCCATCTCCAATTGTTCTGAGAAGGAGTTGTTTTCATAGTAGAAAGTGTGCTCGGCGTGGATCCTTAATTATTCACCTTATCTTGAGGTGGATACCAAGTAAATCCTACTTATTAGCATCGACAGCTTGTTTTGAGTTTATTCGTTACAAAATCAACATCAACGAAGCAAGCTAGCGAGCAAGATGAGCTATTCAACCCCTCTAGCTCTGGAAGTGACATAACAAGTGGTATCAGAGCGAGGTCTCTCTTTACCGGACTCATCGTCGAAAGGGCAATGAGCTAAAGGTTGAAGAAGTTGAAACCCCAAATTTCAACAAGTCAAAGACTTCACCAAGATGAGGTCAACTTCAAAATGGATTTCTGAGATGAACTCGAATATGACACAAGGATGCCTTCACCATTCACATCAACGAGCTTCTATTCTTGGAAATTAAGGATAAAAAATTTTCTTATGATGGAAATAGAGAAATGGTTTGCTCTAATGGAAGGCTTTCAAGCTCCAAGAGATTCAAAAGGCAAACTCATCAAAAGGAGCAAATGGAGTCAAGAACAAGTCCAAAGATGTGAGGCCAATGATAAGTAACCAAGCTTTTGGATAATTTAATGCTTAGTAACATCTTGAATAGGATAGGAGAATTTGAAGATGCCAAGAAGCTTTGGAGCAAATTGGCGAAGATCCATGAAGAACCCTCCACTGCACCAAGTCAAGAAAAATCCAAAGAGGACAACTCATTGGATCAACAAGAAGAGGACTCCAAGGTTGAGAGGTGCTCAACATCAGAAGAAGGAGACCAAGAAATTTCATCCTCAAAGGAGTGCAACAAAAAAGGCAAAGAGGGAGCATACTCTTTGTTTCATGTGTAAGAGGATGAAGATGAAGAAGCCTCCATCTCTAGGATTGAGGGGGGAGCGTTACTCATTGACACTGAAGCAAGAAGAAGCTTCTACTTCTGGGTCAAATGGAGAGGAAGAGGATGTCACCTCCATAAGTCAAGAAAAAAAAAAAATCAAATGGAGGATCATGTGCCACCTCTACAAGCAAAGGTATAATAATTTCAATTATAAATAATAAAAGTCATATTATTTACTTTGAGTGTAGGGAACATGGGTATTATAAGAGCAAGTGTTCCAAATTGGCAAAGAAGAAGGGTCAAGTGGCATCAAAGGGAAAGGAGAAGCCCAAGAATGTCGGCCCCATGGTATGCAAGAGCAAGGAGCACATTGTGTGCTTCTTATGCAAACAAAATAGACATTACTGGAGCCAATATCCAAAGGAGAAGAAACCGACCAAGCTCAAAAGAGGAAGCTCGAGTTAAGGAGAGCTTCTAAGGAGAAACCCAAAGTATCATTTATTGAGCCAATTCCTTTGAGTAATGATAAAAAGTATGCTAGAAATAATTTATATCATTTTAATGCTATCTATCATGAAAATAGAAGACATGATAGGATTAAAGAAAAATATATAGCTCTTCATGCTAAGATTACCTCGCCTAAGGTTAGGAAGGTAGATAACAATCTAGGTAAAAATTCTAAGGATTTTAGATATATGCCTAGAAATAGAAATACTCAAGGACTAAATGAAAAATTAAAATCTAAGAATTTAAGGATGGAAAACCAAGTAACCTCAAGACTTGATAAATTGAAAAAGATCCTAAAAAGAATGAAAAATATTCTTAAGGGGTCAAATGAGCGAAACCTAGGTTTAAAACATCAAGAGTCATCCAATGGCCATACAGGTTTGAGATATAAACCTAAGGTTAAGAAGGATGTGACATCTTATCATAGGGTTCCATATAGCTATGGAATCAATCCTAAGTTTAGGGGTCAAGTCAAAGATACAAGGAAAGTTATCCCCAAAAGTATTTTTACCAAGAACAACGTGACTAAGATTTCTAAGAAGCCTAAGAAAGTCACCAAGAAGGTCACAAGGGAAACTATCCCTAGAGTTGACCTAAGTGAGTCAAGTGGACCAAGACTTCAAGAAGCCTAGGAAGGTTATTAGAAAGGTAACTAGGGAAGTTATCCCTAGCGAGTGCCTAGAATACCCAAGGATCACTAATAAGTTTTGGGTTCCTAGAAGTATATTCTCTACACCCTAGATGAGTTTGAAGAGTGTTAACTCTAATTGAAGGGTAGTTAACCCAACTTTGATGAAGTTGATATTTGGAGAGCATTTTCAAGGTAGCTGTATTCTTGAAAATGAAATGGATTATATTGGTTACTCTTTTGAAGAGTAAATGTGTTAAAATTTGATGAATTGAACTTAATTTAAATTGACACAATTAGGAAAGAAGCAAAAGAAATGGCAAGTTGGGATTTTGACATTTGCTTAGAGGGATAAGAGTAATATAGGATAATTTCCTTTAATTTAGAAAATTATTTAGGGATACTTAGATAGATAATCTAGGTACATTTATTTATGCTAAATTACCATACTTTGGTTGCCCATCATATGCCATGACATCATATTTTATATTTATGTTTATTATGAAAAATAAAAAAAATACCATGTCATGTCATACATACATCATGTAATAATAGTATATTTTCTTTTGAAAGTTATTCTTTTTGATGTATACCATAACTCATCATGAATTATTTTAAATTTCTTGTAATTAAGGACAATGACATTTATCAACAAATGGTAAAGGAATTTATCAACAAGTAACATCCTATGTGGATGTTCATAAATTAAAATACCTAGATAGATATGCATGATCCCTTAATTTAGGGAAAACTAATATCTACATCTCACAAAGACTATAAAGTGACTTATATGAATTTTTAGTACACATTAGATATAAGTGAGATGTTAAGATGATGAACAAGACTCAAGATGTTGATTTAGTGCATCCATTTGAGTTGTAGCTTCATCAAAACACATAGTTATGTATCATCCAATCATTGAGAAAGCTAATATACAAGTCATGTGTATTGAGTCCAAAGAACATAGTTGGAAATTAGTTTTCAAAATCATTTAAAATATATTTTGGAAAACCTTGGTGAAGACTATTTTTTTATAGTAATCACCATTGAAAAATTAGACACAAACTAGAAGAAAACATTGAAGTTTTTATGAGTTTTTAAATTTATGTCAATCTTTGAAAATAGGAAGTATTTTCTTATAAAATTATTTTTCCTTGTTAGTATATGTCTTAAATAATGTTTACAAGAATTTTCATATTTTTTAGAATTTTGTAGAATTATTGGGGCATTTCAGAATTTTGACTGAAATTCGATTTCATAAATTCAGACCCAATCGATCAACCTATCGATTGGGAGAGTTCAATCGATCAATCGATTGATTGAACTGGGTTTTCTCCTGAGCAGAAGCTCACGGAATCGATTAGCCGATCGATTCAACCCTGCTTGGATCGATCAATTGATCGATTCAAGAGGATTTCCCGCGAACAAAAGCTCATGGAATCAATCAGTGGATTGATTGAATGACTTCAATAGATTGAGTCCCAACTTCATTCGATTGGAAAGGCTAATCTTGACTGTAAATGTCTGATTTCATCATACTAAGTCATTTTTAGTCGTGATAACCATTTCTAACCCCTTAAAATATATTTATATATATATAGGGGTGGTCTTCTTGATGAAAACTATAATGAATTGATTAAGAAAGACTAAGTTGAAGTTTATGTTGAGGTTTGCATTCAAATTTTGATATTTGAACCTAAAAACTTCAAGTTTTGGGCTTCCTAAAGTCTTAGGAATTCCAAGTCATTGTTAGTGCAATGACAGAAGTTTGGAGCATGTTTTTAGGGGGAGCTACTCTTTAAAGACATGAAAATTATTTTCACAAAACTTTAGAAGGGAGTAAAACCTTCACTGTGATGAATACTCTAGGATGAACATTGTGAAGTGGTTAATGCTCAAAGGAGAGCATTGGAGATAATGAAGGGTATCAGACCTTCATTATAATGTTGTGAACAACGAGTGAGGTTGTGAACAATGTATGATAACTCTTATGGAGAAGAGTTTTTGATGTGTGCCAAAGGGAGATAATATAGGGTTTAAGTTAGGTCTTCATTACCTAAAGGGGAAGTTTGCCCTCTAGGAAAGGGAGAAAATGAAGGAAACCCTCGTTCATGCTTTGGCATAAAGAAGAATGTGAGGCTATTGGATTATCCTAACTTAAAGGTATTGTCCAACATAAAAAAAAGAGAGAGATTGTTGGTGAAATATTCCCTAGGTCAAGGTTGACCAGGTTGACTAAGCTTGAGTTGGCTCAAGCTTGAGTCTTGATGTGGATTTTGATATTTGACAATATATAGAGATTGCAGGTGTAATAGTCCATTTGGGGAGATTGTTAGAATAATTTCCCACTGGTCAATGTTTGACCAGGTTGACAAGAAGAAGAGTCAAGTAGATGAAGGTTGATGGGATACTTGACTGGAAAAGTCCTAACTGGAGGTTAGGCAAGGATAAGTCCAACGAGAAGGTTAGTAGAAGGAAATTCAAGTGGGTCAGTGTTGACCTGACACTTGGTGTTGAAAGTCCTGGTGAGTGAAGCCGGGTGAAAGACTTAGTGAGTGAAGTTAGGCAGATGAAAAATCCTAGTGAGTGAAGCTAGGTGAAAGACCCAGTAAGTGGAGTTGGGCAGAGGAAAACTCCTGGTAAGTGAAGCCAGGCAGTTGGAAAGTTCTAGTGAGTGAAGTTAGGCAGTTGGGAAAATCCTGGTGAGTAAAGCCAGGTGAGTAAAATCATGCATGAGAAAAATCTAAGTGGGTCAAGGAGGACCGCACAACGAGAAAGTCTAGATAAGTCAAAGGTTGACCGAATACTTGGCAGTCGTAAGTCTAATAGGGAGTTGGTATAGAACTAGGAAGTTCAGATGTAGCAAACTTCCGAAAGCCATAACTTTTGACTCGGATATCGGAATGAGGTGATCTCGGATGTGAAATGAAGCTCGTTTCGAGCTCTACACATTTTGCTACTTGCCAATCGATTGGTTGATGAAGAAATGATGCAAAATGTCTTGATCGATTAGGTAATCGATCAAGATCTTCCCTAATCAATTGGGAGAGTTTGGGAGCGAACAATGAGGTTTTGAATTGATTGGGTGATTGATTGAAGCTGCCAATCGATCAGGTGATCAATTAAGAGCGTTTCTTTGTGATGAACAGTGAGTTTCCCAATTGATTGAGAGAAGATTTCTGCGAAGCACAGTGAGAGCACAGAGGCGCTCTGAATTGATCGGTCGATCGATTCAAGCCTCCCCAATCGATTAGTCAATCAATTGGGATATGACCGTTATGCAAGTTATGAGGTTTGGACGGTTGGGATCATTGGGATCTGATGTGGCAATCGATTAGGAGCAGACCCAATCGATTCAGAGCCCTAAAAGCACAGATATAAAGACGACGATGAGTTCAAATGCCAGCTCTCTCTTCTCCATCTTCTTCGCCAATTCTGGAAGTTTTGGGAGGAAAAGTGCTACTGCATTTCTCATCTTCAAGAGGCATTCAAAGTAAGAAAAGCTCAAGGATTCAAGGTTCAAAGTGTCAAGTCATTTTCAATTTGTATTTACATTTTCTTTCCTTATTTTGAGTTGTATTTTCTTGTTCTTGAGTTGTAGAGGTTTCTCTATCTCCGGTTGTTCTGAGAATGAGTTATTTTCATAGTGGAGAGTGTGTTCGCCATGGATCCTTGGATTAGTCACCTCATCTTGAAATGAATACCAAGTAAATCCTACTTGTTAGCATTGAGAGCTTGATTTAAGTTTATCCACTGCAAAATCAATATCGACGAAGCGAGCTAGCGAGCGAGATGAGCTATTCACCCCCTCTAGCTCCCGAAGTGACCCAACAGTAGCATTTTATCTTTCTTTTTCCTTTTATTACCCTGCACTTGATAAAATTTATTAATTTTAAATAATTTTTAAAATTTTCTTACCATGATTACCATTTCGTCGTCATCGAGAGAAGATTCAGAATCTCGTTTGTCTGTTTTATCTTTAAGGAAATGTTGTACTTTGGCTCATTCTTCAGATTCGCACATCTTATTTCATGGATTTTAAATGTTGAAAATAATTCTTCTAAAGTACTTAATTCTAGATCTTTAGATATATAATAAGCATCTACTAATGATGCTCATTCAATAGTCCTAGGAAATGTGTTAAGCGCGTACCTTAGCGAATTTCTGTTGCTTACCTTTTTTCTGAGATTCGAGAGTTCGGTGATGAATTCCTTTATTATTGAGTGAAGGTGTGCAACGATTTCTCCTTCTTCTAATTTGATGTTGTTGATTTGGTTCCTGAGCAGATCCTGTCTCGCGACTTTTGCCTTAGAGGTTCCTTCAAATAG
Source organism: Zingiber officinale (assembly GCF_018446385.1). Classification (NCBI taxonomy): domain Eukaryota; kingdom Viridiplantae; phylum Streptophyta; class Magnoliopsida; order Zingiberales; family Zingiberaceae; genus Zingiber; species Zingiber officinale. The sequence goes on along the minus strand of NC_056001.1, from coordinate 108,983,018 downwards.
TTCCAGGAATTTCTCCTAGAGCTCCTTGGTAGACTCGTAGACTCCGATCCGGTTGACTTTTTATGGTGGTAAGACGCTCAGCAAATGAAATTCTGCTTTGCCGTTTACCACAAAGTCGGCTTGCTCTTTCTTCATCTATTGGTATTCTTCTTTACCCTCAAGTGATACAAAACAAAATTGTAATACCCCGGTTCTGAGATTCTGGTTAAGTATGATTTAAAAGGTTAGATGGTACTATCCATATCACCAAAGTGTACCTTCCTTTTCGGAAGCCCAAACTTTAGAACTCCAAAGTTAAGCGTGCTTGGCTTAGAGAAATATGAGGATGGGTGACCTCTTGGGAAGTTTTCCAGGGTGCGTGCGAGTAAGGACAAAGTACGCTGAAAGGAACTCTGGTGGTCTGTGGAGCTAGTCGTCAACCCGATGAGCAAGTCTGGTGGTGTTCCCGGTTTTGTTCGGGTGGGGCCCACCCGGGCTGGGGTGTTACAGATGGTATCAGAGCGACCTTGCGACCGTGAGTGCGCCTATGACAGGAGCACCCAGGGCACCACCTAGCGAGGGAGATTTTGAGATTTGTCTGTAGTGTGATTCGTGGTTACACAACGAGGACGTTGTGTCCTTAAGTGGGGGTGATTGTAATACCCCGGTTCTGAGATTCTGATTAAGTATGACTTAAAAGGTTAGATGGTACTATCCATATCACTAAGGTGCACCTTCTTTTTCGGAAGCCCAAACTTAAGAACTCCAAAGTTAAGCGTGTTTGGCTTGGAGAAATCTGAGGATGGGTGACCTCCTGGGAAGTTTTCCAAGGTGCGTGCGAGTGAGGACAAAGCACGCTGAAAGGAACTCTGGTGGTCTGTGGAGTTAGTCGTCAACCCGATGGGAAAGTCTAGTGGCATTCTCGGTTCTGTTCGGGTGGGGCCCGCCCGGGCTAGGGTGTTACAGAAATTTCATTATTAAAAGTAAATCGAAATCTGTCTTATAGAATACCCCTATCTTTTTCTTCCAGTTCACGAATTCTCCCTTGAACTTTGGTGGGTTGATGCTTGGTTCGGCCATCTCTTGTGCTTTATTCGATGGTTAGTCCTCCTGAAGCTGTTGGACTCTGATACCACTTGTTGGTCCCTTGGAAACCAACTAGAGGGGGGTGAATAGCCTGCACAATAAAAACAAACCCTTCTTGACTTTATAGCTATATCAATATAAACACTTGTACAAAAGAAAACTAATCAAAGAAAGAAGAGGCTCAAAAATTTTACTTGGTTACAAGTACGGAGGTTGTTAATCGAAGGAAGATGAAAAGCTCACTAAACGATCTCCTTCATGCGGAGAAGCCTCTTACAGTGGTTGAAGCACTCAATTACAGAACAAGACTGAAAAGGAATCAATTACAAGTGTTGTTCTACCTTCTGAGTCTAGGGAAGTATTTATTGTCCTGGTCGAGGCGCTTAGAAGGGTTCTAGGTGCCTCGAGGGAGATAAACTTTTATCCCTATCATAACGGCTCGCGACACTTGGTGTTTGGATGAAATTCCTGGTTTGGGTGCCCAGAAGGGTTCAGGGCGCTTGGACCGTGCAGATAAGGCTCCCCCTGGGTGAGGCACCCAGGGGTCGTCGAGCTAATCCGGATGCCTGGACCAGGTCCAGATGCTCCGAAACAAAAGTCAACCCTCAGTTGAATTTTCAGTCCGGGCCTTCCGCTCTGGTTTCGCTTGCATTGGTTTGGATCTTTCACTCCGGTTTCACTTGCTTTAGTGATTTCGGCCATCTGGAATATGGCTTACCCGAACCCAACTTCCGACCTTCTCAAGTAAACTTTCGCTTCAGCTTCTCATCCCTCAGAGAACTCCGTACGACTCTTTCTCGTCCGCTCGTGTACTCTTCCACAGCACTTCGTATCTCGGATGCACCAAACCCGTTGACTCTCTCCCGTGTCGTCATTCTTGCTAGTCGTGTCTTTCGCTCGACTTCTTATGCTCCTAAATTCCTACACACTTAGACATAGGGGTTAAATATCAACATGACCTAACCTCACTTAGTTGATCACATCAAAACTACATTGGGGGCAGTAACATGAGCCTTGATGACCTTCTGGGGTTGATATTATATATTGTATTTAATTAATTCGGTGGTCCACTTGATTAATTGCCTTGATACTTCTAGGTTAATAAGCACTTTGCCAAGAGTGCTATTGGTTAGTGCGATGATGGGATGAGAGAGAAAATAAGGTCATAGCCTTCGAGCTACCAAAACTAGCCCAAATGCTAACTTCTCAAGAGCGGTATAGTGACATTCAGTATCTTTTAATAAATGACTTAAAAAGTTTACTACTGTTGCGCATTATTCTCTTGTCTCACTAGGATATATCCAACAACCCCATCCATAGTGGGCAAGTATACCCATAGTGGTTCTCCAACCACGGGCTTAGCAAGGATAGACAGATGTGATAAATAGCCTTTAAGTTCCTCTAGAGCCCAGTCACACTTTACATCCCATTGAAATTTTATGACTTAGTGAAGTATCTTGAAACATAGGAGGCATCGATTGGATGATCTTGAGATTACCCGGGACAATGTAGTGATTCATCCAGTCAGCTGTCGTTTCCTTCAGATTGTGCGGCGGAACCATGTTACGAAGTGTTTGTGCTTTGTTTAGGTTGGCCTCGATCCCTCACTCGATCACCACATAGCCAAGGAAATGACTACTTTTAGCTCTAAATAAGTATTTGTTAGGGTTCAACTTGAGCCCATACTTCCATAATATGTTGCATGTCTCATCAATATCTATCGCCAGATCTATTGATCGATAGGATTTAATCAAGATATCATTAACATATACCTCCATGTTTCTTTTGATTTGATCTCGAAAGACTTTGTTCATGAGCTGTTAATAGGTGTCCCTTGCATTTTTTTAGTTTGAACGACATAAAAATATGACAATAAGTTTCATTGGCAACGATGAAGTTAACATTTTCCTGATCTTCTCTGTCAAACAATACCTGATGATAACCTTGATAAACATTTAGCATGCATATTAACTCACATTCGGAGGTTGAATCCACCATTTGATTAATGCGGGGTAAAGGATAATAATCTTTTATTTTTGGTTTTGGATACTAGCACCACGTTGGCTAGCTAAACCAGGAATTGCACCTCTTGAATGTGACTTGCTTCTAATAGCTTGTCGATTTCCATTCGGATAATCTTATTCTAATCGACACCAAAGTCCCTTTTCTTTTACGTAACTGGTTGGGCATCCGGGATGAATGGAGTTTATGTTCCATCACGGTTGGTGATGTACCCATGATTTCCTGTGGTGTCCAAGAGAATATATCATTGTTGCATGTCAAACATATGACCAATTCCTTTTTGAGTTCTGGGGACAGGTCAGCTGCTATCTAAGTTATGGCATTCAATCAGTTTAGGCAGATATGTACTTCTTTTTTCTCTTGAAGTGGGGCTAGGGGTGTATCATGTATCACATTTACCCCTACTTGCTGGATCTTAAGGGCTTTGTGTGCTTTGGTTTTGATGACATCCACATAACACTTCTTTCCCCCAACCCTCGCGAAAACCCCTCTTCTGTCAAAAAGTCTCTTCGTGAATAGGCCATCCACGAAAACCATTTCTTTGCGAAAACCCTCTCCTCAGCACCCTCTTCTCCACGAAAACCCTCATTCGCCCACTTTTATAGCGAGTGGCCGAAAATGGCACAGTAGTTTATCCTCTAACATTTCTATAGTGAAAGATGTACCTGGCCGTTCAGAGGAATCCCTAGTGGTAGGGGTCTTTCCTTTTCTAGGATCCCGAGCGGGAGCATCTATGGAGGAACATCCCTGGGGTCCCCAGGGGTCATTCGAGATGCATAGGATCTTCAAATGACGTTTGAAACAAGGCCCGATGATACATGATCGGGGATGGTGGGGCAAAGGGGAAACTTGTCGGTTGCCATGGAGTGGGGCGCTGATCGGTGGTTGCGAAGTAGGGGGAAAGCTAATCAATTGATCTGGCCCTGCCCTTCGGTCCGTTGTGTGGGGTCTGATTATAGATAATGCTAGGGCATTTGACAAAGGAAATTCGGTTTCCTATTGTTGTTGTGTCAACACTTGCGCCTTCGCGACTACTAGTAGATCAAGATCCTCTTGTGTTAAGGTGACAATTATGAGTCTTCTAGCTTCTTTCATGTTCACATTTCATAATAAGGTTTAATTTTCACAGATGGCGATAAATTTATTTCTGTATGAAATCAGTGAAGATGTACAACTAGTGAGGTGGCATGCACACTAATCACAAGGGGACCTTGAAGTGGGGGAGTCCAAAGTTTCGAGCTAGCGTGTCACGCCATAGAAGACAAGCGGAGAAGGAAACATTAGTAGATGAGCCAGGGATGAGTCTCCGGCACAGTTACTCCAATACTCAAGTTAGTTCAAGGCTAAATCCAAATAATTATGAAAATAATGGTGATGAACAATGAAAACATTGGAGGGCTTACCTACACGTGGAGAAGAGAGCACCTTTGCCCTTAGCCCATATAATGAGGTGTCTCATCATGATATTGTAACCCCTAATGTAATCTATCTTACCCCATGGCTAAATGATACCTTGTAGTCCCATCATAAGGATGGTAGAAATGTATCTAGTATGGGTTGCAAAGATACATTTCATGGATTTTCTAACAAACTCTTGGGTGACATTAAATGAGATAATGGATTGATAGGCCAAACGGATTAAGTAGTGAACACGTGTCGCTTAAGAAAAATCTTGTGGGCCCATAAATGAGGAATTTGAACCTAGATGGGCATCCAAGGGTTTTGAGGCCTTAAGGGGCCCCAGTGATGTTCCTTTGGCGGAGTCAACCTTGTTGGAGTCCGATAAGGCCTGGTGTACCACTAGATCCAATCGTCTTTGGGAAGTTGAGCGTTCGTGAGATCTTCATGGGGAGGTAGGACTTTTAGCAGACTTAGAGAGATGTTTGACGACTCAACTACGTACCCGATAGGTCTTAGTCATTTGAAGGCTCAAGGAATCTATTATGCGCCACGTCCGATTAGTTATGGAGAGCTATGCCCCTTAAATGTCCGATCAGAACCATCTGACCTATACTGCCAAGAGAAACTTCTCATGTGCTCATCAAGAGATTTGGGATGCTTGGCTACATATATTGGGCTTCGTGGTCATTGCAAGTGCTCGTTCGGCTTCATTCGATCAGGCTATAGGGAACCACGTCCCTACTCCTTCTAAGGGTTTGGTTTGTCACTCCGACTAGACTTCAGGAGCTAGCTCGAAACCCAGATGCTTAAGTTGATCATTCTTAGACTTTGATCTCAACGTTAGCTAGCATACTTGACTTTATTATACCTCATTCGTTATATTCACATTTTTGGTCAAAAATTATTTCTTGTCGAAAAATAATCTCAAGTAGTTTTCATAGGCAAGATAAGTCTCCCACGTCTCATAGCTTCATTTACCTCTTATGGCCTATACTTTTTCAAATGCTCTTATATCACGTGATAGTTATTCGTGTCGAGTGTAAGTCATTTACCTCCTAAGGGTATATTCGCTGCGACACGAATATACTATTCTTTCTGACTATACCCAATTTGCTTGCATACACCTAGACCTAATATAGTTTTATCTCCTATGTGATCATGACTTACACTCGCCTGCATTATCCTCGAGAAACTTGACATGACAACTAATGTTAATTCGAAGATACAAATTTTCCTGACTTGTATGGTGTCTCCTTGGCAAAACTTAGCTTTAATCATGTTGCCTTAGAGGGGTTTGCTTATAATTTATTTGTAATATTCCTATTTGCATGCCTAGACTTTGATGGTCTTGCAATGAGGTAATTTCTCTCCCTTTTTATGTTAAGAGTTAACTAGACTATACTTTCCCATCTCCATCGACACTTGATAGGTATGAGATCAAGCTTATTATTTTTTCTCTGACTCTACCAACACTTGATAGTTATGAAATTGAGTTTATTTTTCTCTCCCCAATTCCACCGACACTTGATAGTCATAGGATCGAGCTTACTATTTTCTCTCTGACTCTATAAACACTCAATAGTCGCAGGATCAGGCCTACTATTTTTTCTCAAACTTCATTGACACTCAGGCCAAGTTTATTATTCTCTCTCTGACTCCACAAACATACGGGAGTCGAGGGATCAAGCTATTTTCTTAAATTCCACATATACAAAGGAATCGAGATATCAGCCTATTATTTTCTCTTGAATTCCATAAACATTCGAGAGTCATGAGATCAAACTAGCTATTCTCTCCCCAGCCCTACGACATTCGAGAGTTGTGGGATTAAGCTTGTTACCTTCTTCCGATTGAGATAGGGCATCTGAATCCTCTAGTCTCTATACAAATGTCTTATGATAGGCCAGAATCTCCCTAGTATTGGACTAGCGGCTCCACCAAAACATACCTTATATGACATATCAAAATTCTCTTAGTCTCATACTAGCGATGGTACTGACACATGCCCCTCGACTCTCGGACTATTCTCTCCAATTTTATCAGTATTCAATTCTTTCTCTAACTCCACGAATATATAGGAGATCAAATTTATTCTTTAACCACGGAGGTGGAAGATGTAGGCCCTCTCCATCATGAGTTCATGACGTCCGAGATCGAGAATGTTTGCTCGACGTACGACATTGCCGATCACGAGGAACCTCGAACGCTCGTCGTGGGAAGCTGGTTCAATTCAAAGAGCAGAGAGGAAGGAGGTTCTCGAAGGAATCCATGAGAATCGCAGTGAATGCAAAGAGGAGCTTTTGTTAAGAGTGAGATATTATTATTGAATCGGGTAAATGAAAATTTCCATCTCACGAATCGGACGGTGATCTCCAAATCACAAGGTAGACAGATCCGACGGATATGATGTAGACACGTATTGAAACTCCAGCAACAGAACATAAATAGTTTAATTTTCAAATTTTATCTCAATGATCGACGGTAAGATTGAGTCATCTCTGATCCAACGACCCATAATGATCTACAGAGTCAACAGCACGGACAACTGCCCAATACAGCGCTTTCGTCCGTTATCTCTATAAATTACACCCAAGCCTTTACCTATGGATCAACCTCCACACATTGAGTTGGTATTCAATTGGGTAAATTTGGTATGGCCTGGGCACGTTTGGCTCTTGACGGGTGGGCCACTGAGAAGTGAGAACGCACCCACTGTCACTGACTCGCGGCGGCCTTTACTTTGCCCGCAAAAGTCCTCCCTCCTCCAACACCCACTACAACATGCGATGTCACGTCTACCGAATCCAATTAATATTGGCGCTCTGCCGCATTAATAAATCTAATAATAAATCGAATTCACCACCAATCCATCCATGGTCAACGATACAGCTGCTCTCTATCCACTTTTGCCATTTAGCATCGAATCATGATCACGGTAAGCAAGTGGGTATTTGGGTAGGATAAAGAGATCTAGCCGTTCAGGGAAAAGTAATGTCGTTCCGATTAGGGATAAAATCCCATCACGAGAAAAAAGTGGCTTTGACTCCAATTAAACGGGTGGTCGTCTTCCTCCTCCGTCGGGGTAGATTCGAAGGTGCTATAAAGAATCCTCCTGCCCGCCTTCGTTAATCTCTTCACTTGGATGCTGGCTTGGAAGGCGAATCATGGACGTTGGTCTGATGGGATACGCCAAGATGGACGACCAGATGGCAATCCAAGAGGCGGCCACTGCGGGGCTGCGCTCCGTGGAGAACCTCATCCGGCAACTCTCCGGTCAGCAGCAGCAGCAGCAGGTCGACTGCCGGGGAATCACCGATGCGGCCGTTTCCAAGTTCAAGAAAGTCATCTCCATCCTCAACCGCACCGGCCACGCCCGCTTCCGCCGCGGCCCTTCGTCGGCCGGGAAGTCTTCGATCCTAGAGGCGGCTGGGAAGACGCTGTCCCTGGCCCCCATGCCGCTCCGGCCCGTCAAGACACCTCAGCACGCGCTTCCTCCCCGAGGATTGACTCTCGACTTCACCGAGTCGGAGGCCGGCGGGGAAGCCTCGCCGCTCGGTCAGTACGGGGAGAAGGAGCGGTTTAGCATCTCGACGCCGATGTCTTCCGCGACGTCCTCCTTCGTGTCGTCCGTAACAGGCGATGGCAGCGTCTCCAAAGGCCGCGGCCAGCGCGACAGCGCTTCCCTCCTCTTCCCTCTTCCAACCGCCTCTGTTTCTACCAGGAAGCCGCCGCCCTCGTCTTCGCTCAAGCGGATTTGCCTTGAGCACGGTAACGAACACTCTCACTCCGGGCAAGTCGACGGAAAGTACGCCGTCTCCGGCGACCCCTGCCACTGCTCCAAACGAAGGTAAAGAATTCAACAAACAGAGGCTAAGCAAATCCTTACACATCGATCTCCAGTTCAATTATGTATCTTTTAAAGCAGGAAATTGCGAGTGAAGAGGACAATACGTGTGCCGGCGATAAGCTCGAAGGCGGCGGACATCCCGCCGGACGAATTCTCGTGGCGCAAGTACGGGCAGAAGCCGATCAAGGGGTCACCTTACCCACGGTAAACTCCTCTTAAACCCGTCCGATCTCTATCAAAGAGCTGCAATCCGATCTAACTCTGTTTATGATTCATATTTCAGGGGCTACTACAAGTGCAGCTCGCTGCGCGGCTGCCCGGCGAGGAAGCACGTGGAGCGGGCACTCGACGATTCCTCAATACTAATCGTCACCTACGAAGGCGAGCACAGCCACACTCCGACGGACGGAACCGCCGTCGCCGGCTGATGCCGAACCTACATCCTCTGCGCCTCCTTTTTAAATTATTATTATTATTATTTTGAAGTTTTTTCCTTAGAATTTGCCATGACTCAGTGTTGTGATGCATCAAGAATGTTCGCTGAATAAAAAACTAGGAAAATTCAAGGAAATGTTACTCTCTGGTTGGGAGAGGGTGAGATGGATAGGAGATAGATTTGAGATCGCGGTCATTAAAGTCAAAAGATGCTGACCCAATTGCTGCTGTCGTTGACCTTTATCAGCTGAGAACGGTAGTTTACAGTGGGTAGTTTACAGTGGGCGCGATGGCAGTGCATGAGAAATGTGGCCATCATTTTCTTCTAATATCTTTAAGAAACACTCATTGAGCAGATACTTATAAACCCGACGACAGTGAATCAACGGATCCAATATATCTGTAGAAAAATTTAAAGAATTAACTGAATTAAAATTTTATCTAATTAACTTTAATTTATCTGCTCAGATAACCTCACTATATAATTTTAAATTATCAGCGGATGTTGGTTTCTACTATGTACTAAGTGTAGATTGTAGAGCGGATGAATGTAGAGCGGTCGAGTACAGAACGATTGAGTGCAGAGTGGATAAATGGTCGAGCAGCTGAGTGTAGAGCAGCTGAGTGCAAAACGTAAAGTGGTCGAGTGCAGAGCGCAGAGTGGCCGAGCGGATGAGCACCGAGTGCCGAGTGCAGAGTGCAGAGCGACCGAGAGGTAGAGCAACCTAGAGGCAGAGCGGCAGAGTAGACAAGGGCAAAGCGGCCTAGAGGCAGAGCAGATCAAGAGGCAGAGTGGACCGAGGCATGTGATGGATGAAATTTTCTTGAAACATATTCACCCCATCTCTGACTGTACTTCAAGATTTTCTAAGGTCGTATGTTTCGTAGGATATAACGGTTAATCATGATACACATCACGGGTGGTCACAGCGAACTGAGACACACCCAACTACTATTAGGGGTACACCGTCGAGCAAAAGATGTACAACAAAGAAGGAGGAGGGGAAATATAGGTGGAGAACTTTAATTTTTTGTGTGAATATTTCTCATGATCGCAACCTCCTAATATAGGTGCTCTGACCAATGAATAACGTTTAATGATCGATTAATGATCATTACTTGTCGAGATTTGAAACGCCAACGTTCACATACTTAAATAAGCAGCAAAATGACTGGTGCAGTCGACTGCTAAAACATGCAGTCAACTGGTGTAGTTGATTGCTAAAACATGCAGTCGACTGCTAAAACATGCAGTCGACTGATGCAGTTGACTGCTAAAAGTTGCAACCGACTGGACTGCACCTTGTTACACACTCACACTCATCCTCTTCGGAGTCTCCCTTGAAGTCCTGTTCCTCGGCCTTCGTCCCTCAGATGCACCCGAGCCCGCGGCTCCTCTCCGTGCCATCCTTCACCTTGCCTTGAAGTCCGCTTCCCTCAGCTCCACTCCGTTGCTTCTCGTCCAGCGGTCCCTCGGATGTCTTCTACACCATCCTTCATTGACTCAAGGATCTGAGCCCTAGGATGAGCTTCCCAAGCTTAGCTGTACCAAACTTCTCATGTGTGTTTCACCAAGTCCTGCAAGACCCAAACACACATATCAAACACATATGAAAGTCTAACTTAAACTCTTTGACACGCACATTAAAACCATGATCATACCGATCAAGCATAGGTCGATTGGACCAACATGATCGACCTAATATAACATTGTATGCTGACGGGGCATCTACCATAATGAAGTTTGTGGTCCTTGTCCTCTTCAAAGGCTCCTCGCCAAGTGAAATGGCTAGCTTGGTCTGACCGATCGACAACACTTCGTTGCTTGTGAAACCGTAGAGCGGGGTTATCATCGGCAGTAGTTCATTTCGGTCGATTTGTAACTGATCGAATACCTTTTTGTATATGATGTTCACCGCGCTCTCTGTATCAACAAAAGTTCGAGAATTGTATAATTGACAATTACCGCTCGGATAATCAATGCATCGTCGTGAGGGATCTTATTCCTTCCAAGTTTTTGGGGACGAAGCTGATTTCAAGTCCTTCAGTTTTTTCCTTGCTGCAGCCAATAGCATGTATCTCGAGTCGCCCAGCATGTGACTTCCTTGCTCGATTAGAATCTTTGTCGGTCGGTCCTCCTGCGATCATACCTATCTCTCCCCCCAGCGACGTTACTCTGATTCTCTTCCTCCCGTGCCGATGGTTCGTTCCGCTCGACGAAGCCTCGAGCGGGACTTCGAGCGTTTTGACCCTGAGGCTGATGGTGGCGTGGTTCAGGCATTGCCCTTTCTCCCTCTCTTCGAACAATTGATTTGTGCTTTTGTCACCAATCAGGTGATGGTGATCGACGGTGATATCCCCGCGGGGCTGGCTTGCTGGCTGCGAGGTAATAGCAGTCCTGGGTGTTGTGCGTCGCCGACTGGTGGAAGGAGTAGAACATCGACATCCACACCTTGTCTCTTTCAGCCTTTGGACGAGCGGCCACCACATGTTGTACGACATGTGTCTTGGGCGGCGAGGCCCCTTGGGAGGTTAATGGCTGCTTGGCTGACGTCGTTCAGATACTCCTATCGGCTCAGCATGCGTCTCATTCTTCCTTGTCGCCTGGGCTTCTTCCACGTTGATGTATTCATTGGCCTTCTTTTGTAAGTGCCCAAAGTCCTTCGGCGGTCTCCGTAGGAGCGAATGGAAGAACTCTCCTTCGGTGAGCCCTTGGGTGAAGGCGTTTACTAATATGTCCGAGGAGACCGTCAGGATGACCATCACCATTTAATTGAAGCGCTGGATATAGACCCTTAATGGCTCTCAAGACCCTTGCTTCAACGAGAATAGATTCACACTCGTCTTCTGATGGCGGCGACTGCTAGGAAAGTGATATAGGAAAGCCGCTTAAACGTCCTTGAAGACATGGATCGAGCCACTCAGCAACCGTTTGAACCAACATTACGCCGATCCAGATAGCATGGTGAGGAAGACTCGACATTTCACCCCATCCGTATACTGGTGAAGTGTGGCCGCGTTATCAAACTTGGCCAAGTGGTTGTTGGGGTCGGTCGCTCCATTATATTTCCCGATCGTTAGTGGAGTGTAATGCTTCGATAGAGGATCGTTTAGAATTCCCTTCGAAAATTGTTGATTGACCCGTTCGAGCTAATCATCCTCTCGAGGTGCCTTCCCTTTCCTTGTGTCTCGAGCGGGTGCCTAATCCGAAGATAATCCCCAATCTCTTTTCGCTCGGCCCCTCTATTCCGCTAGAGGCCATAACAACGCTTGATGAATGGGACCGGTGCATGAGGGGCTTTCCTATAGGTGTCAATCGACCTCTTGTTTTGTTCCCGAATGTCTCGGTCCTCTCGCTCATCCTGGTGGCCTGCCGTGGAGTTTGCAGGCTCCTATGCTTGACGCTCGGATAATACCGGTTGGTGCTCAACCAATACTTGTTGTTGCTGTTGTTCCACTATCTTTGCTGCTCGAGCTTGTATCAATGTGTCGAGTTCCTCTTGAGTTAGCGTCACCGTTGTGATCCATCCAGCGTCTTCCATCTTCTCGTTCGGATGTAGACTACGTTCCCACAGATGACGCCAAAATGATCCTGTCCCAGAGCGTGAAAGTTGGAAAGTCGGGGAGGTGGCAGTTCCACTGACCGGATGAAGATCTCGCTCCTATCTGCAAAACAAACCAAATTAGGGAAGGGGTTTCTGGCGTTGGCCCTCCGACACTCAAGTTAGAAACAGAAGGAGAGGAAATGAAAATAATAGAGGCAGAGATCAAAAGTTACCTTTCTTCATACCTATCATACTCTTTTATACCTGTTTTAGTAACCCTTCATATGCCCTTGTTTAATGATATTGATTGCAGACAGAAGACATTTTTGTCTTGACTTCTCCGCATTCAATGATAGATGGAGTGTTCTCTTTTGTTTTCTCTTCATCGTATGAAGTATCCATTTTTTTCTTCTTTTATTATATCGATTCACTATTCACTGTCAATGGCATACTCTGAGCCGGACGGGTGACTTGCTAGGCCCGCTCTTCTGCCGATCGAGCTGACTAGACGTTGTTTCTGTTGGAACCCCAAGGTGTTTTGATGTGATCAAACAAGTTAAGTTAGGTCCTGTTTTGTCTAACCCTTGTGTCTAAGTGTGCAGGAGCTTAGGAACACAGGAAGTCGAGCGGAAGACGCGGCTAACGAGAAGGACGACACGGGAAGTGAGCCGACGAGCTCGGTGCGTCTGAGGGACGAGGTGACCACGGAAGAGTGCACCGGTGGACGAGAAGAACGTGCACGGCGTTCGAGGGACGAGAACCCGGGAAGGAAGGCTGCTCGAGGAGAAGGCCGGAACTTGGGTTCGGGTGAGCCCTATTCCGGATGATCGAGATCACCCAAGCTAGCGGAACCGGAGTTGAAGACCCGGACCGAGACGAGTCGAACCGAAGCAGAGCTACCGGACGAAAAAAGTCAACTAGAGTTGACTTTTAGGGTCCGGAGCTGACCGGGGTGCCCGGACCCCTTCGGGGCGCTCGGAACCCGGAGCGAAGATTTTGACCAGATCGAGTTTTGGCTCGATCTGATTGTTGGGGGATAAAATTTTATCCCCCCAAGGCGCCCGGACTCTTTAGGGCGCCTCGACCAGTGCTATAAATATAGCACTGATTAGTACAGATCATTTAACTCACTTGTAATCAGTTTCTTAGTGCTTTATGTTTCTGTCTGTGCTTTCAACGCTGTAAAGAGGCTACTCCGCCCGAAGGAGATCGTCAGATAGTGCACCGTATTCGTCTTGGATTAGCAATCTTCTTATTGTAAACCAAGTAAATCTCTTGTGTCTGATTTCTTTAATTAGTCTCTGTTTCTTTTATTACAAGTATCTATTATTAGTTGAAAATCCGAGAAAGGTTAGATTTTTATTTTAGGGCAATTCACCCCTCCCCTTTTGCCGACCTCTAAAGGGACCAACAAGTGGTATCAGAGCAAGGCGCTTCAGGAGGACTAACCGCCGATCGAAGCAACAAGATGGTCGAACCAAGCATTGTTCCACCGAAATTCGAGGGGGACTTTACACACTGGAAGCGTCGTATGGAGGTATTCCTAAAAACTGATTTCGAAATTCGGTTAATAATAAAGTATGGCTTTGTAGCTCCGACGAATCAGAATGGAGAAGAAAAAGAAGAGAGCCAGCGGACAAAGAATGAGCAGAATGATTCCGTAGCGAACAACTGTGAGGAATATCACCTGCTAAGTGTGTTGCCACCTCAAGAAGTCAACCGCATCGGAAGCTACTCGTCGGCCAAAGAACTCTGGGAGAAGTTCCTGGAACTCCACGAAGGGACATCCGAAGCAAAACTGGATAGAAGAGACATCATCCGGAACAAACTGACGAACATCCGTCTGGAAAAAGGTGAGAAGGTAGCCGATCTACACGCGAAGGTAAAGGAATTGATTACTGGTCTCGAGAACCTCGGTGAAACGGTAACAAACCGGGACACCATACACTACACACTCAATGCGTTTCCTAGAACTCCAGAATGGACATCAATCGTTGACGCCTACTATATTTCAAAGGACCTGGAGGTAAGTACCTTAGAAGAATTATTTTCTACTCTTGAATTACATGAAACCAGGTGTGCAGGAACAACTAAGGATTCAAGTCAAATAATGACACTAAACGCAACCAAGAAAGATGAACTCGAGTCAGACTCAAAAGAGGATCAGGAAGCGTATATGGTAAGAAATTTCAAAAAGTTCTTTAGATCTAATAAGTTTAAAGAAATGCAAAATAAAAAGAATCCAAGAAATAGAAGAAGGATGCGTTGCTACCAGTGTCAAAAGGAAGGACACCTAAAAGAGGATTGCCCAGAACTAAAGAAGGACAAAGGCAAGATTCCCAAGAAGCATAAGAACCTAAAAGCTATTTGGGACGACACTTCATCATCTGAGTCCGAGATTCAAGAATATGTCAGGCTGGCACTGATGGCAAGCTATGAAGGACAAAGTACATCGGAACCCAGCATCAATGAAGGGGGAGCGACCTCATATGAGAGCAGCGAAGTAGGGGGAGATTCAGGCTTCAAGTCTGATATGGTAAGTGAGGTATGTCTCTTACCCCCTGATCAACATTACTTTGGAATTAAGTCTATGGCAAAATCCATGTTTAAGTTAAAAAGTAAAAATACTAAATTAAAAAATGAAAACTTAGAAATAAAAAGAACTTTAGCAAAATCTTGTCTAATAGAAGACTTTGATAAAATAAGGTTTGGAAATGATAAATTAAAAGAAGAAATTGAAAAATTGAAAAACTCTACCTACTCAAATATTTTTACTTTTAGAAATTATAGAGGTTTAAATTGGTACTATAGGTTTCATCAAAGTCAAATCAGAACAATATCAAAAGCCTATATACCTAGAAAATATTTAATTAATCTTGTAGGTAAGAACCTCTATTGGGTTCCGGAAATATGTTTAACTTGAATTAAAATTAAACTTAGCATTTTCAGCGAGAAAGTTAAACAGATAGTTTCTTTATGAGGCTTTGTCTAAGGAAGTGGTTGTTGCTCCAATAACCAAGAAGGCCTAGTGCCTCGCCACGACCTGGAAGCCAAAATACTGAAATCAAATATTTAATTAACTTTCTGGAAAAAGTATTAAAGTTAGAGTTAAATAATGCTTTAAAGTTTTTAAACATTTATTTTGAAAATTTTGTTTAACTTAGAAAATGTTTCTGTTGCAAATAATACTTTAAAAGAGTTATTCAATTTGTTTTAGAAAATATATTAAAAAATATTCAAATTTTTCAAAAACTTAGAATTTTTTTTTAAGTTAGAAAATTTTTACGTTATAATTTTTTTCTTAAAATTTTGTTTGAAAACTTCGATTTATGTTAAGAAAGTGTTTAAAATTTGATTCCTTAGAATTTTTTATTAAAATTTTTTTCTAACTTCATTTTTTTTTAAGTTAGAATTTACCTTAAACTTGTTAAAAGGAACCCTATTTTCTATGTGATCAAAGGGGGATAAGAATGTTAAGTCTAGGGGAGGTATATATTTTAAATATTGAAAAATCTTTGGACTTATTTGCATATTAACTATTTTTATTGCATATGTTTACCCTATCTTAACTTGGGTTGCTCACATTAAAAAAGGAGAGATTGTTGGAACCCTAATGTGTTTTGATGTGATCAAACAAGTTAAGTTAGGTCCTGTTTTGTCTAACTCTTGTGTCTAAGTGTGCAGGAGCTTAGGAACACAGGAAGTCGAGTGGAAGACGCGGCTAACGAGAAGGACGACACGGGGAGAGAGCCGACGGGCTCGATGCGTCCGAGGGACGAGGTAACCGCGAAAGAGTACACCGGTGGATGAGAAGAACGTGCGCAGCGTTCGAGGGACGAGAAACCGGGAAGGAAGGCTGCTCGAGGAGAAGACCGAAACTTGGGTTCGGGTGAGCCATATTCCGGATGGCCGAGATCACCCAAGCTAGCGGAACCGAAGTTGAAGACCTGGACCGAGACGAGCCGAACCGAAGCAGAGCTACCGGATGAAAAAAGTCAACTAGAGTTGACTTTTGGGATACGGGGCGCCCCGGAGCAGATCGGGGCGCTCGGACCCCTCCGGGGCGCCCGAAACCCGGAGCGAAGATTTTGACCAGATCGAGTTTTGACTTGATCTGATCGTTGGGAGATAAAATTTTATCACCCCCAGGGGCCCGGACTCTTCAGGGCGTCCCGACCAGTACTATAAATATAGCACTGATTAGCACAGATCATTTAACTCACTTGTAATCAGTTTCTTAGTGCTTTACGTTTCTGTCTGTGCTCTCAACGTTGTAAAGAGGCTACTCCACCCGAAGGAGATCGTTAGATAGTGCATCGTATTCGTCTTGGATTAGCAATCTTCTGATTGCAAACCAAGTAAATCTCTTCTGTCTGATTTCTTTAATTAGTCTCTGTTTCTTTTATTACAAGTGTCTGTTATTAGTTGAAAATTCGAGAAAGGTTAGATTTTTATTTCAGGGCAATTCACCCCTCTCTTCTTGCCGACCTCCAAAGGGACCAATAGTTTCCTCCAAACGATCGATCGGATAGCAGTTCCTCCGATCGACCTATGTAGCCCCCTCTTGCTTGAGCAACGCGATTGAGCCTCTGAACCCTGACGTTGACCGTTTTGACTTTGACCTCCACCGTGGCCATTGAACCATGACAGGTGGGCTTCTCCTCACCGTCACATCATGAATCATATCAGGCCCAACGTGGAGATTTTTTTACTAGTTCTTTCTTATTATATTTTAACATCTTTTGGAAGTCAAAATAAATAATGGATAATATATTTAAACCCCTTAAAGAGATTAAAATCCACTTATGAACCTAGAGAGATCTGATTGCGCTCATTTTAGTTTCTATAGATTTTTGATGTTCCAAGGAATTCAAATATGCTATCCATTATTTATTTTGACTTCTAAAAGATGTTAAAATATAATAAGAAAGAATCAGTAAAAAACCTCCACGTTGGGTTTGATATGAATCATATCAGGCTCACGTGGACCTAATAAATTTCAAAAGTGATAATTTAAGAAAACCTGTGATTAAAGGTTTTAGTTTTGAAGATGACAAGCTTATGCATGGAAATTGGGCAAAAAAACCCCCACAATTGATATCATTCTTCTGTTCTTCATGATCTTTGCATTGCGTCACAGTGCAATTCCTGAACCAGATGAGAAAACTGGTGAATTTACTTATGAAACATAATTACCACATGAAGTTGCATTTCTTGTTGCTGCTAGGGAATTTGGCTTTGAGTTTTGTAAGAGGACTCAATCTAATGTATTCATTAGGGAGAAATATTCATCTTCTGAAGATTTTATTGAGAAGTAACAATTCAGTTTGTATGTTTTAATCAATAAGTTTTCTTTTTTATGAAGATCTTATCGATTTGATATTTTATTCTGACATAGAGAGTTCAAGATTCTCAATTTGTTGGAATTCAACAGAGAATTTCTATAAATGTGTGTGATGTAAGTGGGAAAAATTTTCTTCTTTACAAAGATGCTGATAGGTATATCTAATTTTTATGCAAAGGATTTTTTTTTATTAGAGATGTGATTTATGTGAATTATGTTTTTAGTCCGATCTGAAATCACATCATGTAGGTGGTAAATACGTTACTAATATTCAATTTTTCAAAAAAAAAAAATATTTTTTTTGTTAAGCATCATCATATTTTAGCTTCTAGAATATCTTAAAATTTAATCAGGAAGAATCAACAAAAATCCCAATTGTGAACTTGATATGAATCATATCAAACCCAACTTAGATGGGCCTGAAATGATTCATATCATGCCCAACATATGGGATTTTTTACTGATTATTTTTTATTATATTTTAACACCTTTTAGAAGCCAAAATAAATAATTGATAGTATATTTGAACTCCTTGCAACATCATAAATCTATAGGAATTGAAATGAATGTAATTAGAGCTTTCTAGGTCTATCAATGGATTTCGACCAAAATCCATTTATGAACCTAGAGAGCTCTGATTACATTCATTCAATTCTTGTAGATTTTTAATGTTACAAGGAATTCAAATATACTATCTATTATTTATTTTGACTTTATAATGTGTTAAAATATAATAAAAAAATAATTAGTAAAAAGAACCCTCCTTGGACCTAATATGATTCATATTATTAGTAATGAAATTATGATATTAAGAAGTTATTTTAATTTAATTAATCTAATTAAATAGTCTAATTAACCAAACTACCCTAATTAATTTAACTATTCTAATTAATTCAATTTAATTTATCTAAATAATCTAATTTAAAAATTAATGTAATTAATTTAATTATCCCAATTAAGCTAACTAATCTAATTAATTCAATTTAAAAGGGTAACCCGGCGCACAAAGCTCCAGCTATACGGTATCCCGGAGAAAGATCCATTATACACAGCCTTACCTTACTTTTTGCAAGAGGTTATTTTCAAGATTCGAATCTGTGATCTTTTGGTCACAAAATAATAATTTTATAGTTACGTCAAGGCTCTCCCTCAATTAATTCAATTTATTGAATCTAATTAATCGAATTAAACTAACTAATCTAATCCATGTAATTACCTTAACTAACCTAATTAAACTAATTAATTTAATATAATTAATCTAATTAACCAACTTAACATAACTAATCAAATTAACCTAATCAATCTAACTATTTTAATTAATCTAATTCAATTATTCTAATTAACCAAATTAAACTTAGCATTTTAACTTATCTAATTAAACAAACTAACCAACTAATCTAGTTAACTGAATTAATCTAACTAATCTAAATAATCTAATTAATTCTTTTAACTAATCTAATTATTATATTAGTTGAATTAAATTAATTAGTTAATTTAGATCAGTTAAATTGAATTAATTAGATTAGTTAAATTGAACCCTAAACCTATACTCTATATCCTATATACTCTAATTTATATCATGCCTAAGTTGAGCCACAGATTATGCTCAACGTAGAGGTTTTTGTCAATTCTTTCTTATTATATTTTAATATCTTTGAATAGTTAAAATAAATAATGAATAGCAGAAATTTTTGTCAATTCTTTCTTATTATATTTTAATATCTTTGAATAGTTAAAATAAAGAATGAATATTATATTTGAACTCCTTGTAACCTTAGAAATCCATAGGGACTAAAATGCGTGCAATCGGAAATCTCTAGGTCCATCAATGAATTTTGATCAAAATTCACTAATGGACTTAGAGAGCTCCAATTACGTCTATTTCAATTCCTGTGGATTTCTGATGTTGCAAGGAGTTCAAATACGCTATCCATTATTTTTTTTGACTTCCAGAAGATGTTAAAATATAATAAGAAAGAATCAGTAAAAAAAATTCCACGTTGGGCCTGATAAGACTCATATCAGGCCCACACATGAGGATTTTTGTCGATTCATCATTATTATAATTTTACACTTTCGTAGAAACCAAAATAAATAATGAATCAATTTCTATCGATTTCTGATGTTACAAAGAATTCAAATATGCTATTTATTGATTATTTCGATTTATCTAAATGTATTAAAATGTTATCAAAAAATCAACTAATCTTTAAACGTCATGAGTCTGATATGATTTGTATATCAGGCCTATGTTATACATGCACGCATGAAAAAAAAGAGAGGAAAGAGGAAAGAGGAGAGGAACGGAAAAATAAAAATAAAATTGGTTGCATGTATAAAAGAAACGAATAGAAGAGAGAGTGAAATATACATAGAAAAGAAAAGGTATTTGTTAGAAAGATAAAATGGAAAATACATACATTTAAAAGGTGCATTATTTAATAAATATTAAATCTACATGTCGTTTGGTAAATTGCCGATTCCATTATTAAGAATAATAATATATTAAAAGAAAATTTTTGATTAGCTATTAAATAATTAATTAACATATAAAATTTTAACAGTGTAGATGGTTAGGATCCATAGCTCTCATTGTGAGACTTGGGTTCGAATCCGACAACCAATGGTTAAATGGACCCAAACCATCCGACAATCCGAGTCAACGGGTATCTGAACCCACCAACAAAAGTTTTTTACATCTGTAAAGAAATTAAAAACCTAAATGAACCACCCTAGCCCGACGACCTAGTTCAACGTATAACCGACCAGGTTCTGAGAACAATGTAATTTAAAATTCCAAGACAATAAATAAATGATAATCCTTATTGACTATTCCGGATAATGACCGGACTCCA
Organism: Zingiber officinale; assembly: GCF_018446385.1. Lineage (NCBI taxonomy): Eukaryota > Viridiplantae > Streptophyta > Magnoliopsida > Zingiberales > Zingiberaceae > Zingiber > Zingiber officinale. The sequence continues at coordinate 108,962,504 of NC_056001.1, read as the reverse complement.
TATAAATTTTCTATTAACTATCAACATAAATTGAAATACAAGCGGTAATCAATTTAAAATCCCAATATTCTTTTATTACATTTCTCATTTAAAGAAAAAAATTCTTCAAATATATCATAACTATGCATGAAATCATAAATACCTAGATGATAATCTGAATATCCTATCATAATGATAAAAAAAGCGAATACGCTCGTCTCCAACACTCTCACCAACTCATCCCAGGACCAACACGAAGGAGGTAAATCATAAACAGCTACTAACCTTTAGAATAGTGACTAGCACATAAGGAAGACATTTATCTCGACTTTATCGAAATTCGAACTCTAGACCTTATGATGACAACACCTCATACGCTAGTCACTAGACCCATCCGAGGGGACAAAAAACTAAGGTAGGATAAACTTTTTAACATGACTGGGCCCACCGCTTCGCAGCCCCATACCCTAGAAACCCCGAAGAGATTTTTTGAGGAGCTTCAGTACCACGTATCCGACAGATAAAAAGTTGATAAGAGGGCTCGAACTCGACGCCTCAGTTAACATTACCCCAAATGGAGACTTTTTAATTGATAATAGTTTGCGCAAGTGGAGGTTCGAACCTGACATCCCAGTCAATAGATAACAACATCATAATCAGATATCCTATAATGACACTATAGCTCCGGATAAAATCCCAAGACAACAGGATTATTATAGGGTGGGTCATGATGATTGATTTAGAAGAAAACCTAGTGCAATCTAATCAAAGCCTGTTTGATTTATATATAATTAAAGATAATAATTAAACTAGTTTGTTCCACAAGACAACATAGCACAACACTCTATTTTGATATCTGCAGGAATCTACTACCATCATCGATTCATGGCCCAAAAACCATCATTGATTCATGTTATCATCCAAAATTAAATGCTAGATTTTGAAGTAAATTGTACAAGTCAAATTTGACGGCAAAAAATAGAAGTGTTATACAAAAAAGAAACATCTAAACAAGGTACTATATTGATCTATCAACTCAATATTTTAAGTTCAACAAGTAAAACTATGATTATCAGTAAGTAGTGATTGAAATTACCAACACTCAAAAAATAAATTACAGAATTGTGAATACCAAAAGAACCTCTGTAGTTATCAAACAATACCAATACCAACAAGACTTCAGATAACTTTGATAATCTTTGGGGATATATTTCTGTATCAAAGAACAAATAGCAGTTTGTATACTTGAAATGCTGAGTATATACTGAATTCATGATCAGGTAGAAATAACCATTTACCTGGAAAGTTTATGAATCATGAGGCCGGTGGTAGGAGGCAAGACCCTTTGTGTTTTAAGAGTATTGAAACAACAGCATGTAGCCTGTAGCTCAACTCCAACAGACTTATAATGTAACAAAAACCCTTCTTCGACGACATGAAAAACTTACGATTGCATGCTTTATTAAATAGTAGATGCAAGGGCTTTCGATGGATTGAGCATAATATCAAATCCGTGTGTACATTTACACTACAAGCAGTGCCAAGAGCTGCTGAGACTACCACTGGTAAGGGCATTGTAAGGCAAGGAGCAAGAAAACCGCTTGAAAAACTGACAGGAACACCAAAAACTTTTTCAAAGGGATTGAACAAGATAGGATTTGGTGCTCATGCTCATTAGTTACTGCCTCCCTTCTGTTTGAGGGTGATTTTATCTCCAAGACTAAGGGCAATGCCTTGCGTCTTGCTTCTGATCCTGATGTAACCATTCAGCTTCCTATCAGCCTGCTTCTCTACACTTATGTTGACCAGAGCATCCTCTCCAAACACACTCTTTGCATACAAGTTTGCAGCAAGGAATCCACAGTTCCCATCCAGAGCGGATCTGAAATAGAATAAAAAGAAGTAAAAGATATATCTTTCATAGTAAATGACCAGTAAGAATGATTCATGTTCCAAAACAACTTACAGAGGTGTGAGGCACTTCATGTTTGTTGACTTGATGATGTGATTCAGAAACTCCCTTTCGTCTTGTATTATTGTGTTCACTGCTACCTGTAATTTTAAATAATTTGTTCACATGCCAACGTAACACAAGCAATTAGACAAACAGACATGACAGCATATACTCAACCAAATTATCAGTTAATAAATAATCCCAATGCATAAATTAAACTAAAACTGACAAGGATCTTGCCGAGAATTCATCAAAATTACAAACTATGATCTCAAAATAAAAAACTGGAGGTTAGAAAAAAGCATTTCCCTTTTGACAAATACACTTCAGCATTAGGATGAACATCAAGAAAATTTTACCTCACAAGATTTTTAAATCTTGTCAAAGAAAAAAAAAATTAGACTCTTCCCACAAATACTAGAATAAAAAAAATCTTGAGACCTAACTTTCATTGAGTCAATCATTGAAAAATTCAGGATATGTGAAATATGTCAAGAACTATGTGATAAAATTTGATAGTTGCAATTGTTCACACGAAATGAATCATCATAAGTGTGTGTCCCTAACAGTGAAATAAGATGCAATCATTCAGAAATTAAATAAATCAATATCTGTATCTTGAAAGTGTAAACACGGTAAATTATAATAGTAGATGCATAATTAAGAAATCAATGATATCACTTGAAGAGAAATAATTACCTTGTTTTCCCACTCAAATTCTGCCCACATATTCCTGAATGTCACATCACTACAAGTAGCAGGAGATATGTAAGCCATGATATCAATGTGGATGTCATTGAGGACGACAACAGTTCTCTCATGCACATTTGAAGTCTCATAGACAATATTGCCAAATATCACTCCTGTTTCTGTGGAAGAGACCTTTATATTAGCTCTGATTTGTTTGCTTGACTCTGGAGCTAGAGTATAATTTTGTGGCCGGTCTACAAGCTTGAGGTCTCCCATGGTTGCTAACTCCAAACATAGGTTCTGAAGGGTTTCCTTTGTTCGATTAATCACAGTGACATCAAGGACAATATCATAATGATGAACTGTCACAAAAGATTCAGCATAGACAGGATCACTAAATCCAGTGAGTTGAAGAATTCTGTTCAACTTATTTGCATCATCACCATCTTTCATAAATTCTCCAGTTGCACGTTTTAAGTCATCCTGAACTTCATCTTCTAACTCAAGCTGGCTCATGCCCTGTAAACATCAATCAGTAGAATAAAAGTGAAGGTAAAGATTTTTATAGTTATAGCAACAATTTAGAACATATCAATAACTTCCAGTGTTTTTTAAATTTGTTTTGTATAGAATCAATCTAAAATATCCAGCATGAACACAGACAAAAAAAAAAATCTAATATTACATGTCAAGAACTAGGAGACAAAAATGATTTACAAGCAAGATCATAATTACAACAACTTTTAGCCAACCCCACCGAGTGGGATAAGACTTGGTTGTTGTTGTATCATAATTACAACAACTTTAGCAAAGAAATTACCTAAAATGGCTAATCAAAGAAAGATATGCCAAATGTTTGGCTGTGAATGATCACTGGAACAGACTTATGTGGGTTCTTATCCTTTTATGTTTGAAAAATGTAGACCTAGCAGATTGTGCAAATAGAAGGACAACTGCTATCTATTCTTATTTCTCAAATTAATACAAAGTTTTGACGTGCATTCGTTCTTCCAAGGAAACTACAGATGAATTCATAAATGTAGGAAATAATGACATATGGCTAAACAAAGAAACTTCACAATTAACATATGTCAAATGTTTGGCTGTGATTGATGATCATAGGACCAGAGTTTTGTGGGTTCTTATCCTTTTTATATATGAAATATGTAGATCTAACAGACTGTGCAGATAAAAGGACAACTGGTAGCTATTTTATTTCTCAAATTAATACAAAACTATTGCAAACATTCAGCTCTTCAGAAAACAAAGACGAATTATTAATGTAGGAAATAGTAACATAAAACCTTTTCAAACAATAATACTTTCAGTTAGTGACAGGCATTTTAGGTTGAATTCGAAAAGATTGTTGGGCATGCATCTACAATTGAATTAAGTAGGGAGTGACTTCATACTATCGCATGTTACTGCAATAACAAAGTCACTTAATGACAATACCCATGAAGGTATATAATAAAAAATTCAAACTTTCACGAGTGCAGGAACAAAGTCAATTAATCAATCACATAAACTTGGACTGTCCATTTATGAAAACATACATGTTGACCCGAAACTCAAATTTCACATGGTCAAAGCCAACTATATGAAACAACACTAACAAGAAATTATCATCATCCTTGTAGTAATATATATGCTAAAGAAAATTTTCGATATCAGTGACAAATGAACCAAGCTCAGGCATGTTTAAGTACATGGTGTAAGCCTAAGAAACCTTGAAAATAAATATTCATGGTGTATGTCATTTGCTTACCAATATTTTGCTAACTGTGAGAATAAAATAAACTCAGAAACTTGAATATCAGTAAGAACTAAAGGTTTTTAATTTAAAAGAACTAAAACTACGTAAATGAGATGTAAAGGAAAAAAAACGGTAAAGGAATATCTAAGATGAATAGATATGGAATTGTTGTAAGATTTTCATATATTTATAATCTATTGTTCAATAAGGAATTATTTACAAAAAGTAGCATTAATAAGAATAAAATTAAATGGTAAAATGAAGAGATCTTCTATAGTCATGTTTGGTAGTTGATTGCTTCTTAGGCTAAAAGAAAAGTTTTATAATACTCAGCTTATCAAGAGAATGTAGATGATCTTTCATTGTCAATCAAGAGAAATATATCTGAAGTGATTACCTTGCGACTCTTCAGATGGTAAAAATCAATAAGATCATCAGGCTGGGCATAGGAAATCTGGGCCTTAGCTTTAATCGCCTCATTTTCTTGGAATTGCTTCTCTGCAAGCATTGCTGCAAAACTCTGGCGACATGACTGCGAGCATATTTTCCTCACATCATCACCAGTGTTGCAGAGCAACCTTATACACAGCACAATCCTGTCATACGAATCGTTATCAATTGGGTGCGGAAGAAATGATGATTGCCCCAACTGCAACATAGAAGTCATGATTAGCACAGCGTCAGTGCATGCTTTGTTTGCTTCAGCCTTTGATGGTTGGACCTCCTCCAATCTCAGAACAAGCTTAGTCAAAGTAGAAGCAATAACTGCTCCTACAAAGAAGTCGCCAGACAAGATTAATGCCCTAAGATTTCCAGGTGAAGCCAAAGATCCAGGAAGAACTGTTGGCGCTGACAAAGCAGTTTCCAAGGCAGCACTTTGTGTTGCATATGTGCCATCTGCAAGAACCACAGGCCGTCTTGAAGAGACAGTAACAGAAGAATTAACCTGCTGGAGTTTCTTTGAAGCATCAGCTGTCTCCCCTTCCTCAGTGGCAGTGTAGAAGGGAACGTCTCCGAGACACTGCTTAATTGTAGCAATTCCACTCTCCACCTCTGAAAGCGAAAGGCAGTACTCACCAATGATCCACAGAGCACATGAGCAAACTCTTGCAGCACGAATCTGGTAAAACGTGTCAAGCAACCTAGTTATTACCGAAACCCTGAGCTTATGGTTTGTCTCAATTATCTCTCTCACGAAGAGAACAACATCGATAGCAGAAGCCACATTAGAATCTCCAAGGAAATCCATCAACAAATGAACGACTGTACTAGCAACCTGAGGGAACTTGATCGCGCATGAATGGATAGCCTGCACTAGCATCTGCTGGTATTCCCCATTTTTATCGAGTTCAGTGCTCTGGGTCTTTACAACTTCTTTCTTGAGTGTGAGCACCACCTCGTCAATGTTCCTCGAGGTGATCAGCTCAAGGGTAATGTCCAACGTCTTGCGCCTGATGTCAAGATTCGGACTTGATAGTGCACGGAGCACATCCATAATCATCTCCACCATGATCTCCCTATGTGACGTCTTCAGCTCGTTGAGACGATCAAGCACAATGAGTTTCACATTATTGTCACTCTGCGATTGTAGGAGCCGGCAGTAGGTGTTAGCAGCAGCCCTGATGGCTGTGGGGGCCGATGACAAGGAGACAAGGGTGCTGGCGCACTCGTAGACTACTGCTTCAGATGGGCAACTGAGGAGGGAGATGATGACCTTAATGTGCTTACCCTTCTCCCCTGGGTTAGCGCGGCAGACCTTGCGGATGAGGTCCAGAGCGGCCATCTGGAGGAGGTCGCCCCAGTTGGCGACGTGGTCAGCTTGGGACAAGAGGTATGCGACCGCCCGCGGCTGGGCGCACGAGGCAAGCATAAGGAAGGCATTGCGTCGGGCAGAGAGGTCCTGATCGGAGGACAGGGTCTTCTCGATCAGTTCAGGTGCATCAGGAAGCAGCTGCTCCCCGGTCGGAAGGCGGTAGATGGCAGCGATGGCAAGGAGCGCGTGGCGGCGAATAAAGGGATGGCGATGATCGAGGTTGGTAAGGACGGAGGGGACAAGCGGCTCGAGGATCTCAGGCTCAGTTAGGCGGCAGAGGAAGCGCAGCGTGACGCCGCGGATGTACTCATTAGGGTGCTGCAAGTTGTTGCGGAGGTTCTGGCAGATGAGGATCATCTCCGGAAGCACGCGGCCACGGGCATCCGTCTTGTCGATTATCTCCAGGTAAAGGAGCAGCAGCTTCTGCACGGTGTGGTCCTCGGAGGGGAGGACGTAGCGGACGATGGTGATGAAGAGCTGGGGGAGGGATTCGCCGTTGAGGAGGAGCATGATGGCTTTCTTCAGGGCATCGATCTTGGCCTCCACGTCGTTGCCCTCGAGAGCCTCCTTGATCTCGTTGGCCATCGCCTGAGATCTCTTGTCGAAGTGGATCAGCAGCGAGCACGACTTCTCCATCTTTGCTCCGACGCCTACTTCGCCGGGAAATTTCCTCAAACCCCTAGATCCGTGTTGGAGCAGGCGGGTCGGAACTGAGGGTAGTGAACAAAGGCAGGTAACGGGTGAGATCTGAAGATCAAATGGCTCCTGCACGAAATTGCCGACGAATTCCGGTGGAGATTTGGGTCGCCAGCGATGGGACGGTGGTCGGAAAGCGACGAAGGAGAGTGAGAAGCGAAGCGGAAGACTTTAGACTTTAGGTGGATCTAACGCTAAGACGCCTTTCTTTGTTTTTTTTTTTCCTTATTTTTATTTCAATTGAGTTCAACTTGTAAGAAATAAGACAACAAAAAAATTAATCATATTATTGAATCCAAATTAAATTGAGAAATAAATACAATATCTTATATAATTAATTATAAGAAAAAAATCTAAATCATAAACTGAAAAGATAAAATACTATATCTAAATCGTAAACTGAAAAGATAAAAGATTAAATTGTCCTCAAGGCTATAACAAATAATTCTAATAGATTATATAATCTAACATCTCCCCTGAAACTTAAGATGCTACAGCCAGAAGCCTTCAGGGAATCACCAAGAAAAACGCAGAAGTCAGTGGTAGATTTGCGATCTGTAGGATCACCAGCCCAATCCGCATCAGAGTATGCACGTAGCTCAAGAGATGACGTAGAAGGAAATAAAAGACTTTGAAATTGAGTGTCCCAAAGATATCTGAGAATACGAAGAACAACAGCTCAATGAACTGTAGTTGGTGCAGCAACAAATTGACTAACCATATAAACAACATACGCAATATCTGGACGAGTCACGGTGAGATAAGCTAAGCTTCCAACAATAGTTCTGTACAAACTAGGATCCAACAAAGGTGAGCCATCAGATGGAGAATATCGAGCATTAGTCTTAATAGGAGTATCAACAACTCTATTATCAGTAAGACGAGCACGCTCAAACAGGTCAAATATATATTTTGACTGAGATAAAAGATAACATTTCGGGAAATAAGCAACCTCAATGCCCAGAAAGTAGCGTAGTATACCCAAGTCTTTCATAATAAAACAATGAGCCAACTCAGACTTCAAGGAAGCAATTCCATCAAAATCATCACCAGTAATAATCATGTTATCAACATATAATGATAAAAGAATATGACCTGCATTCGTACATCTGATAAACAATGTTGAATCATGATTACTAGGATGAAAACTAAACGAAGTAATAACTGTAGAGAACTTTTCAAACCAAGCACGAGGTGCTTGTTTGAGACCATAAAGCGCTTTACGAAGCCTGCAAACTTCATCAGGTTTGTGTGAAATACCAGGAGGAGGTGTCATATAAACTTCTTCATGAAAATCACCATTTAAAAATGCATTCTTGACATCCATCTGAGATATTCTCCATCGACAAACAGAAGCAACAGCAAACAGAGTATGAACAGTTGTCATTTTTGCAACAGGAGCAAATGTTTCTTCATAATCCATGTCATACTTCTAAGAATATCCTTTAGCAACAAGACGAGCTTTGTATCGTTCGATAGATCCATCAGATTTAGTTTTGATCTTATATACCCAACGAGAACCAATAGTATGTTTTCCTGGTGGCAATGGAACCGTATCTCATGTATGACTCTGATGCAAAGCAGTTAGTTCCTCAGTCATAGCACTCTGCCAAAGTGGATTACAAACAGCTTCTCTATAGGACTCAGGCTCAGAAAGACAATGAATAGATGCAACAAATGAAGCAAAAGAATGGGAATAACAAGAGTAAGCAAAATTCGGTAGTTTAGTAGACTTACGAACACGAGTGGATTAACGACGGTGGAGAGAAGGATCATCTGCAACCTCAGGAGATAATTGGGTAGTGGCAGAAGGAGGAACATGTGGAGCAGATATCTTGGGAACCAAAGTACCAGATTCAGTTGAACTACTAGTAGGATTTGTGGGTGAATCTTCCTCAGTATCAGTATTGAAAGGATCAATGCAAAGCAGATATGACTTTGTCATATTATGCGAACTAGCCGGAATAGAAAAGAATGGAATATGCTCAAGAAACACAACATGACGAGAGACATACAATTTTTGACTAACGGGATCAAAGCAACGATATCCTTTTTGACTAACACCGTAACCCAGAAAGACACAAAGAGCAGACCGAGAGACTAACTTATTACGCTCTGCATGTGGACGAAGGACAAAGCAAGTACAACCAAAAACACGCAAAGAAGAATAGACAGGAGCATACCCATACAATTTTTCAAAAGGTGACAAACCTGAATTGTGTGATGTTGGAATTCTATTAATGACATGAGCAGTAGTAAGGATTGCTTCCCCCGAAAAGGCATTAGGAATATTGGCAGACAATAAAAATGAACGGGCTGTTTCAATAAGATGTCTATGTTTTCATTCAGCCACGCCATTTTGTTCAGGAGTATCTGTACACGAGGTTTGATGAATAATACCATCAGAAGCAAGTAAATGTGAAAATTGATTCGAAGTGTATTCACCCCCCAAATCACAACGAAAACACTTTATGACACTAGAATGTTGAGTTTTCACAAGAGCTCTAAAGTTGTTGAAAATTGTAAGATAATCAGACCTGTGTTTCATAAGATAGACCCAAGAGTAACGAGTGCAATCATCAATAAATGAAACATAATACCTTGACCCCCCTTTTGTAGGAATAGGAGAGGGTCCCCACATATCAGAATGGATAAGATTAAATGGAGCAAAAGAAAAAGAAAGACTTTTAGAAAATGGTAAGGCAGAAAATTTGGCCAGTTTACAACCACACAATCAGAAATATCAGAACTTTTTAAAGGTCCTAATGCTCCTGTAGAGGCTAAAAACTGCAAACGAGGCGCTAAAATATGACTTAAGCGAGAGTGCTACAAATAAAAATCAGAAGATGAATGATTTAGATGAAAAGACGATAAATCCACACTCGAAGCTACAACTTCTAGTAATTTGAGTTGATCTAAAATATAGAGTCCTCCTTGCCTATGGCCTGTCCCAATTAGCCTCTGAGATTGCGGGTCCTGTACATAACAATTGGATGAAGAAAAAGAGACTAGGTATCAAGACTCACATAATTGACTAACAAAAACAAGATTTAAAATAAGACTCAGAATATAATAAACATTAGTAAGAGATAAAGAAGATATAACAATTGAACCAACACCTACTAATGACATAGGAGTACCATCAGTAGTCACAATAGATATAGATGAAGTGGGAGAAAAAGAAACAAAAGATGACATATGATGGGAGGCACCAGAATCCAAAATCTATAAGGATGAAGATATACTTGAAATACTTGACGACGACAAACCTATATGAGAGGAAGCTGATTTGACAGAGGGTTGTGAAGCAAGGAACTGTTGAAACTGCTCAAACAAATATGAATCAGATTTCCATGAAGCATCTGCACAACCAGACATGATGACAGAGCAAATAATTCTCAGAATAACCAAACTGTAAGGATATACATTTGTATGATCTGCAAAAACTGATATCAGGACGACCCGTGGTCACACAAAGAATCTGAGACAGAAAAGGATGTCAAATGTAGAAATCGGCAACATAGGACGTCGGCGCAATCGATATAAAATAGATGTCAGCGTCGAAATCAACAGCAGCAGGACAGAAAATAGATGTCGGCGCAGAAATCAATAGCAGCAATAGGAGACGCCAGCAGCAACATGAAGCAATAATAGGGGGCGGCAGAAAAAATTAGGTTAAAGAAGGAAAATCGCTCTGATACCATGTAAGAAATAAGATAAGGGAAAAACTAGTCATATTATTGAATCTAAATTAAATTGAGAAATAAAGAGTACAAGGCCTTATATAGCTAATTACAAGAAAAAATCTAAACCATAAACTTAAAAGGTAAAAGACTATATCTAAATCCTAAACTGAAAAGGTAAAAGACCAAATTGCCCTTAAGGCTATAACAAATAATTCTAATAGATTATATAATCTAAGTTATATAATCTAACACAACCAACAATGACTTTTTCCCCAAATCAGATTAGAAGCCGATCTAATTGGATTTCAAGTGATTCGAGGGAGACAGTAACTACGCAGGTTCAGAAAAATCATTTCGACAATTGAATCTGGACCTCTCGATTATGAAATCACGCTCCCCTAGCTATGCTACGTCCTGAGAACAGAAACTATACTCTACAAGGATATTATTACTGAGAGCACAATATTTAATTTAAAAATTTGATATTATGATTAAAATTAAAATTATTAATTTTCTTATCCTTTTCCAAGTGAGTATATTTTTTTTGTATTGCCTTATGTTTATTATTATACTTAGATAGCATTTGATTGTGTGATAGGATTACTGAGGGCATAAATTTGCATGATAATAATCTTTTAATGAGGATATTTAGTAAACTATGATAAAATTATTTTTATTTGGTATGATTTTTATGGTAAGGATAAAAGTACGGATTATTAATTATATGCCTAAAATATCTCCATATTAGTAATTTTTAGAGCAAGGAAAGCATAAAATAAGGATAAAAACACCCTTTTAATTAGTTATCAAGCTTTATGTTCAATTTGAGATTATTAATACCTCCTTTGAAGTGAGATTGATTTTCCAGTTGATACAGTAGTTTAATCAGGCTTTACAATTATCATTGTCTTTTTTAAAAATCAATCAAATATGGATTTAACTTAACCAATCAAATATGGATTTAACTTGTAATCCTATCCTAATCCACTGTACCAAATAAGGCCTTAATGTTTAGATTATGTTTCTACAAGACGTTTTCATCTCGAATAAATTTACAAATAAGAATCAAATTATTATTATTACTACTGCATCTCAATTTCTATATTTATTTAATTGTACTTAATTTATATATTTTTATTTAACTAATAAATTGTTAGATTAGTATTTATTTCCATTGTACTATTATTCTATTTATTTAACTAATAAATTGTTAGATTAGATTTAACTAATATATTTCTATATTTATTTAATTGTACTTAATTTATATATTTTTATTTAACTAATAAATTGTTAGATTAGTATTTATTTCCATTGTACTATTATTCTATTTATTTATTTATTTTAGTTATTAGTTCGTAAAATTTGTAATGTTATTCACCTCTTCTAGCGTTGAGTTTGATCCTACATAAGACTCGGTAACTAAGTTAGTCCTGGTTAAGTCAAATCAGTCTGACTTACAATCGAGCTTAAGTCAGGGTTGACCCTGAGGCATGTCACCCGAGGCGATGGCCAAAGACCATTGATTTTTAAGAGCCCCTAAATTCGACATGCATATATAATATATATTATATATACTTAGATTGTTTTAATAAAAACCTAAAAAAATATATTTGATTAGATTATTTTAATAAAGGTTTAAAAATATATATATTGTTGAATTGTTTTAAATAAAGGACCAAAAAAAATATATTTTCTATTAACATTTAAGAAAAAAATCTAAAAAAAAAAAGAAAGAAAAAAAAGAAGGAACGTAAAATCCTTTTTTCTCCTTCTAATATTTTATTTCTTGTACAATTCTTTTTCATTAATTTGTTTATAGAAGTCATAAGACTCTAAAGAGTAAAGTATGAATTCTGGACGCTAATTTCCTCCCTTCTTTTCCTCTGAATCTCTTCTTATTAAATTAAAAAATTATTAATTTTAGTTTTACCAACATCATCATTCATCAATATATAAACTTATAAAATAAGTTATCTATTTATCTATATTTTTTCTTATTGTCAATATTCAATATTAATTTTTAATATTATATTGGAGTCAATATTTTATGATTTTTCTTATAGATTTAAAAGAGTTTAAATAAGTCATCCTAATTTTAATCATCAAATAGATTATATCGATTGCTTCAAACACAAACCAGGTTTTATTATTCTTTGACTATTATTTGCACTGCTTGTGTTTGTTTCATTGTTAGCTTTGTTGCTAGTTTTGTGTGTTTTATTTTTACACTTGAAATTTATAGTACAAACATGTTTCTAAAAAAATATCTATCTTGGAGTTAGAAAAGAAACAAAAGAAAAAGAGTGGAATAGATTATTAAAACTTATAAAGGTGCTTTTTGTAAGTTTTTTAAAGCTAGCTCTTCAATTGAAGATTCAGTAGATGAATTATAAGAAGAAAGTCAAGAAGAACTAAATGTTCATATAACAAATGAGCAGCAATCGAGGACTTAAGAAGAATTAAATGATCATGCAATCAATAAGCCGGAAGAATTAAGAGAAAATGATGAATGAGCAGGAAGAATTGAGAGAAAATGATGATAATGATTTGAATGTAAATTACTTGACAATTTTATGTAGAAAAATTTAATTTTGAAGACCTTATTGATGATTTTGCTTCTCAAAATATTATAAGATATATATTTTTTTAATAATTATTTCATACTTATTTTTTTGTATTTGTAGGTATTATACTTTTTGGAGAAGCTTAGGAAACATATTTTGTATACTGTTGCACTTTTTGAAGAATCTTGAGAAATAAATTTTGTATGGAATTTATCATATTTTAAATGAATATATTGATTTTTAAATTTTTCTATTAAATTATATTCAAAATGTACGTTAGTATAGAGGTCCTTTTTCTCTTTTCGCCTAAGAGCCCCCAAAAGTCAAGGTCGACCCTAGCTCAAGTCAAACCAAACTGACTTGGTAGAGCTCGAGTTAGCCAATTCAACTCATAATTGAGCTCAACACAAGTCAACCCGACTCCCAATCAAGCTTGAATCAATCCCACTAGGCTCAAGACTAAGCCAGAAGGTGGAGCCATGCAATATTAGTCCAACCTAGACGTGTGGGAAATGTGGTGTAGACACGTTCCCAATGCATTGACGAATGTGTCAAGTATCATACAAACATGATCCAGACATGTGAGGCTGATGCACAAGATGTACACGGAGTGTTGGGTAAGGACTATCCCTACCCTCTTAGGACAATATAAAAAGGTGCATACTCACCCAGGTATAGGTACATGCACAACATGTTATTCCCTTTTTGTCTACTTCTCTTTTATTTGTTGGATCGAAAGCGCTAGAGGAGGGGGGGTGGGGTGAATAGTGCTCATGGCTATTTCGTTCATTTCGAAAAACTCAGAATAATGCAGCGGAATAAAGACAAGAAACCAACGCAATCGCTAACAAGTTTCTTTTACTTGGTTCGGAGCCTGTGGCAACTCCTACTCCAAGGCTCACGCTCGTTGGGCGTTTACTTTGGGCAATCACTATAAGCTCGAAAGGTTACAATTCAGATTTACAATATTAAACAGTAATGAAATTATACCGACAACGAAAATAGTAATCTTGAAGCTTCTGGTTGTTGGAGACTTGTTGCAGCTTCGTTGGATCATTCTTTGAGCAACACACGGAAGAAAGGTTGTCAAATTGTCTTGTACCCTTGCTGCTGCTCGAACTGGGCTTAAGTAGCTCGTAGAGGGTGCCTCCAAGCCTATGGAGGGTGCCCATAACCCCGCTGATTTCGCAGCGTGGATAAGCCCTGACTTCTTCGTCGCTTATTTGCCCGAGGGCGCCTCCAACCGTATGGAGGGCGTCCTCCACCTTCATCCAGGGCACCCTCAGCTCCATAGAGGGCGCCCTCTGCCCTGCTGTGCGGAGGTGTTCGGCTAGTGTACCCGAGGCGCCTCCAAGCTCCATGGAGAGCGCCTTGGGTACTGTTCATCCGAGGCTTTATATCTTTTTTCTCCCTGCAAGATATGTTAGTCCAAAATATAAAATATATCCTGCAAAATAGAGTTAGACATAATACAATAAGGTTAAGATAAATATCTTACAGTCATCGGAGTGTCTGGTTTTGACTTCGGATTTCCAACAGGCAATCCTAGGTCGAACCGACGCCTACTGTTTCCTCACCGGGAAACGTGTCCTCACTTACTCCACTCAGGAGAGTTTACTTTTTACCAGTTGATTCTCCAGACAAACTAGACTTTTGCTCAGTGTCCAAAGCTTCCGGTCTTCATGCTGGACGTCCGCTCCACGACCTGTCCAATCTTTCATCCGGTTCGCGACACCAGGATTTTAACCTAGGGTTACCACCCCCTAGGATTTTGCCCCAAGCTCTCGACCCACCAAGACTTTCCGCCTAGGGTTACCACCCCCTAGGTGTAACGACCCGGCCCTTTGGCCTCTTGGGTGGCCCTTGCGGCGACCCACTGGCGGCCCCTTATGTCGTCGGCCCATTTGGCGACCTCTAATGTCGTCGACCGACGACCCTTGGCCGTGCTGTTACTCACTAGGACTTTCCACCCCTGGCAGTGGATTTTTGCCTCCCCCAGGATTCAAACACTAGTACTTAAGCCTGGAGGATTAGAGTTCGAATCCTGGGGTAGGCAAAAATCCACTGGCCAGGGGTGGAAAATCCTAGTGAGTAACGACACGACCAAAGGGTCGTCGGTCGACAACATGAGAGGTCGCCAAGTGGGCCGACGACATAAGAGCCGCCAGTTGGGTCGCCACAAGGGACGCCCAAGAGGCCAAAGGGCTGGGTCGTTACACTAGGGTTTTCCCTTTGCCTAACCGCAGCTAGGACTTTTCCTCACCTACTTCCACCCTCTAGGGTTTTCCACCTGCCTAACTGTAGGTAGGACTTTTACCTAAGTACACTTAGGACTTTGCTGCAAACTCATTCAAACACATTAGATAACAAAATAACTTAACTTTGAACCCTTTGATATAATCAAAACACAGGTTCGATCATCGGATGTTTCATTCACCAACAATCTCCTCCTTTTTTATTATGGCAAACAGTTCAAAGTTAAGTAAAACATAACAATAAAATGAAAGAATTTAAGCATAAGTATCATGAGCATAAATACAATAATTTTGAAAAAAAAAAACTTTGTGCTTCCCCTTATGCTTTTTTTTTTAAAAAAAAATATTTTGACTTTCTTAACTTTGACTTCTCTATCCCCTTTTGACATAAATAAAAAATCATACTAAGTAAAGAGAGGGTTATAAAAAAGAATATTCTTTTTAACTTTAAGTTCCCCCTGAAGGATAGCACTCAGTGAAATTTAGCTTTGAAAATAATTTCTTTTAAAAAACTTAGCTAAAGTAGAGAATTTTTTAAAATACTTAGTTTTTTCAAAAAAAAAAACTTAGATAAACGTAAATTTTGAAACTGCCATAGCCTTTCCAAAGATGATTTACCTAAATTTTTAGTTTTGAAAATACTCATATTAAAAAAAATACTTTGATAAATTTAGTACTTTCAAAACTTAGCTTTAAAAAACCTTTGATACAAAGCTTAGTTTTCAAAATAAATTAATTAAAAACTTAGCTTTTAAGAAGACTTTGATAAATTTAAAAACTTAATTAGGAGTACTTAAAAATTTTTGATAAAAGCTTTAGCCAAAAAAAAATTGATAAAAACTTAACTTTAAAACTATTTTGATAAAAAAAAACTTTAGCAAATACTTAGTTTAAAAAAAAACTTCCTTTTTCAGAAATATTTTGAACTTTTTAACTAAAACAATGTTTTAACAAAATAAAAATAAAAATTAAAGTCTTTAAATGTCTTTGCACTCCCCTTTAATTAATACTAAGAATATTTGAGGGTTCTAGAGTCCAAGTATGTAAATTAAAAAAAATATAAATGTTATTATTTATATTTATTTTCCTAATTTTCCATCTCACTCATTTTATGTTATCAAGCATGCTCAACTTATGAGTGAGTGTGAGACAGAGTTAACTTTATTTCAATTTTAACAATATTAAAAATATTGAAATTGAGATTTAAAATCTAAGTTTGAATTTCCAATGAGTTTGAATTTAAAATATGAGTAAACATTTAATTTTTTTGAATATTTTGAAAATATATTAATTAAGTTTGAAATTATAATCTTACCTATTAACTATTATTAAGATTTTGAAAAATTAAATATGATTTAAAAATTAATTATCATTAAGATTTTCAAAAATTAAATATGATTTGAAACTTAATTATCATTATGATTTGAAAATTGATTTTTGTAAATAATGATTTTGAAATTATATAAAAAAATAATTATAATTTACTTTGATTAAAATTAATTAGCCTTTTGAAATTAATTATGATTTGAACTTAATAATAATTAACTTTTTGAAATTAATTATGATTTTAAAATTAATTAAGTTAACTTAATTAACTTGGGTGTGATTAATTACTTTAAACCTAGGTCCATCTCACTCTTTTCTATATTTTCAATCAGGAAGCCTTAATAGATTTGTAAGATGGTTAATTTAATTTTCAATTTAAATTATCATCTAAGGATTGATTTACATTTGAGTTAGACTCAAGTTTTACAGTTGACTTAGTCAATTAAATAACTATTTCAATGATTGGCTTCAAGGTTGTGGCGAGGCACTAGGCCTTCTTGGGTATGAGATCATCCACCACTTATAGACAAAGTCTTTCAAAGAAATTGCATATTTAATTTTCTTTCTGAACCCCCTAGGTCTAACTAGTCAAGTGTGAATCAAGCCTAGATACTTATCTAACCATTCTAGATTATACAATTAATAATCATGATTGACATTTATCAATTTAACATATGAATGGTCATGGATCAACCAAGTCAAGCAATTTATTAGTTAAGTTAACAAGTTTAAGTTAACTTTTGAGTTTTAATTTAATTTAGTTTAGATCTAAGTTAATTGAATTTAAGGTTAGATTTAAGTTAGATTAGATTTTAGTTTAGGTTAGATCTTATTTAAGTTTGTTTTATAATTAAAAGGTACTTGATTATAGCTTGGTTTGTAGGGTTTAAGTTTTACCTTAGACTTGTAACCAAGTCTAGATCTTGTGGATTAGTTAAATTATTAATAATATTTTCTAACTTATATATTTTATTTTTTAAAATATTACTTTGTTTCTCTAATTTTCTAAAAGTTAATTTCTTATGTTTATTAAATAATTTTGAGTTATTCTTATTTAGATTTGAATCAAATTTATTCGTTGTATTATTAGCATGCTATCTAATTTTCTAGAGAAATCTATACTAGAGTAAGTAGAATTAGTTAGGGGACAAACATGTGTTGCAAAAATTAGATTTTCATGTAATGTAAATTTACTTACCTTGATTTTCCCCCCTTAATTTTTGGGTCTTCTTTCTGGACATTTACTTTTGCAGTGACCTATTCATTTGCACTTGGAGCATTCAATGTGCTTCTTCCATTTCTGAATCAATTTCTCCTTCTTCTCCGGTTGTGCCGACCGAATCTTACGAGTAAGGCACTTGTTTCTATAGTGTCCTCTCTCCCTACACTTAAAATAGGTTATGTGAAATTTACAATTTGAATTTACAATTTTACTTTTTAGATCCATGATAGGATTCTCCCCCTTGACTGTTGCCATCTCGAATTTAGACTCAGATTCAACTATCTCTTCTTTGGCCATCAGTGCTATGAAATTGGTCTGATCCGATTCTTCTGAGTCTGGTTCGGAGGCTAACTCTGGGGATTCATACTCTGATTCGAACTCAGGTTCAACTTGGTCTTCTGGTTCTGAAGGAATCTAATGAAGCTTTATCGCCTTCTCCCAAAGCTCCTTAGCATTGTTGAACTTTCCAACTCGATCAAGCTCTAAATTTGTTAGTCCGCATAGGAGAGTATATGTTGCTTTTGCATTTGCCTCGAATTTTCTTCTTGTTTGTGCATCCCACTTGTCACAGGCAATGGGTACACATTCTTTAGTGGGGAGAATAAATCCGATCTAGACTATGGTTCATATCTCCACTTGGGTTTTCAGTTGGAGTTCCATCTGGTCTTTCCAGTATCCGAAATTTTCGCTGGACAAGAGTGGTAGGCATGCGGTGCATTTCCCATCTTGGTAGGCCATTAAAAAGGAATCTCGCACACAAAGAAAAAGAAAAATAAATGTTCCAAGACTTAGTCTTGGATTAGTAGTGCAGGAGAAAGATAAAAATAACAATTCACTAATTTCGAAAAAATAATAAAATATTAAAAAAATATTATTTCAAACTTTTGAAAATGTGATATTTCGCTAATGCTGACCAACGGTGAAAAGATGAAAATGAATTTTTCGAAAACAGTTTTGGAGGGGAAAAAAATGAAAACAATTTTGAAAACAGTTATTTTTAACAAAAACGGACGAAAAAGCGATGAATAAGAATGCTCGAACGGTAGTTGTACTAATTCAAAGCGACCCCGCTCTGATACTAATTGTTGGATCGAAAGCGCTAGAGGGAGGTAAATAGTGCTCGTGGCTATTTCGTTCGTTTCGGAAAACTCAGAATAATGCAGCGGAATAAAGACAAGAAACCAACGCAATCGCTAACAAGTTTCTTTTACTTGGTTCGGAGCTTGTGGCGACACCTACTCCAAGGCCCACACTCGTTGAGCGTTTACTTTGGGTAATCACTATAAGCTCGGAAGGTTACAATTCAGATTTACAATATTAAACAGTAATGAAATTATACCGTCAACGAAAACAGTAATCTTAAAGCTTCTGGTTGTCGAGACTTGTTGTAGTTTCGCTGGATCATTCTTTGAGCAGCACACGAAAGAAGGGTTGTCAAATTGTGTTGTACCCTTGCTGCTGCTCGAACTAGGCTTAAGTAGCCCGTGGAGGGCGCCCTTAACCTCGCCTCCACAGCATGGATAAGCCCTAACTTCTTCACCGCTTATCTGCCCGAGGGCGCCTCCAACCGCATGGAGGGCGCCCTCCACCTGCATCCAGGGCGCCCTCAGCTCCATAGAGGGCACCCTCTGCTCAGCATCTAAGGCGCCCTCTGCTCCATAGAGGGCACCTTCTACCTTGTTGCGCTGAGGTGTTCGGCTAGTGCACCCGAGGTACCTCCAAGCTCCATGGAGGGGGCCTTTGGTACTGTTCATCCGAGGCTTTATATCTTTTTGTTCCCTGCAAGATGTGTTAGTTCAAAATATAAAATATATCTTGCAAAACAGAATTAGACATAATACAATAAGGTTAAGATAAATATCTGACAGTCATCGGACTGTCCAGTTTTGACTTCGAAATTTCAATCGAAAATCCTAGGTCGAACCGACATCTACTGTTCCCTCACCGGGGAACACATCCTCACCTACTCCACTCAGAAGAGTTTACTTGTTACCAATTGATCCTCCAGACCAACTGGACTTTTGCTCAGCGTCCGAAGCTTCCGGTCTTCATGCTGGACATCCGCTCCACGACCCATCTAGTCTTCCACCCGGTTCGCGACACCAGGATTTCAACGTAGGGTTACCACCCGCTAGGATTTTGCCCCAAGCTCTCAACCCGCCAAGATTTTTCGCCTAGGGTTACCACCCCCTAGGGTTTTCCCTTTGCCTAACCGCAGCTAGAACTTTTCCTCATCTAGGGTTACCACCCCTTATGGTTTTCCACCTGCCTAATCGTAGATAGGACTTTTGTTTAAGTACACTTAGAACTTTCCTGCAAACTCATTCAAACATATTAGATAACAAAATAACTTCACTTTGGACCTTTTGATATAATCAAAACACAGGTTCGATCGTCGCTTATTTCCTTCACCAACATTATCTTCTTCTTTATCTTGTGATCGGGGAGGGACTTGATTTGAGTATCAAAGGGTTTAGACAAGGTCCACCTTGACCTCCCTTCTATCTCTTTTCCTATGTTCTCAATATTTTTGAATACATTCACCGCCATTGGAGACCTCTCATGAAGCTGAACGTGTTCTCATCGGGTGTCTCGGGACCCTACATTACTTGACCTAGCTAATCCAATAGCGGCCGATCCGATAACAATCAATCTGATATAGAGCGCGAGAGGAGCCGACTTGACTCGTATCCGACCCATTAGAAAGACTCGATTTAGATATTAGTGGAATTTTTTACGTAAACAAAATGTTACAACTTAAATATTACTGCCATCCACATTGTATTGTACCCTATTTGGCAGCAGGGAAGCCAAGAAACCATGCATTTTGGAGTCTCTCTCTACCTTGCAAACTCAACCTCACGTTCCCGCCGCCATCTCGAGCAGTTTGTAGATTCGCACGGATCACCTCTCTCGCCCACTTCTCGAAGAAGCTCTCGAGGAAGAAACCAGACGCCTGCATTAGCTCCTCTGCCACTTCTGGATCGACAACCAGATTCCCCTTTCTGACCTTTCCATTCTGCATCTCCTCGAACGCTCGATGGAGCTTTGTGAGAAGACTGACCTTCAGTTCCTGGTACTGACCCACCCCGGCATTTAAACTGAGCTGAACACTGGTTTGCAGAAGCTCCCGTGGGAGATGGAAGCTGATGCATTCAGTCTCCTCCTCTACGTTAACATACGGTTCGAAGTTAAGATCGAAACGGCCGTGATCTTCTGTCCGCAGCCTCTTCGAACTCCTCTCAAGATCACTGGATGATGATGCATCTTCATCCCTACTGACGTCATTAGCACTCTTTAATCTGGTCACCTGAGAAGTTGTCAGTATGAAGATCGCATCAGCTAAGCAAACTTCTTCTCCTAAACCGTCCTTAAAAGATCCAACTTTTAAGGCATCTGTGAATGGTTTAACGAAATGATCGCTCATTCGATCGATATCCTCCACCAAGACTATGCATTTCTGCGCCGCCCTTCTTATGGCACCCATGACGATCTTGCAGCACGAATCATCTCGCTTAATCCGTATTAGCTTATCCGTCGAGCCAAAAATGGACCTGGCCATGACCAATGCTACTCTTCTCTTGGCGATGTAATCGCTCCCTTTAATCAGCAGTGCCATGACCTTATCGCCTGTAGAACAGTCATGCAATGCTTTCATGATTGCAGGAATGCTGTTCGATTGCCAAGGGATTTCCTCTTGCAGTTGGCGCTGCAGATCGAGTAGTTCAACGGGGAGTTGGCAGATATTTGACACCCTCGAATCGAGGCTACTGCAAACATGAAAAATGGATGCATTTAGTCTATTAAATCTAGTGTTGTTTGAGATCTTTCAGATTTCGATCACTGATATCTCACCTGGAGGCTTGGAGGCCCAAGCCAAGCCAACCTGAGGGAACCACCACAGCTTGGAGGGACCATAGAATTTCGAGAGAAGGCTGCCTTGTTTGGCACTTCCGGTAGGTGCCGTAGCTTGCGGTGGCCAACAGCCAGACCCTGTTCTTTGCGCTGCTATTGAACTCAGAGAGCAGGCTGCCCATCGCAGCAACCATGTGCTCCGTTGCTTCATCATCCACTGCCCAACTCAAGTCGCCTGCGTAGATGATGATGCCATTTCTACCAGATGCTAGAGAATTGATGGTTCTTCGGAGATCAGATACCTTCGATTCCACATCGGCCTTACGCATGAGCCGGAGGTGGGAAGGGGAGAGTTGTAGATTCATGAAACTGGCGTGTCTGAGCTCGTCGGGGATCTCACTCCTGCCAAACCTCCTCATCAGCTCGGCCACAAGGCCTTCCAACGAAGAGCCAGAGTCCCCCACCACAACGGTGTTGGTGCTCCCCTGCTTCCTGAGCATCGCTTCTATAACCATCCTCAGGTCCTCACTCAGCGACGGCGAGGACTGGCTCAAAGCATAGGCATCTTCCTCGAGATGGCTCTTGATGCATCTGCTAGAGAAACCGGCCTCCCTCATCACCCTACTCACACTGGGGTCGTCGAGAATGGAGAGCATGAGTTGTTCCATTCCCACCTTGATGGCCAACAGAGGCTGCTGTTGGTCGAGCTCAATGCTGCCCTTTCGCTGGTTGGCCTGGGCCCTCTTGATGGCTGCGATGAGAGAGTTGGAGAGGGAGGGAGGGGAAGGTAGGAGAGCGCCGGAGAAGGGAGAGGTGGCGGCGGGAAGCCTGTGGAGAGCCACATTGAAACAGAGCTCAAGAGCTCTGCAGTGGAGAGGGTGGTGGAAGGCAGAGGGGCGGTGCGGCTGGGACTTGAGGCAAGCTCTCCTGAGTAAGTCGGAGGAGGCAGAGGAGGAGCTGATGAGGGTGGCAGCAACATGGAGGGGTGTGACCTGAGCATGGCCTCTCCTCGCCGCCAGGTCGAGGGAGAGCTTGAGAACTGAGGCGACCTCAGCAGTGAGGGCCTGGTGAACTGCACGCACTCCAGTTCTCATAAACACCATCTCCTATTGCTCCTTGATGGATCTTCGAGAGTCCGGAGCTTGCGCAAGAACAGAGAGTCGTTGTGATCAGAGCATTATAAAGCATGATGAGCTCCCCATGCACTTCTAATTACATCATCATCATCTCTCTCAGGCTTTTTTTTTTTCTTTTTCTTTTTCTGTTGTGGTTGCCGCCGTGGTTTCCAAAATCGTCATCCAAATGGTAGGATCTTAGAATCCTGCGATCTGGAAGTAACAAAATGATCTGGAAGTGTTTAGAATGGTTGTTTACAGTGGAGTGGGAGCAAGTTCGATAGGTTCCGAAAGAAGGGGCCATGATTTTTTACTAGGATTAAATTAAAAAAATATTATTTAAAGTCTTTTTAAAAATTCATATTTTATATCTGAGATTATTTTCCTCTTTTACAAAATTAAAAAATTTTCAGTTTTAAGTCTATTTAAAATATTTATTTAATTGACGTTCGACCATTTTTTATTTCAATAATATTTTCTTTAATTTCTCCCTTCAAAATTATGAGTTTGGATACTTAAATGACGTTTGATTATTTGTTAGGAATTAGAATGGAGATATGAATCATAGTATAATAGTATAATGGAATGAAAATGAGTATAAATATGAATATTATTTTTAAAAATAATATTTGATTAGTGAAATATTTTCTATTAGAATAAATTAAATTTTCTTTTTTTCCTTTAGAGAAAAATAAAAAAAATTAGATGTGAAAGAAAGTTGAATCTGATGAGAAAAAGTATGATGAGTTCTCCTTACACTTCTAATTACGTCGTCATCATCTCTCTCGGGCCTTTATTTTTTCTCATGTTGTGGTTGCTGGCGTGGTTTCTAGAATCGTGATCCGAATGATAGTATCTTACAATCCTATGATTCTGCAAGTAACAAAACGATCGTTCCGATTTAGAATCGTTTTTTTTACAATGGACTCGGAGGAAGACCTTGAACGCGTTCAAGCGAAGAGGTCTTATAACACTCGTTCACATTAATTTTAATATCAAGGAGTGTTATAAGAGCATCTACAACGCTATTAACGTGCCACGTGTTAATAGCAATATAGTATTATATATATATATATATATATATATTTCAATCCGTAGGCATTTAACGCGTTCAATTTCTTAACCGTGTTAAATGCTATAGTGTATCTATAGTACATCTATGTAGATATTAATGTTGGAATATTAACAGCATTGCAGATAGCCTAACACATTAATGTATCACATTATAGGTGCTCTTATGAGATTACACTTTTGGAAATTTATACTGTGATTTTTTTCTAGTGTAAAAGATTTTGTTAGTTTTAAGATTATTTAAAATATTTATTTAGTTGACGTTGGATCATTTTGATTTTCAAAAATATTTTCTTTAGTTCCTCCGAAATTATGAGTTTGGATACTTGTATTAGGTTGAATAATATGTCTCTACAAGATTATTTTCGTATTTGAACCAACAAAATTAATAATTTTGACGCATTGGCCTTTAAACGGGGTCATTTTGGGGCCCTTTTCGGCTCCAAACCCTACTGATCCGTAGTCCGCGATCAGACCCAAATTAATCCAAGTATGATTGTTACAGTAGTTTTGTGTTCTGATTACATCCTCCAGGGTTATCCGGAGTGGTTAGTGCGTAGAAGATTACCCAATGAGATTGTAGGTTCGAATCATGAGGTAGTCAGGGCGTAAATCCCTGGTCCCCGTGTCCTTCTTCCCACTGCGCACTAGCTTCTCCGGTTACTGTGATTAATCTCTCTCGCGAACGTTATCGCCTTTTTGCCCAATTCTGATTCCTCGCTTTCATTTTCCGCGCCTCCATTTGGCTTAATTAATTCGTCTCTTCCTGTGGTCGCTTAAGATTCTGCAACAACACTGTCAACGTGTTTTTTATCTGAGCGGATCTAAAAAATACATAGATTACTACACAGTGCTTCTTAATTTCGTAGATCCAATAAAATGCAGAAGAACCACCCCCAGCCCTGCTCTGCTAAAAATCCATACAAAAGCAGTACTGCATGGCACGATCTATCTCAGAAATGTCGATGCAGTGTGCTTGTGAACACACAAAAACCCTCAAAGAATCAATCAGAGAAGGAAGGAAGGAAGGAAATAAAAGGTTGGAAATTTTTTGAAACTTTTTGCTGAGCTAAAAAAACACATAAATATTTGTGTACCGATGTCTCCTCTTTTTCTCACTTTGGAGCAGCCGCCAGACTGCTCTCTCCCTGTCTCGTTGGAACGACAATTGCAGAGACGCTGCTGCTGCCTTCTTTCTCCCTTCTCCCTAAGTACCGAAAAGCATGCTCATGTCTGCTCGACATGCGTCACTTTGGTACGTGCAAGAAATGAAATGATGAACAAGATACAGATTTGCATTCAAACTCGACAACAGAAGTTAATTTGTCTGAATGAAACAAACATAATTTCCAGGATAATCCACTGTCCCCCGACTGTGAAGTGAAATATCAAGCTTATGTTACGTTCCTGTGCAAATTATTTTCCCACTCATTTCTTGTGATCAAAAGGTAGCTTTTTGACCGATGTCCTTTGAGTTTGTATTGGGAACTGTGAAAGATGCTGCTTGTTCCTACCATTCGTATTTCTTGCAGGCTTATCGTTTCCAATCGAGTTTGTTCCTCCCGTCCCGGGCCGTGCATTATTTTCCAGCTTCATAATTATTTAGTTTCGTGATGTTTGAAAGAATCAAAGTACTGTAGTTGAGAAAGGCAGTGAAAAATATCCTTTCAGGAAGAAAGAAAAGTGAAAAGATGAGAAGGAACGAACTCACAACAGCAGCAGCAGCAGCAGCAGCAGCAGCAGCTGCTTCCCTGCATTTTGCCTGCTCAAATCCAACACTCTATGTCAACAATCAATGAAATGTTGTATGCATTTCAATAAACTCACTCCTGGGACATGGTAATTTAACTCTGAGAGCAAAGTGTTCATGCTAGAATTGTCCATGCCCAACCATCTGTCCCCAAATTTCTCTATTCCCGTGTCCCCTTATCGATCGGACGGACCAGATTATATCTCAAGGATGTCTTACACATCACGAGGATACTGCACACATCTTAAAGATGTCATGATGCCTTAAGATGTAATTTGGTCCGTCCGATCGGCAGGGGACACGGGGACAGAAAAATTTGAGGACAAAAGATTTGATTTACAACCAATGTAGGTTTTTTAATCACAGCTTTTCTCTAAATTTAACTAAATAAAATTCATTTAAAATAAAAGATAATATACTTTAACATCAACATGCAAAAAATTAAATAGTTTTAAAACTCTAACCATGTAATGATAAAAATAATTTTAAAGTAATGATAAAAATTCATATACAATGACATAAAATATTCAGAGTATTTGAAAATTTTTTATAACGGTTACATCCTGAACCCTAAAAATCACATGATTCAATCAATTTTTTTTCTTCTCTTCTTAGTAACTTCCTTTTGATGACTCCCAAGGAAGAGTTAAAAAATCTATTAGGGCATCTCCCATCTCTGTTTTTTCAGAGTGGGCATCTCCAATTTCAAAGCTCTAGATGAGTGTTTTTTTTATCCCTACTATGCCTCATTAAAAACATTAAAAACTCCACTGCTCTTTTCATTTAAAAAACCTTCCAATAACTTTTTCCATGGACTCTACACTATCAAATCGCCCTTGTTTATTTTTTTTTAATTTAATATTTCTATGGCACCACCCACATTCTAAATTTTGAGAGAGAAGAGTAGTCTTGAAATTTCACTATTGTTCTTAAAATAAAAACCTTTAATCTTATGCTCACAATGATTCAAACTTGTTTGTTCAGTTTTTTTTATTTCACAACCTCTCAAAAAATCTTACATTGAGATGATAAGAAGAAAACCAGAATCTAGTTAAATGCTGTTGAATAGTTCGCTGTAAAACAATTTTACTCCAAGTTTGAGCTCCAGCGGAGTTTCAATAACTCATTGAAATAATGAATAGCTTCTGAAACAAAAAAGAAAAAAAATTAATAGCACGGAATCAGAATTGCCATGGCAGAAACAGACATAAATCAGATAAAAAGCAGAGTGGACTCTATTCATGTCCTTTCCATTGGCAAGGAGAAAGAGTGAGAGAACTTGATAGATTATTTTTCTGGGGTTTTCCACCTTTCTCGTTCATTGGCATCGTGATTTTCAAAGGAAGACGCAAAGGGGAAGAATGAGACAGGGAACAATGAAAGAGAAGAGGAATTAAGTGCACTTGGAGGGTTTGTGGGCAATTCAGCAGGACGACAGGACAGTCATGCAACGCTCTTGTCCTTCTGCCCTTTCAAAGCTTCCTCCTCTGCTTGGATTCTCTTCTCTGTCCATGGAGGTTATGCTCTTTGCTCCACTGGCTCAAGACTCTTATCATTCATTGTCTTTCAACCTGAAAAATCTATCTGCTTTGATGGATGAGCTTAGATAAATTTAATTCTACCTACTATCAAGATAAATCGGGAAGTATTACGTAGCAAACGACTCATCAGCTTAGTATTCTTAAATCAACAGCCTATTAAAAATATTTATCTGTTAATGTTTTGAAATTGGGATTTGTAAAATTAAAAAATATCGCTGCACCATTGTTGGGGTAAAAAAAAAAATTGTTGACCTAAATAATTTGATTTCTGAACAAATTAATTTGTACTTAAAATGGAATAAATAATATGGTTTAAGATAATGGCATTCAAACAAATTAGTTTGACTTAAAACAAGTTGATAAGATTAGATTATAATAATATATTAATAAAATCAAATCTCTTTTAATAAATTTACTACACGTCTCCCAAAAGCTTCTTTAATTAGCTTGTTTTATGAGCAATCTTCGGTCAGTAAATATAATTTTTGTGACGTTTATTGACTGACCAAAACCCACATTTTTTTTATTAAAAAAAGAACAAAGAATACTTTTACAAATTGAGTCAATGGAAAATATATTTGGATGTACGCCAACTACCTAAATTCTTTTTATTGGCATTTTATAATTGATATTATAAATATTTTGCTAAAATAAATAAACAGATGGAATCAAATAAAAATCGTGTGACTTTTCCTTTCTATATCAAAATAAACCAAGTAAATCTCTCAACATATTTTTAAAAATTTCATAGAATCATATGGTAAAAGAGTTGGGAGAGATAAATGGTGACTACTAGTCATTAGTATAAATAATTAAGATACGAAAGAAGATATGCTAAGATATACTGAGTTTATATCCAAGATTTTATATGATAATATTCTATATCTTAATCACTTTCCTAAGGATGTCTAAAAATTTCATAGAATCATGATGTAGCATGAACATGTTCTAATTATTTTTAAGACATAGCTTTGGTAGACATATGTCTCTTTCCAATAGAAAAATAGCAATCAACCACACGTTTATTTTAAAAATTAAATAGTAAATCCTTCTATTACTAGACAAATTATAATTTTTAATTATTTTTAAATAAGTAAATATTTATATATTTAATCAGTAAAAACAGAGATGTACAATATTCATCTTCAACCTTCTAGGATAGAGTATAAATTTGAATAGATGTTCAAAGTTTTATACGTATCTGAATTTTCTTATACGTACTCTCTATATGCATCCTCTACCTTTCAAAAATAGTTTTGTTTCTAGTTCTTACATGTCAAACGGGTCAATCTGTAATTATAGGTGAGGCGGGCTACCATCCTATTGGACTAGGAAATTCTCAATCGAATCTTAGGTGGCTTACCGGTTTGGTGAGTTAACTCATGAGTATATTAAAAAGTAAAATATATATAATAATGGTAAATTTTTAAGTTTGAGTTGTAAATTAAATAGACGAAGCTCATGAGCCTATTGAATTTCCATTTTAATTATAAGTTTTGAATAAATAATTCTCAATTCATGGGCCAACCTAAGTCAGCCATGGGTCGGGTTGTGAGGCCCGCCTAGGCTCACAACTTGAGCGAATCAATCCACTTAGACTTATTTTTAAATAGATTAATAAAATTTTAATTCAATTCACTTAAATTATTTAACTAGCTGAATTAATTTAAAGAACTCAATTCAAATTGACCATCCTAAGGGTGCGTTTGGTTCGGGGTTATTCTTGATAACCTTGGTTATCCATCCAAGGTTATCAACAAAAACCTTGTTTGGTTTAGGTATTCGATGATTCCCTAATAATGTTCCATGCCCGACATGTCAGCAAAAGGTCATGCAACCCGGAATCAGAAAACCTTAGAAAACTAAGATTTTTCTTGATTCCGGGGTTAACGAATTTTTTTTACCAAAAATACCCTCCGATAAGAAAAAAACATGAAAAAAAGAGAAAAATTATAAAAAAAAAATTAAAAATGTTTAAAAAAATTTAAAATTTAAAAATGTATTTTTAAAAAAATAAATAAATTAAAAAAATAAAAAAAATTTAAAAAAATATAAATTTTAAAAATAAAAAATAAAAATTTTAAAAAATTAAAAATTTATAAAAATTAAAAATTTTAACAATTTTAAAATTTTAAATTTTTTTAACAATTTTAAAATTTTAAAAATAAAAAAATTAAAAATAAAATAAATAAATAAAAATTAAAATTTTAAAAATGTAAAAAATAAAAAAACACATAAAAAAGTAAAAAAATATACCGGAAAAAGAAAAGTAAAAAAACATAAAAAAAATAAATAATAATAATAATATTATTATTATGTATAGTTGGTTTTGTAACTGAGGGTAATACGGTAAAATATTAAATTAGGGTATTCATTAAAACCTTCAAACAAACACGTTTTTGTTACATTACCTAGGTTGAACCAAACAACATTTGGTTATGTTTTCTTCCCCATAACCTTGGTTATGTGATTACATGGTAATCACATAACTAAGGTTATACATGATAATTTGAACCAAACACACCCTAATAATCATCCATATATTATATGGTGAATCATATGTGCATTATAACCAAGTGTTACCAAGTGTCTCACCCTCGTCAAAATTTGAGTGTCTCGATATTGCTGCTTAAAAATTAAATATTCTTTTGTAAGAAGTCATCCAATTTAGAAATTCAAATCTCTTAGTGCCCTCTTAGTCTATTATACGATTTCGACGCTTTTTATCTAATAAATTTAACTGAAAAAATTATCATCTAAATTATCTTAATTCCGTATCTCAATTATTATTTTTAATATATTTTTACTTTATCAATGTATCTAATTAAATATTTTATTCTTGGAAAAAAAATCTAATAAAATACATTGATAAAGTAAATAAAAATAAAAAAGTTATAATTTATATACGAAATTGAGATAATTTAGATAATATTTTTTTTGAATGAATTTATTAGATGAAAGATATTGAAATCATGTAGCGAATCAGGAGGAGTCCATAGCATCTGAATGGAAAATCATCTCCTTTTGCAAGTGAAATAGCCTCTGACATTTCTCCCTGTTTGTGATTGGGCAAGCTAGCGGTCTCTGGTGGCCAGCTCCCATTAGCTAGCAGTTAAATTGTGAAGGCGTTAATAAGCTAGACATACAACTTTCACACAGTGTTTGATTCATGGTTATCTAGTCTCTATCCTCATGAAATACTTATAAGCTCTATCAACCTCTTTACCTATCTCTGCTTAGTATATCTCATTTTTGATGTGCAACAACTTCTTAATCAATGGTGAGTTAATACACTTAACCTATCAAATCCATAGGTCTGCATGCCTCATGTCTGTGTGATGAATCCACTTAATTCACAATGAGTTTTGCATGTCCTGTGATACGGCTGACAATGGAGGGGCCCAAAAGGAAAGGATAAGGAGGGTCAAGGTCATATAGCGGTCAAAAGTCAAGATGATGTGGCAGTCAATAGTCAAGGTGACTTGGCAGTCAATAGTCAAGCTGACGGGGCAGTCAGAATCGAGCATAGGGGATGGCCAGAGGCCCGGCAGACTTGTTGATCGAAGGGGCAAAGCAGTAGGAAGACAAAGGGAGACGACAGGCGAGGTACAAGTCACAGGTCGGGATCGGCAGAGCTGTTTAGAGATGACCCGATCTACAGGCCTGCGGTCGAGGGCCAGGAAATACAAAGCGCAGGGTACAGATCGGGATCGACAGGGCTGTTTAGAGATGACCCGATCTACAGGCCTGCGGTCAAGGGCCAGGAAATACAAAGCGCAGGGTACAGATCGGGATCGGCAGAGCTGTTTAGAGATGGCCCGATCTACAGGCCTGCGGTCGAGGGCCAGGAAATACAAAGCGCAGGGTACAGATCGGGATCGTCAGAGCTGTTTAGAGATGACCCAATCTACAGGCCTGCGGTCGAGGGCAAGGAAATACAAAGCGCAGGGTACAGATCGGGATCGGCAGAGCTGTTTAGAGATGGCCCAATCTACAGGCCTGCGGTCGAGGGCCAGGAAATACAAAGCGCAGGGTACAGATCGGGATCGGCAGAACTGTTTAGAGATGACCCGATCTACAGGCCTGCGGTCGAGGGCCAGGAAATACAAAGCGTAGGGTACAGACCGGGATTGGCAGAGCTGTTCAGAGTCAGCCCGACTGGCAGGTGATGCTTAGAGGTTGGATCTGATCGGAGGATGCGAGGCAGATGCAGGCCACAATAGATCGGATGAGCTAAGCCGTGCGGGAGTCGGGGAATCACAATTTCCCGTCAAGGGGTAATCACTACATACCAGCGATACGTGCGAAGGCGGAGGTTTCGGAATGAGAAGATGCTTTCACAACCAATAGCAGTCTGACAGATGACCTTCATTACAAGACAAAACTCATGTGTAAAGGCGGAGGTTTCGAAAACAAGAAGATGCTTTCACGATCAATAGCAGCACGACAGGTGTCCGAGACTACACGACAAAGCCCAGCGTCTAACGCTTTCTGACAGGATGACAGGTTCTAGAAGCGAGAAGGGGGCATAAAAAGGAGAGGCTTCTTCATACGCGGGGAGCACTCTCTCGTCACTTTTTTTCCACAACTTTTCACTTTCAGTCAGTTTTTTCTGTCTCTTTGCGTTTTCTGGGGAAAAAGTACCTGACTTGAGCGTCGGAGGGCATGATCCGGGAACTTTTTCCCTGGGTTCTGGTCTCTAACGTGAGGAGGGGGATCGCCTGAGTGTGTGCAGGGACCTGCAGCATCGTCAGCCGCCCGTGGGAGCCGAATCACCCACGACTTTCCGTCAGCAACCAGGCCGTCGCGACCAGCCTTCGTCCGACTCAGCCTTCGGACGGGATCACTGGATATGTCATAAGACTCTGGACAGTAGAGCCTTGTTCCATTCCTTTAGGTTCCAAGTCCATAGCCTCCTTCCTCATTCGGCTTGCAAATTTATGTCCAAGATATGGGGGTGACTAGCTATCCATACAAACCCTCTACATAGTACATAGATTCTATCAATGATGACATGTGATAGTGAGAGGATAGAGAACCATAAACACTCAACTCCCTGCAAGATTGATGCTATCAACTCTAGTTTACCGCATACGAAAGTGTGTATTGTGCATGGTCAGGACTTGATTTTACTGATAATGGTATCTACTAGCGTGTAATCTAAAATTCTGAGTTTCATTGACACTAATGGGATACTCAAATATCTGAATGGTAAGATGTCTATTTGAAAGCCCGAGAATTACAATAGAGCATCCCTGACTCGCTCATCCACTCTAGCCAGGTATATCTTGGATTTCAATTGATTTGCATGCAAGTCTGGTATATCATTGTGGCAGCTCGTCTCCCGCGTCTCTGTCAATTCGTCTCAAGACTAACACGGAGGAGATAAATCACGGGCGATTACTAGTCTTTGGAATAATGACTAACACATAAGGAAGGTATTTACTTCGGCTTTATCGAGATTCGAACCCCAGACCTCATTGTGACAACACCTCATGCGCTGACCACTAGACTCATCTGAGGAGACTGAGGGGACAAGTCTACTATATTATGAAACTACTCCAAATTGTTCATCATGATACTCGCATATGATGTATCTCCTATTTGCATGGGGCGTTGCCACCAAGAATTTTAAAATGTTGATTCTAAAGAATGAAAATACAAAAAATGAAATCTATAAATTGTAAACACTTAATAGTGATCTGTCGAAGATCTTATCCTTCGTGTGCAGTTGGCGACGACAACTAGTGACCGTCGTCGCCAACTAGTGACCGTCGTGCTTGCCTTCTTCTTGCTAATAATATCCTTTATAATATTATACTTAATTTCTATATATTTATCTTTACTATAAATTTGAGATCCTTAGAAAAAATTATAATAACTTAATTATCACAATGTACTGTAATAGGATTTTCACTATCCTTAATCATCTTTAGATATTTTAAGAACCTTTTTAACTAGACAATTTCTTACACGTTGATGTACAAGTCACATACTTAACTTCCATTATTAATAAGACTACACAAATCTACTTTTTTCTATTTCATGAGATGATATTATTATTCAGTAAGAAGATATATCCAAATATAAAATTTTTACCATTAAAATCTTCTATTCAATCCATATCTATAATTCTTCAGAACAGACTCATCTTATATTCTTAAAAAAGTAATAATAATAATTTACTGTCTCTTTAAAATATCTCCCACATCTCCCGCTGTAAAAAAAAAAGTTAGCATTTTTTTTAATTAATGCATGTTGGTAGAGCATATGTTAGAAAAAAATGTTAGTTTTTTTTTAATCCATGTTGAAATAAATTTTTGTTGTTCTCCATGCTTTGGATCGATTAGGCTTGAATCATTAATTGGGCTTGGCTCGAAAATTGGGTTTGGGCAAAGACCCCATTGGAATAGTTCTTATTAGATTAATTCTTATAAGAACATAGGACCAAGCTAGCCATTCGAACTTGGCTGGCTCGAAGAGTCAACATTATCCTTAAACTGAGTGACTCGAGTTTGCTGAGTGGGTACATTGATCAAGTCAGCACCGAGTTGAATCGACTTGGACTTGGTTTTGATTTAAAGAATCTGACTTAATCTGACTCGAACAGACGAAGCGCAATGGCACTTGGGGTGCCTCGTGCCACTCAAGATAAAAGGCACCTTTTTATTGTAACAACTCGGCCCTTTGGCCTCTTGGGCGGCCCTTACGGTGACCCAACTGACGGCCCTTATGTCGTCGGTCTATTTGGCGACCTCTCATGTCATCGACCGATGACCCTTTGGCCGTGCCGTTACTCACTAGGTCTTTCCACCCCTGTCCAGTGGATTTTTGCCTCCCCCAGGATTCAAACTCTAGACCTCCAGGGTTAAATACTAGAGTTTATGAATCCTGGTAGCTAAGTGAGCGACCGCTCACTTCGCTACCAGGATTCATAAACTCTACTACTTAAGCCTGAAGGTCTAGAGTTCGAATTCTGGGGAAGACAAAAATCCACTGCCAGGGGTGGAAAGTCCTAGTGAGTAACCGGCCAAAGGGTCATCGGTCGACAACATTAGAGGTCGCCAAATGGGCCGATGACATAAGGGCCACCGCAAGGGCCGCCCAAGAGGCCAAAGGGCCGGATCGTTACATCAGAAGAGGATTCTCATGTGGATCCAATAGAGAATTTCAAAACTGATTTACTTGAGATTGCCTTAACTAAACCAAGGAAGATAGGGATTGTATTGATTACTACTACACTAGCGTCTTTTCTAGTGGGAGTAGTAGTGACCTATCTACTTTTTTAGATTAGTTCTAATCTTTTGTTATGTGTTGACAAACTTAAACAATGTTATGTGTTAACAATTTTTAAAGAATGATTAGTTCATTTAAATGATGAGTTCATATGATGATGTATTTATTTAATGGGATGTGTATAATATAATTGATCAATGTTGATTAGATTATATCATACAAATGATGAATAAAAATATAATTAATTACCATTTAATTTGGTAAATCAACTTAGATTTATATTGAGTCAATCACAAATTATATATATATGAATTACATTGAATAGCTAAATAATGTGTTTATTTATGATAAATTATGGTAACTAAGAATATCATAGCTGAACTCAATAAGATAAAGAAACTATATGATAAAGAAACTATATGAGGATAACTATTAGATATGACATATATCTCAAGATACAATGTATTATTAAGGAATAAGAAGTTTTAGAAGTTGTGAATCAATTTATGAAAGAACTTGCTGATGGTTCTACAACACAACATAAATGTGATATTGATGCCTATAATGCATGAAAGAAAAAGGACTATACTACTAAGGATGTATTGATTAATTTGATAGTGGATGATTTGGTATTTGAGTATGAGTCATTATCTTCAGCTCATGCAGTCTGGGTTGCCCTGAGAGATAAATATAGTAGAGTTAGCTTGAGGAAACTTTGTTAGCTGATAATTAAGTTTGACAACTATAAAAAGTATCCGAATATATGCATAGCCCAACATTTGAGAGAAATGACTAATATGAATCAGGAGCTAAAAGTTGCTAATCCTGAGTTGACTGATGAACAATATAGGTAGTTATCTATTCCCTTTTTGATTCTTGGGAGATGATGAAATAAAATATGACTTATAGTAAAAGTATCAAGACTTTTACTAATGCCTCACGCCATGTTGAACTAGAAGCGGAGAGTCTTGAATCCACAAGGATTTCTGGATAAATTTTTGTAGCTAAAGATTTTGTTGGAGCATTTGGATCTAAGAATAAGAAAACATAGTTCAAGAAAGGAAAGTGAAAGGGAAAAAAAGCTGGTGTCACTGGCACGGTTGGACAAGGCCCAATAAAGAAGAATTTTAAATGAAAGAAGTATGGACAAAAATCTAAAAGAAGTTGACTTGCTATAATTGTGACAAAAATGGTCATTTTACTAAGGAATATATTGAGCCAAAAAAGATTTAGTAACAACAAAACATGTACCACAAATTTGGTAGAGGTGAGCCTTTGCACCACCTTGTGCGGAACAATGCACCAACAAAACATGCAAACAAAAAGGGTCATCTATTGATGCTCTACAATAGATCCTGTTTCTTTCCTTTCGCATCTAGAAGATAATTGGAGCCCGAGGTGAGCCTTTGCACCACCTTGTGCGGAACAATGCTCCATGATTCACAATTGAGGAGGGTGGCACGAGCAGCAAGTTGATTAGTTGCACAGGCACTTGCGTGAAGCCGGTTGGAGGAGGAGATGTTGGGAACTCGGTCAGGCCCTCCACTCGAGTTCCCCGCTAGGTATGAGGGCCTGTCATTGATATCACTGGGTCGTTCGGCAAAGGACCTCCTGCTGCTGCTTGTTATTGTTGTACTAATCTCTGCGATCGAGCTGCTATTAGTAGCTCCAAGTCTTCTTGCGACAAGGTAACTGTAGTGAGTCATCCAGTATCTTTCATCTCCACATTTCAGGTTCAGGCAAAGATTCTCATAGACAGTAACCAAATTTGATTTTGTCTAAAATTAGGAGAAATGAAATACTAGGCGCGTGACTTTGATGTTGACCGTGAAAAGATTCCGCGAGAGAAACTGGCCACACTGATCAATCATGCATGCTAAGAAAAGAGAGTAGGGGAGAAGAGCGTTAGCAACCGGGCTAGACAGGGGTCTCCGGCGTAGATACTCGGATGCTCAAGTCAGTGACTAATCATAGAAATGAATGTATAAGCGTAGCCTCGTGTGCCTTCGCTTATAGATGAAAACTTTCTTTTATAATGTATTTTTTTTTTCTGTGCATGAATCTTGAGGTGATACCAAAATAGAACTGATCATTATAATACTTTAATACCTTTTTAAAAATGGACCGACCATTATTTTAACTTAATTTTTATCCGCTCATGCTCCCTCCTGAACATCAACTAGGAAGAAAGCTTACAAATTCATACTTTTGAACCCTTGCCTCTCCCTTCCGTAGGAGTTTCCTCTCTCTTCCGTCGGAGTAAACACATCGTATTTAAAATACTCAGCAACTACATAAACAAGATGCCGCTTCCTTTTTATGCTTTTAATAATAAATCTAGATTATTTTATTGATTATTTTTAATATGATCAATCTCAGTCTTATAATTTTTTTTTTATTACTCATCAAAATAAATCAAAACATGCACGCGACGGATAGTTCTTTTACGCTTCGACATTTGATTAGAAAACGCGGGACCTATTAATTATTGGACACGTGACTATTTGGTAGATGCCAAAAATGGCTATCGTCACACCTTTGACGTGCTTAAAAATTGATTTGACGCGGCTCCAAATATTTAGTGACGCATTGACACGTGAAATTATTTAGGCAATTTTAAATATTAAAAAAAATACTCAATTGTATTTTTTTTTTTCTAAAATCAATACTTGTTATTTAACTCGACACACCATGTGTGGGAATGCGCGCCCCGGTCCTTGAAGAATAAAGAGTGTCACACCATTGCTTGCAAGTCAACGTCAGCACAATCCAACTATTAAAAGCAACGGTCAAAGTCAAAAAAATCCCCTATTGGTAGAACAGTGTGCAGTCTACCTCAGAGTGACGTCACGATATATGACGACGGCAGACTTATTCAACTGTTCCCATTCAATCGACTGCGTTGACTTAAGCTAATTCCCGCATAGCACATTGTGATTCGCGTGCGGACAGTGGCCACGACACCAACAGATAAAAAGTAAGACAGCATATATTCCAAAGTAGAAAAAGAAAGAAAAAAAACTCTTTACAAGTCAATAAAAGTCAATTAAATGAATTTGAAGATCACCAAATTTGTATCTATTTTACTCGGCCGTACCTCAGATTTTAAATTATGTAAGATTCATGGTGAATTATAATTGATATAATTAATTAATTAATTTAAAAATATAAAGACGGTCAATATTATTTTTATAAAAATATAAAAATTTATTCAATATTCAATATATTTAAAAATACGGAAAAAATAGTATTAAAGTTGTACTTTAGATTTTTTTTCTTAAAATCAAAATATTAATTATCATATTGATTTTAATTTTTTCAATCAACTCTAACGTATATTAATTATAGAATCTATTAAAAATTCTTCCATTTTATTATGAGGAGCTGGTTAACAAATTTTATGATGTAAAATACTCGTTATGTTGTTGACTTAAAATAAGGTGAATAAATTTGTCAATTAAATAGATATATTAAAT
This sequence comes from Zingiber officinale, assembly GCF_018446385.1. Classification (NCBI taxonomy): domain Eukaryota; kingdom Viridiplantae; phylum Streptophyta; class Magnoliopsida; order Zingiberales; family Zingiberaceae; genus Zingiber; species Zingiber officinale. The sequence goes on along the minus strand of NC_056001.1, from coordinate 108,924,519 downwards.
TTAATATATAAGTAAATAATATAATTATTATGTATAAAATATCATAAATCAGAAAAAAAATTACTTATTTGTTTCAACTAATTTATGACATAATTTAGAAATAATTATAAATTCTAAAATTTTTCATGATCAATAATATCAAATTTATAGTGATCCAATTACATTTTCAAGTGCAAATCTTGTGATCAAAATAAAAGGATAAAATTTCTCAATAAATCTATAGATGTGATCAACATTAATAAATTTAAATTTCTTTAGATTCCAAAGCACAATATAGTTTAAAAAATTAGATGGTTTCATCCTTGAATCTATTATTAAGCTCTTCAATTAATCAATAATATTAAACTGTGGGGGTCTGGGCGTCCCTCGTATGTTGAGTTGCCTTAGATGATATGAGGCATCTTGATTATTTTTTTTTTATTTTAGATTGTGTCAATAAAATTTTATCTTTAAAATTTTAAAATTTATAAGTTAGGTTATAGTATTAAGAATAAAAAAACTTTTAAATAAAAAAAATTAGGATGTGCACATATACGGAATAATAAAATTATCTATATATATATATATAGAAACGTTCCGCTGCGGAACGTTTCTTCCGGACTGCTGCGGACCTGCCCTCGTGGTAGGTCCGTGTCACTTTTTTTTTTGTTAGAGTATATTAGTTTTTTTCTAATGTTTTCCGCAGCCCTAATTTCTCCTTCGTCTTTCCTCCTTCATCGCGACGCGGCCGCAGAAGAGGAACACCCACAACCGCGAGGAAACTCCACAGATTTCTCCTTCCTCCTTCCTCGCGATGCGTCTGCAGAAGAAAAACACCCACAGCCGCGAGGAAACTCTATAGATTTCTCCTTCCTCCTTCCTCGCGACGCGGCTGTAGAAGAGGAACACCCACAGCCGCGAGGAAATTCCATAGATTTCTCCTTCTTCCTTCCTCATTTCTCCTTCCTCCTTCCTCCTTCGTCGCGATGCGGCCGCAGAAGAAGAACACCCACAGCTGCGAGGAACACCCACAACTGTGAGGAAACTCCACATATTTCTCCTTCCTCCTTCCTCCTTCCTCCTTCCTCCTTCGTCGCAAGGCGGCCGCAGAAGAGGAACACCCACAGGCCGCCCGAAGCTAGGGTTTCTGCCCCTTTCTCCTTCGTCGCGACACAACTGCAGAAGAGGAGCACCCACAGGCGCCTTCCTCATTCGTCGCGATAAGCTGAACCTAGGGTAACATCTTGAAGGACTTATACTTTGCTGTGTTTAACTTAGAGGACATCTTTAAGGACTTGTTTAGTTTTTCAATGCAACAGAGATAGAGGTTATTTATTTATTCTTATTCAATTTAGAACTTTTCTCTATCAAATTGTTTGCCATTTTTACTTTATAAAAAATAAGTTATAATTTTTATTTATTTATCTACTTATCTATTGTCAAATATAATGCGAGGACTCTCAGAAATGGAAGAAAATAGAGTTGATGATCAAGAATTTATTCCCCAAGTTGTAGATGATAGAAAGCCAAAAATTGGAATGGAATTCTCATCACTAGAGGAGGCATATTCGTTCTATAACCAATATGCACGAGAAGCTGGATTTAGTTCAATGATAAACACAAGCAAGAAAAATAAGATAACAAATGAAGTAACGTGGAAACAAATTGTTTGCTTTAAAGAGGGTCATACATATCTAATGCGGTAGAATAAACATGCAAAAGTTGATCATGTATCAAGGGAAAGAGCACGTGGCGCAGTTAGAACAGGTTGTAAGTCGAATATTGCATTTGCAAAGAAACAGACTGGACATAATTGAGTTGTCAGTAACTTCATAGAAACTCATAATCATCCACTCTCGATTCCATCAAAGGTGCATTTGCTACGGTCACATCGTAATGTTTCAGCAGCAAAGAAAACATTGACAAAACAGTTTTCAGAGGCCAATGTACCAACTTGTCAGCAAATGCGAATATTGGAGATAGAGTATGGAGGGCCTGAGGGAGCTGGTTGCACAGAAAGAGATATTAGAAATTTGGAGAAAAATTTAAGAGACGAACAAAAGGGTATTGATGCCGAAACATTGATAGAGTTTTTTACATCCGAGCAAGAGAAAAATTCAGCTTTTTTCTTTGATTATGAGATAGATTCAGATAACAGATTTAGTAGGTGTTTTTAGGCTGATCATATATTAAGGAGGGCATACAGTGTATTCGGTGATGTAGTTGTATTTGATACGACATATAACACTAACAAATATGACTTAATTTTGGCACCATTTGTAGGGGTTAATCATCATCATCAGACAATTCTTTTTGGTTGTGGGTTTCTTAGTGATGAGAAAACTGAGTCTTTTGTTTGGTTTCTTACAAAGTTCTCAGAAGCCATGCCTAAAGGTGCACCAAACATTATCATCACTTATCAGGATCCTGCTATGACAAAAGCAATTGCACAAGTTTCCCTCAAATGGTGCATCGATATTGTTTATGGCACATATTGAATAAATTCCCAGATAAATTAGACCCTTTGACTTTTCGAAATCACTATCACAGCATAAAGAACGTCATTGTAAATTCTACAAAACCTGATGATTTTGAGAAGTCATGGGAAGAGACTATCAAGGATGCTAACTTAGAGAAAAATGATTGGTTGTCCTTGATGTATGAATTGAGACACAGATGGGTGCCAACATATTTTAGTCATGTATTTTCTGCAGGAATGTCAAGTAGCCAAAGATCTGAAGGCTCACATGCATTTTTCAAGAAATATATCTCAAATAAGAACTCATTAATGGATTTTATCACATGTTTTAATAGAGCATTGAGACATCAAAGACACAATGAGTTAATTGCGGACCATATTGATATGAATGAGCAGCCCAGGGTTAATACAAGTTGGCCAATGGAAACTCAAATGGTTAAGCTGTACACAAAAAAGAAATGGCTGAAGTTTCAAAGTGAAGTGATCGAGAGTCATAGTTATTATGTGCAACAGTCATTTACAGGAGTTGCCTCAGCGGTTTACCACGTGATGAAATTTCAAAGTTCTTCTTCAAAATAAAGAGTGCTCACGCATGACAAACAAAGGGATTACATATCGTGTAGTTGCATAAAATTTGAGTTTGAGGGCATTCCATGCAGACATATGTTAGCTTTTTTTCGTATCAACCAAGTGTTTCATTTGCCTGATACGTATATACTCAAATGATGGACACGAGATGCAAAAGTTGGAGCAATATATGCTTTAGGGGAGTAAAATGTCATTGATGATCCAGATTCAGAAAGGTATTTGATGTCGAGGCATTCGAGGTTATCCTATAAAGCTTCCATGTTAGTTGATGATGCATCTTTGAGTAATGAAAGGACAATCTTCTTGGATGAACAATTCGATTGTATCTACAATAAAATTCAAGAGATGTCCATTAGTACAATATGCAGTGATAGAAGTCAAAGAAAAAAATCCATTGATGAGAGCCTTGGTATTATTGATCATTCTATAGTAAGAATAAAAGGATGTGGGAAGAGATTAAAATCATCAAAGGAGAAATCTACATCAAATTCTAGGCTTTGTCGTGGATGTGGACAACGAGGAGTATCACATGACAAGCGTAACTGTCCCAATTTACAACAAGGGTCTGTGTCATTCATTTTTTTCATTTTTTTATATGTTTTCTTGCAAATAAATTTATTTTATTATATTTATTATATGATAATGTGTCAATTATCAGATCGATTGAAAATAATAATCATATCAGTCTTGACGACACATATGAACTTGATTTGGGATCTATAGCGGGTACTATCAAAGTTTTAATTTGTTAAATTATAGTGATTTATTGTATTGAGAAAATGAGATTAATAAATTATCTTTATTGTTACAAGTTCTAGTAACATGCGCTAGGATGTTGTAATTATCTATGGTTAGTATTCATCTATTTCCTTTATTTGTATGTTTGATTGATTTAGTGCATTTTTTTGTATTGAATGCATACTTCTAAAGAATCTAGTATAGAATGCATATTTCTAACGCATACTGTTTCAGAATACATACTTTTTCAGGCTCTCTTTCGGAAGATTGCAGCTAGATTGCCCGGGATAGAAAACCTTTGTTCAGAAAAGCAGAATGACATGTCGATGTTAATTTGAGAGCAACTAATGCACACTTGTATCAGTCACAGTCACAATCTGGACAATTGATACCATGTATTTTATTTGGATTTAGTAGATGTAATTGAGTTATTTTGTTTGTTGAGATAATTGTTAGTGCAATATCATGGTTATTAATTTTAGTACTTGTGAGAGAGTTTATTCTGTGCAAGGTGGCATAGTGCTTGTGAGAGAGTTTATTCTGTTGTACTCCAGTTACATTGCACGGTAATAAATGATCAATAAATAAAGTACACATCTTCAACTTGTAATCAAAATAGCTACAAACAATCTACCGAGAAACACTAATCTATGACCACTTTTGAATTACTGTAATTGTATATATGCTAAGTCTCAGCATCAAATTAAAAATAAAGAATCCCAAAGGAGAAAGAATGTCTATCTTCTGATCTTGTGTAAATGCAAAAGAATATAACCTTTCTATCTAGAACACTATTAAAAAGAATGTATATGTATCTGATTAGTGAATTCTTAAACACTAGAGCAAAACACTAGAACAACATCCTCTGAGCCACCGCCGGATGTCATAACCAGCTCCACGATCAGAATTCGGACGAAGAGAAAGGAAAATTAATAGTACAAGGATATCTTGTTTTTCTGTTGTTAGACCTGAAAAACCTAAATCTCTCTCCTTTTTTTTTTTTTTTCCCTTTTTTCCTTTTTTTTGCAAGGGCCTGATATGGGGAGATATCAGGCCCACGTTGGGCCTGATATCTCTTTATATCAGGCCCAACGTGAGTCTGATATCTCCCCATATCAGACCCTTGCAAAAAAAAAAACAAAAAAGGGAAAAAAAAGAAAAAAGAAAAAAAGAGAGATTTAGGTTTTTCAAAACCTCTGGTTCACCACTAGGAATGCCGAAAATAACAATGGAGAGTATATTTGGATTCCTTGCAATTTTAGAAATCTACAGGACTTGAAATAGCTGCAATCTAAGGTCTCTAGGTCGATCAGTGAGTTTCGATCAAAACTCACTGATGGACCTAGAGAGTTCTGATTGCACCCATTTCAGTTCCTGTGGATTTCTAATATTGCATGGAGTTCAAATATGCTCTCCATTGTTATTTTCGACATTCCTAGTGGTGGACTAAAGGTTTTGAAAAACCTAAAATGTATGGGGATTATTTTGCTAATTCTTTCTTTTTATATTTTAAGATCTTTTAGAAGTTGAAATAAATAATAAATATCATATTTGAACTCCTTGCAGTATCAGAAATCCACAAGAACTTAAATGGGCTCAATCGGAACTCTATAGGTCCATTAGTGGGTTTTAACCAAAACCCACTGATCGACCTAGAGAGTTCAGATTACAGTCATTTCAGATCCAATGGATTTCTAAAATTGCAATGAGTCCAAATATGTTCTCCATTATTATTTTTGGCTTCCTAGTGGTGGACTAGAGATTTTGAAAAACCTAAATCTCTCTTTTTTCTTCTTTTTTTCCCTTTTTTCTTCTTTTTTTTTTTTGCAAGGGCCTGATATGGGGAGATATCAGGCCCACATTGGGCCAAATATCTCTTCATATCAGGCCCAACATGGGCCTGATAGCTCCCCATACCAGGCCCTTGCAAAAAAAAGAAAAAAAAAAGAGATTTAGGTTTTTCAAAACCTCTGGTTCACCACTAGGAATGCCGAAAATAACAATGGAGAGTATTTGGATTCCTTGCAATTTTAGAAATCTACAGGACCTGAAATGGCTGCAATCTGAGGTCTCTAGGTCGATTAGTGAGTTTCGGTCAAAACCCACTGATGGACCTAGAGAGCTCCGATTGCACTCATTTCAGTTCCTGTGGATTTCTAATATTACAAGGAGTTCAAATATGTTCTCCATTATTATTTCCAACATTCCTAGTGGTGGACTAAAGGTTTTGAAAAACCTAAAATGTATAGGAATTATTTTGCTGATTCTTGGTTTTTATATTTTAAGATCTTTTAGAAGTTGAAATAAATAATAAATATCATATTTGAACTCCTTGCAGCATTAGGAATCCACATGAGCTGAAATGGGCTCAATCCGAATTCTCTAAGTCAGTGGATTTTGACCGAAACCCACTGATCGACCTAGAGAGCTCAGATTACAGTCATTTCAAATCCAATAGATTTCTAAAATTGCAATAAGTCCAAATATGCTCTCCATTATTATTTTTGGCTTCCTAGTGGGGACTAGAGATTTTGAAAAACCTAAATCTCTTTTTTTTTCATTTTTTCCCTTTTTTCTTTTTTTTTTACAAGGGCCTGATATGGGGAGATATCAGGCCCAAACGTGGGCCTGATATCTCTTCATATCAGGCCCAACGTGGGCCTGATATCTCCCCATATCATGCCCTTGAAAAAAAAAGAAAAAAGGGAAAAAAGAAAGAAAGAGAGATTTAGGTTTTTCAAAACCTCTGGTTTACCACTAGGAATGCCGAAAATAGCAATGAAGAGTACATTTGGATTCCTTGCAATTTTAGAAATCTATAGGACCTGAAATGGCTGCAATCTAAGGTCTCTAGGTTGATCAGTGAGTTTCAAAACCGTACTTCTTTTCAAAGTAGCGTACGTCTTTTGGTAAATTTAGATCTCTACATGCGCCCTTTGGTAAATTTCCATAACCATTTTATTGGGTTTTTCATGTAAAAAGAACTTGCCAGATGGAGTAAACAATAAGAGGCATATGACATTGCGTTACAAAAGTATATTTGAAACTGAGATAAATATGTTTGTTTGGGTTTTCTGTTATGAAATTCCATAGTTCCATTGAAATATTTTGATGTTCATGACAAACATAAACATTTTGAAAAACTTAAATCTTTTTTTTTTCTTTTTTCCTTTTTCTTTTGTTATTATGTTGGGCCTGATATCTCTTCATATCAGGCCTAACAACAGAAAAACAAGATATCCTTGTACTGTCGATTTTCCTTTCTCTTCGTTCGAATTCCGATCGTGGAGCTGGTGATGATATCCGGCGGTGGCTCAGAGGATGTTGTCCATGGCTCTGTGTTCGGCTCCTTTTAATGTTCCCTGGTCAAGATTGGTTCGTGTTTTCAATTGTTCCAACTATTTTTTGATTCTTTAGCATGTTTCAAAACCGTACTTCTTTTCAAAGTAGCGTATGCCTTTTGGTAAATTTAGATCTTTACATGCGCTCTTTGGTAAATTTCCGTAACCATTTTATTGGGTTTTTCATGTAAAAAAAACTTGCTAGATGGAGTAAACAATAAGAGGCATATGGCATTGCGTTACAAAAGTATATTTGAAACTGAGATAAATATGTTTGTTTGGGCTTTCTGTTCTGAAATTCCATAGTTCCATTGAAATATTTTGATGTTCATGACAAACATAAACATCCATAAATAAAAGGATAGACCTTGGTTCTATTTCATCTCTTCAACAAGTTTAGTAATAAGCATAACACAAAACTAATATCCATCCATAAATTATAAAAAAAAAATATCAACATCATCCATAATTGCATTTCTTTATCACATTACAATACTAGTATTACTTAACTAGGCCAACCAACAAACAAAACAAGTATATAGCCAAAAGAATTAAGTTCACTATCACTAATATCCAGACCATAAACGGTACATTCCAATTTCCCATATTATGTCCAGGATAAGCAATGTGTTCACTCCCCACCCTTGACTCCACTCTTGGCAACATCCTAAAATGTATATCATTAGTGTATTCATTTTCAGTATCAGACCTCACCCACTTTAACCATCCATGATGCTTACATCCATAATATAGTCTCCCTGGGTTCTTGATCGATCTAGAGACCAGCACCAATGCTCTTAGTCCGCAGTCCCTGCATCACACAGTTTCATATTTGGTATGGTTGATGTTGTTATTACTTGATGATGTCATTCAAGCACAACCTAAAAAATAAAATTTGACTAAATTAAGCTAAACAATAGCAATTTGCTTAAGTAATGAGAAATCATACAATTTTATGAAAAATTTGACCAATTTACATTAAAAGTAGCCACAATTTGCATTAAAATACCTAAATTTTATGATACATCATATTTTATAATACCTAAATATCAATGTTTGCAGTGAGACAAAATTAATCCAATTTACAAGAAATTAGAATAGATTACAGTGTTTATAATATCAATCATATATCACTTAGGGTTTAATTAATATCTCCCTCACATAGGTATAGTTCTTGATTCCAAAATTCTAATAAATCTTATGCAGTTATGCCTAAAATTTACTCTTTTCCTTTGTCAATCTTGATGAGCAAAAAACTGGTGTTACCCTTTATTTCCCAAAGTTTAGTCCTCAATCTCCAAAAAGATGAAAAATAAGAAAGCAACTGGTTACTTGTAGACCCATAAAACCATCAATCGGAACTTCACAAGTATAAGACAGCTTTAGGAACTAGTATACAGGTGAGTTTGGGAGATCTTTAGCAAAGTGCTTTAAGGCTTCGAAGTACTTTGAGGTTCAAATAAGGTGTTTGGTAAGGATATGATCATGTTTTTTTTCTAATGCACAACCTACTCAAATCCATTTTTACAATATAGGTGAGGAACACTAGTACAACCCCTTCCCCAAAGATCATTCATAATTTACTGTTAAAATCAATACAGTGTAAGAGATGAAATATGAAGTCCTATAACAATAGAGGGCAAGAGAAAAAAAAAAGTGACGTCAAACAGTTATATACACACACCAAGCAGTTTAAAATATCTTTAATGAATCCTATATCACTTAGGGTTTAATCAATATCTCCCAGACAAATATTCAAGATATTATATATTACAAAATGCATAAATTCAAGATAGGTCACAAGCGATTTTTGAAAAGAAAACCAAGACTATAGGTCAAAAATGATTAGAGAACAGAAACCCAAGCAATGAGAAGGGGTTGTACCGTTAAGGAGAACAAATGGAGGGGAGTGAGGTGCAGAAAAACCCTAGCTTCAGCTTGGCGCGACGAAGGAGGAAGGCGCCTGTGGGTGTTCCTCTTCTGCGGTTGCGTCGCGACAAAGGAGGAAGGGGCAGAAACCCTAGCTTCAGCTTGACGCGGCGAAGGAGGAAGGGGTGGAAACCCTTGCTGTAGCTTGGCGCGGCGAAGGAGGAAGACGCCTGTGGGTGTTCTTCTTCTGTAGCCGCATTGCGAGGAAGGAGGAAGGAGAAATCTGTGTAGTTTCCTCGCGGCTATGGATGTTCCTCTTCTGCGGCCGCGTCGCGATGAAGGAGGAAGGACGAAGGAGAAATTAGGGCTGCGGAAAACATTGGAAAAAAATTAATATACTCTAACAAAAAAAAGTGACACGGACTTGCCACGAGGACAGATCCGCAGCAGTATTGAAGAAACGTTCCGCAGCGGAATATTTCTGTGTGGGTATATATATATATATATATAATACCCCTTTTATTCATAAGTCACGCACGTGGTTTTTAGAGACGCGGATTCGTGGTCTTCGTATCTCGGAAGCTCGATTACTTTCCCTTTCATCGCCTTCCGGAGTTCCCTTCCCCTCCTTCGTCTATAAATAGCGCACCATCACATCTCACTCCCTCCAATTCTCCTTCCTCTCTCCTTCCCCAATCGACAGCACAAACCATGGATATGGACGGGGAATACAGCAACTACTGGGAAACCAAGCGCTTCATCGACTCCGAGGAACTCGAGGGGTACGACTTCATTTCTCGATTTGCTCCTCCAATTTGTTGGCAGACATGAGTTTCTTGCTCAATTCTTTGTAGCTTTTGTTTTTGCCTTCTGAGCTAATTTCGCAGAGCTGCCTTCTGCTCTGGTTTCTTGTGCAGTTGGGGCTTCGAGGAGGCCATCTCCGGTGGCTACTACGACTCCAGCTCCCCGGAAGGCGGCGTCACGTCTCCTGCCGCCACTGCGAAGAGCATTTCCATGGAGAGGAACCGCCGGAAGAAGCTCAACGAGAAGCTCTACGCCCTCCGCAGCGTCGTCCCCAACATCACCAAGGTGATTACTACTTTACTTGCAGCAAACCAGCAAGATGATGTTTTTCGATCGAATTCTACTGGATCTGATCCATGTAAATCGAAATGATCAGATGGACAAGGCTTCGATCATAAAGGACGCGATCGATTACATCGTGCAGCTCCAAGACCAAGAGAGGCAGATGCAAGCTGAGATATCTGCGCTTGAATCGCTGAATCAAGACAGGGCTTCAACTGATCATGACCTCGACTTCTACGATGATCTGCAATTGATCCAGAGGAAGAAGAAGAAGAAGAGGATGTCTGCGTCGGAACCGATCCAAGTAATCGAAGTAAATTCTCTCTCCAAATTCTTGATCAATCATTGAAAAAAAAGGTACCTTTTTGTTCAGAAACTGATCCGTTTGGTGGCCATGAACGCAGCTCACAGTGAGCGAAGCGGGGGAGAAGACGATGGTGATCAGCATCACCTGCAACAAAAACAGAGACACCATGATCAAGCTCTGCGAGCTCTTTGAGTCCCTCCACCTCAAGATCATCACGGCCAACATCACCTGCGTCTCCGGCAGCCTCTTGCATACTCTGTTCGTCGAGGTGACTAACAATTTCAAATCCCCCCCTTTTCCTCCTACCATGACGTCGCTGCATGATCTCATAAACTGGTAGATTTTCTCAAATCTAAGAAAAAAAGAAAAATGAACTTGGTGCCGTTAATTGCAGGTGCCTTGCCTTCGAGAAACATGCTGCCTTTTTATACACATCATCAGATCCACTTTTCTCTTTTCCTCAGCACATGTTCATTAAAAAAAAAAAACTGAAAGATGACAATTTCAGCATGTTTAACTCATTTAGCACATGAATCTGTTGACACCAAATCAATGCCATTCACATGAACATTATGGAAACGACCTGTTTGTCTCACTGAGAATTATCTGATGAACATCTAACTGTATGCAGGGTGATGAAATGGGGACTGAACAGTTGAAGGAAAAGATTGAGACAGCAATAGCAGGACTTGGGAGCCCTAGGAGTCCTGTGAGTTCCATGAGTTATTAACATGGAGCAGAAGACAGCTTCTTACTTGATAATTATCTAATCTAGAAAGAAAGACAAAAAAAAAAATTCAAAATTGAGGAGTAAGTTGTGAGTTAATAATACTGCTCTTTTTCCAGCTTCTAACTCTGAGAAGAGGCTGTTGACTGGTGTCAGCCAGGAGCAGGAAATCCTTTTTGCTTCAAATAAATAATGTCTAATATAAATTAGTGGTGTTTGGTTTGATAAAAAAAATTAAAACTGAAAATATTTAATCAGTCGGATTAAATCTCATTCGTTAGAAGGTTTGCCCCGTCTAGAAGGCAATCTGTTTGGTATAGATAGGGTGCAAAGGTTAGCCCCAATCGTCAGCTGTGTGGGTAGGTGTGCGTAATAAGAATGCGTACCGTTCGTTTGTGCAATAAGTTCCATGGTTCGTTTGATCAAATCAGCATCATTGTGATTTTTATTTATTTTTTATTTTTATTCATAAAATTAATTCTTATTATTAATTTTATTTATTATTCTTTAATAATTAAATATTAAAAAATTGAAGATATTAAAAAAGAGTAAAAACTATTTTTAATATTTTATTAACTTTTTTTTATAATTTTATATTTTTTTTAATTAAAGTTTTAAAATTATAATTATAAATATGTAAATATAGAGGATTATTTATTAAAGTTTAAATTGTATTTTGATGCGATGATAAAGAGGGGTTCCATTAAAGATGGGTCAAAGTTAGGAAGAGTGGCTGACGTGAAGGTTAAAGTCAAAGTGATCAAAGGCCGGATTCAGAAGAGTTGTCCGAGTAGGCGTGCCGATCAGACTTGATCGTTCGAACGACCATCCTACGAAAACGTGTGATTGGGTTAACAGTACATATCGTCTTCCTTGCTTGTCGGACGGCATGTCCGGCCGGATAAAAGGTAGCCTTCCGATGGCAGTAAAGCCGAGTGGGAGATAGAACGATAACTCTGATCAGTATGACTGAACTGAGACGACTTAGACCGAGTGGCCGTCAGGCAGCCTAGAAGGGGACCCACCTACATATCTCATTGTACTCTCTTGGAAGTTTGTGTCATCAGCAACAGAGCATGTCCAGTATGCGAATCGTACTTTATAAGCTTCTAGTCTATCACGTCAGAGATTTACGTGCCTACTTAAGGAAAGGTGTCAGGGAGACTTTTTGATTTATCTTTTCCTAGGATGCTTTGGAAAATATGCATATGTTTTGACATGCGTGCACAGACACTAAATGATACTATAAAAAGGAGTTTCCATCAACTGACGGAGGTATACGATATATTGTTATTCTATACGCTCTAGTTATTGTTTATATTGTTCTTCTCTACTGAGCTGAGGGCTGACTTGACTGTCGGAAGGTTAACGTCAGGAACCCCTTCCCGACCCGACACTAACGCTCTTGATTTTGCAGGGTAGCGAGGAGTCTCCATCAAGTCAACTATAGAGCCACGTTCCTAGCCTACCATCTTCTCCGCTTTCGGACATGATCATATTTGGCGTCGTCTGTGAGAACGCACCTGCATCCGAAACTTAAAGATAGAAGACGCTGGATGACTCACCACAATAACGCTAACCCAAGAAGACTTGGAGATACTGATAAATGCCCGAGCCACAAAGATGATGCAGCAACAACAAGAGGCAGTAGCTGGCTGCCAAGCGCCGAACGATCCAGCTACGTCGGCGATAGGCCAACGAGATGACCAAATTAAAGAGCCCGAGTGGAGGACCCCGTCAGCCACAAGCCAAACAACAGGCCGACTAGCGCCTTCCGCGAAGCATCGAACGTGTCAATCCTATATAACCGGCCGTTATTTTGCGCACCCTCAGAAGAGCAGACTGGGCGGAAAGGACACAAGGATCTTCTTCTGGACGACTCCCCCGAGTGGATCGATAGGCAGTTCTCCTAAGAAATCCTCGACAATCAACTATCACTTTACTACAGATCACTAATGATCAGAGACTATACAGGGGCCACGGATCCCGAAGACCATCTGATCAAATTCAACACATGGTCACGCTCCACCAATATACCAACGGAGTCAAGTGCCGAGTATTTCTCACCACACTCTCTGGATCGATGCAAAGGTGGTTTAAGTGCATGTCGATTGGATCAATCTACCGCTTCAAAGACTTTCAAATGACGTTCCTTCAACATTTTGCTGATAGCCGCCACTACCAAAAAACGAATGTTAACATGTTCATGGTCAAACAAGGACTCAAGAAAATATTGTGGGTCTCCATTAAGATATTCAATCAAGTAATCATATTGAAAGGTAGATCCGTTATTTTAGCGGTCCCCTTAGTGCCGGTCCCATGAATCAAGTAATCATATTGAAGGTTTGACGCGAAATGAACTTTTTGGAGTTTTTAAGAATGTAACATTTTTATATACTAATAAATGAATACTCTTCATGTAAATGTATTTGAATTTTACAAGTTTAATGATGTACAGCGTGACCTAATGGATGATATTTTAATATATATGGCATTTTTATTTTTAATATATTGTGTTTTGATTTTTGTTAGCCTTATTTCATCTTTAATTAATATTGTGACAGATTCAAAAAATAAATTGTGTATAGGTAATAATAATGAAACAAATACCTATAATGACGATATTTTTTTATCATCATTATAGTTTTAAAAAGTATTAACCGTCGTTGTTGTTATTAATGATGGTACTTATTATCATCATTTTTATCATTAACGATGGTATTTAAATCCGTCGTTACTATCATTAATGACGGTAGTGAATACTGTTGTTAAGAGCTATTAACGACGATATTTTATTTCTCGTCGCTAATTAATTTTTGATGAGTACCTTTAGCTACAATTTTTTACGATATTTAATCCCATCGTTGATGAGTTTTAACAAAAGGAATTGCCCTTTTAACGATGGAAAATCCCGTCATTAAAGGGTTTTTTTAGTAGTGAGTGATACTATAAAAAAAGATTTCCATCTATAGACAGAGGTATGTGATATCTTATTATTTTGCACTCTCTAGTTACTGTTTAAATTGTTCTTCTCCACTGAGTTGATGATTGACTTGAGCATCGGAGGACTAACGTCGGGAAGTCCTTCCTAACCCAGTACTAATGTTCTTAGTTTTGTAGGATAATAAAGAATCTCTATCAAATTAATAGTAGAGTGATCATTCTATATCTTCTCTATTTTTTGATAGAATTATATTTAAATTAATTTAAAAAGAAACATAAGTTAAGTTATGTGCACACACAAAATAAGAAACAAACCTGGTCTTTTGGGAAAATTATAATTTAATGTCTTTTGAGAATAATGAAAGCTTGTTATGTCTTTTGGAAATTTTAAAATTTTATATGCACCCTTTGTAAATTTAATTTTGGATATGACTTTATAAAAAAAAAACGTACAGTCCGAGATAGGTATATAATCTTTCACTCCGGCAACTTTGACACTAGTGTCATAAGTGTATCATTCCACTGTCCAAGAAGGCTGCCAGTTTGTAAAAATTTAGTGATAATTGCTGTCAAATCTGATATCACTCCATTCTATGTATTTATATATATATATATATATTATTGGTGCAACATCCCTCAGGTTAAGATTGACTTGATTGACCTATCTGAGTCTTGGTTTGAGTTTAGATGTTTGACAATAAGAAATTGATTGAAGAAGAGTCAAGTAGGTCAAGGTTGACCGGATACTTGACTGGGAAGTCCTAACTGGGATATTAAGTAGATTGGAAATCCTGGTGAGTGAAGCCAGGTGAAAGCCCTAGTGAGTGAAGCTAGGCAGATTGAAAACCCTAGTGAGTGAAGCTAGGTGAAAGTCCTGGTGAGTGAAGCCAGGCAAGGGAAAATCCAGATGGATCAAGGATGATCGGACATCTGGTGTTGGGAAGTCCAAGTAGGTCAAAGGATTGACTGGATACTTGGCACGAGGAAATACAGATAGGTCAAAGGGATTGACCAGACATCTGATGGAAGTTCAAGTAGGTCAAGGGAGTGACCAGATACTTGGCATGAATAGAAAAGTCCAAGTGGGTCAAAGGGATTGACCAGACACTTGGTGGGAAGTCCTAGCAGGTCAAAGGAGTGACCAGATGCTATGCATGATGTACCAACGGGTCAAGGTTGACCGGATGTTGGTTTGAGAGGCTTGGGCTTGGTTTTGGGCAAAAACCAAGTGCTGGATCGATCAGTGGATCGATCCAGGCCTTTCCTAAGCGAACAGAGAGCCTCTGGATCGATCCGTGGATCGATCCAGATGTCCCAATCGATCAGTGGATCGATTGGGACGCGGCTGCTTTGCGCGATAAGCGCTGGATCGATCCATGGATCGATCCAGGCGTTTTTCCCAGAGCACAGAGGCGCTCTGGATCGATCCAAAGCCCCCCCGATCGATTGGGAACATTCGAATCGATCGGGATCCGACCGTTGGCGTCGATAAAGGCCGCAGGCGCACGATTCCTTCGGTACCTCTTCCCCGATTCACTCCAGATCTCTCGCGAGCTCCTCCACAGCACTCACAAAGCTCAGATCGCCAGTTCTTGAAGGATCTTGGAAGTGCTCCAAGTCAAGAGGCGGATCAAAGCCAAGAAGAGAAGCTAGGGTTAGGGTTTATACTCATTGTAAGCTTGTATTTCTTGTATCATTTCCCTCTCTTCTTGTATTGAGTCTTGTAGGGCTTCTCCGCCCTTGGTAGTTACCATAAAGGAGAGTTTTATTAGTGGAGGGTGTGTGTGTTGGTGTGGATCCTTGGATTAGTCACCTCTTGTGAGGTGGATACCAAGTAAACCAACCGTGTTAGCGCTGTGTGATTGTTTGTATATTTTCCGCTGCCATATCTTTGAAGAAACAAGCAACGCCGAGCACCGAGCGAACGCGACGAGCTATTCACCCCCCCCTCTAGCTACTTTTGGTCCTAACAAGTGGTATCAGAGCGAGGCCGCTCTTCACCGGAATCATCGCCGGAAGGGTCAAGCATAACAAGAAAAGCTAGAGGGTGGAGAAGTTGAAGCAAATTCATCAAAAGTCAAAGATTTCAAGAAGCTCAACTTCAAGATGCAATCCCAAGATAGACTTGGATTTGACACAAGGGTGGCTCCACCATACACTTCCACGAGCTTCGATTCTTGGAAATCAAGAATCGAAAACTTTCTTATGATGGAGATAGAGCAATGGTTTGCTCTAATGGAAGGATTTGAAGCTCCAACAAACTCGAAGGGCAAGCTTCTCAAGAAAAGCAAATGGAGCTCGGAGCAAGTCCAAAGGTGCGATGCAAATGACAAAGTGACCAAGCTTTTGGTCAATTTATTGCCAAGCACCATCCTTTGCAAAATTGGAGAATTTGAAGATGCAAAGGAATTATGGAGCAAATTGGCCAAGCTTCATGAAGAGATCCCCTCCACTGTACAAGAGCAAGAAGTATCCAGAGAGGGTGACTCTTTGAAGCAAGACCAAGAGGAGGACTCCGAGGTTGAGAGATGCTCAACCTCCGAAGAAGAGGAAATCCAAGAAGCTTCATCCTCAAGGGAATGCAATGAAGGGAACAAGGAGGGAGCATACTCCTTGTTTCATATTCAAGATGATGAAGTCTCCACCTCTAGGATTGAGGGGGAGCAATCCTTGGTGACGCCGGATCAAGAAGAAGGAGAAGCTTCTACATCCGGGTCAAGAGACAAAGAGGAGGAAGAAGATTCTACCTCCACAAGTCAAGAAAAATCAAATGGAGGAGAATCAAGGTCCGAAGAAGAGGAAGCTTCTACCTCCGGATCCAACGAAAATGCCACCCCTACAAGCAAAGGTATAAATATTTCAATTAATAATAAAAATCATATTATATTCTTTGAGTATAGGGAACATGGGCACTACAAGAGCAAGTGCCCTAAATTGGCCAAGAAGAAGGGCCAAGTGGCACAAAAAGGCAAGGTGAAGCCCAAGGAGATCATCCCCAACACAAAGAAGAGCAAGGAGCATATTATATGCTTCTCTTGCAATCAAAAGGGGCATTACCGAAGTCAATGCCCCAAGGGGAAGAAGGTGGTCAAGGCTCGAGCCTACCCCTTTACATTATGGTAAAAAGCATGATAGTTCTAATTTTTATCATTTTAATGCGATTTACCATAAGAATAGGAAGCATGAGGGCTTTAAGGAAAAGCATGTGGCCATACATGCCAAAACTACCCAACCTAAGGTTAGGAAGGTAGATGGACACTTGGGAAAGAACACTAAGGATAATAGATACAAGCCCAAAAACAAAAATGCTCATGGGTGTAATGAAAAATCAAAATCTAAGGATTTAATGATAGAAAATCAAGTCTTGAGATTAAGACTTGATAAAATGGAAAAGACCCTAAAAAAGATGGAAAATATCCTAAAAGGGCAAAATGAGCATAACCTAGGTTTAGGGATACAAAAGCCATCAAATGACCATAGAGGTTTGGGATACAAACCCAAAGCAAAAAAGGATGTGCCTAGTTATCATAGGGTTCCATATAGCTATGGAACAAACCCTAAGTCTAGAGGTCAAGTCAAAGATACAAGGGAAGATATCCCTAGAAGTATCTTTGCAACCAAAGTGACTAAGACTTCTAAGAAGTCTAAGAAAGTCACTAACAAGGTCACAAGGGAGGCTATCCCTAGAGTTGACCTAGAAAATGTGACCAAGGCTTCTAAGAAGCCCAACAAGGTCACTAGGAAGGTATCTAGGGAAGTTATCCCTAGTGAGTACCTAGAGCATCCAAGGAGCACCAATAGGTGTTGGGTTCCTAGGAGCATTTTCTCTACCCCATAAATGGGTTAGAGAGTGTCAACTCCGATTAGAAGGGTAGTTAACCCAACTTTGAGGAAATTGACACTCAAGGAGCATTTTCAAGGTTTGTTAACCTTTGAAAATGAAATGGAATTATTATTTACTCCTTGAAAGAGTAAAATGTGCCTAATGGTAGAAAATTGATTTTAATCTTAAATGGCACATATTGGGAAATTCATAAGAACTACCAAGTTGGGATTTTGGTATGTTCTTAGGAAATTTAAGGCAATCCGGGCCTTAATTTAAAAGTGCTACTTTTGTGAAAAATGAAATATGCCAACATTTGAGGATATGCTTAATTTCGACTGGCATAAATTAATCAAGGGGATTAGAAATGCCAATTTAGGCTTTGGCATTTTCTTGAAGCACTTTAGGGCAATCTAGGTTTAAATTGTAAGTTTAGCTAAGGTTTTAAGGATACTTAGATAGTTAATCTAGGTATATTTTATTTATGCTAAATCTTGCCATGATTGTTTGCCCATCATATGCTATGACATCATGTCTATTTTTGCATTCATGTTTTATTATGAAAAATCTAAAAATACCATGTCATGACACTCATACATCATGTAATTATAGGATATTTTCTTTTGAAAATTATTTCTTTTTGATGTATGCCATAACATTATCATTCATTAAGTTTAATTCCTTGTAATTAAGGACAAAAGACATTTAACAACACTTATTAACAAGTGACATCCTAGGTGGGTGTCTAATATCTCCAAAATGCCTAGATAGATATGCATGATCCCTAGATTAAGGGCAAAAACAAAATCTACATCTCACAAAGACCTATAAGATGACTTGTATGTCTTTTTAGTACACATTAGATACAAGTGAGATGTTAGGATGATGAATAAAGCTCAAGATGTTGATTTAGTGCATTCTTTTGAGTTTTAGGTTCATCAAAACACATAGTTATGTGTTTTCTCATCATTGGGAAAGCTAATGTACAAGTCATGTGTATTATGCCCAAGGAACATGATGGGATATTGGTTTTGAAAATGTTTTTAAAATGCTTTTGGAAAACCATGGTGAAGTCTATCTTTTGATAGTAATCACCATTGAATAGTTAGACACAAACTTGAAGAAAACGCTAAAGTTTTAGCAAGTTTTCAAGCTTGTGTCAATCTTTGAAAATATGATGTATTTTCATAGAAAACTATTTTTCCATGATTAAGTATGCCCTAAATAATGTCTACACGAAATTTTATGATTTTTGGATTTTTGTAGAATTTTCTAGGGGTTTCTGAAGTTGACTGAAATGGAATTTCAGCAAATATCAGAGCTTCGATCGATCCATGGATCGATTGGAGTGCCTGAATCGATCCGTGGATCAATTCAGAAGGCAAGTCTCCCGCGAGCAGAAGCTCGCTGGATCGATCAACCGATCGATCCAGGTAGTCTGAATCGATCAGTGGATCGATTCAGAAAGGTTCAATAGATTGGAACCCAACTCCAATCGATCCAAGTTGCTGATTTTGGCTGGGAATGCCTGATTTCAGCATCTTTAAACCTCTTTGAGTCTAGGTAACCATTCCAAACCCCCAAAATACATTTGTATACATACAAAGGATGTTTTCATGTGAAAACAAGGATGGATTGGTTAAGGAAGGCTTCATTGAAGTTTAGGTTGAGGTTTGTTTCAAATTTTGAGTATTTGAACCTCAAAACTTCTAAATCTGGGTTTCCTAAAGGTTTAGGGATTCCAAGTCATTGTTGGTGCAATGACAGAAGTTTACCACCATGTCTTTAGGGGGAGGGACTCTTTAAAGACATGAAAAATTTATTTTTCATGAACCTTGGAAGGTGGTTAACCTTCTTTAAAGAAAATGCTCATGTATGAGCTTTTGAACTTGAAATGGGGAGTGGATATCCTCATTATTTCAAATGGGAACTAAGTGGTTAGAAAATACTCAAGGTTGGGTATTTGTCTACATTGAGGGAGAAGTTAAGGATAAATGAAGGGTATGAGACCTTCATTATCGTGTTGATCACAACGAGCGATGTTGTGAACAACGAGGAGCAACTCTTCAGGGAGAGAGTCGTCAACAAATGGATTTGTTGATGTGTACCCAAAATTGGGGCAAGGGTTGATGTGTGCCCAAAGATGGGTTGATGTGTGCCAATAGGGGGAGAATGAAAGGACCTGTGAATGGGTGTAAGTTAGGCTTTCATTACCTAGAGGGAGTGTGCCCTCTTAGGGGGAGAATGAAGAGCTTAATTTATGTGTTCATCACCTAGTGGCATGAAGATTGAGGCTATGGGATTAGCCTAACTTACATGTGGTATTGTAAGTGTTATTGTGGTATTGTCAAACATCAAAAAGGGGGAGATTGTTGGTGCAACATCCCTCAGGTCAAGGTTGACCTGGTTGACCAAGCTGAGTCTTGGTTTGAGTTTAGATGTTTGACAATAAGAAATTGATTGAAGAAGAGTCAAGTATGTCAAGGTTGACCGGATACTTGACTGGGAAGTCCTAACTGGGATGTTAAGTAGATTGGAAATCCTGGTGAGTGAAGCCAGGTGAAAGCCCTAGTGAGTGAAGCTAGGCAGATTGAAAACCCTAGTGAGTGAAGCTAGGTGAAAGTCCTGGTGAGTGAAGCCAGGCAAGGGAAAATCCAGATGGATCAAGGATGATCGGACATCTGGTGTTGGGAAGTCCAAGTAGGTCAAAGGATTGACTGGATACTTGGCACGAGGAAATACAGATAGGTCAAAGGGATTGACCAGACATCTGATGGAAGTCCAAGTAGGTCAAGGGAGTGACCAGATACTTGGCATGAATAGAAAAGTCCAAGTGGGTCAAAGGGATTGACCAGACACTTGGTGGGAAGTCCTAGCAGGTCAAAGGAGTGACCAGATGCTAGGCATGATGTACCAACGGGTCAAGGTTGACCGGATGTTGGTTTGAGAGGCTTGGGACTTGGTTTTGGGCAAAAATCAAGTGCTGGATCGATCAGTGGATCGATCCAGGACTTTCCTAAGCGAACAGAGAGCCTCTGGATCGATCCGTGGATCGATTGGGACGCGGCTGCTTCGCGCGATAAGCGCTGGATCGATCCATGGATCGATCCAGACGTTTTTCCCAGAGCACAGAGGCGCTTTGGATCGATCCGTGGATCGATCCAAAGCCTCCCCGATCGATTGGGAACATTCGAATCGATCGGGATCCGACCGTTGGCATCGATAAAGGCCGCAGGCGCACGATTCCTTCGGTACCTCTTCACCGATTCACTCCAGATCTCTCGCGAGCTCCTCCACAGCACTCACAAAGCTCAGATCGCCAGTTCTTGAAGGATCTTGGAAGTGCTCCAAGTCAAGAGGCGGATCAAAGCCAAGAAGAGAAGCTAAGGTTAGGGTTTATACTCATTGTAAGCTTGTAAGCTTGTATTTCTTGTATCATTTCCCTCTCTTCTTGTATTGAGTCTTGTAGGGCTTCTCCGCCCTTGGTAGTTACCATAAAGGAGAGTTTTATTAGTGGAGGGTGTGTGTGTTGGTGTGGATCCTTGGATTAGTCACCTCTTGTGAGGTGGATACCAAGTAAACCAACCGTGTTAGCGTTGTGTGATTGTTTGTGTATTTTCCGCTGCCATATCTTTGAAGAAACAAGCAACGCTGAGCACCGAGCGAACGCGACGAGCTATTAACCCCCCTAGCTACTTTTGGTCCTAATATATATATATATATATATATATATATATATATATATATATATATATATATATATATATATATATATATATATATATGATCCAACAGTAAGGAGGGCCCCCCCCCTAAGCAGAGTCAACGCCTCGTCGAGGTTGAAAGGCAAAAGGTCAACCACAGGCGTGGGCCAGCGGATAAGGATAGGGGTGACCCTCAATTAAAAAACATCCTCCAGTATATATATATATATATATATATATATATACTGCGGATAAAGTCGTGCGAATCACTGCGGACTTGCCTTCCTGATTGGTCACCAGTCCGATCAGGGAACCTCCCGATCGGTCTCTGGACTGATCAGGAAATCTCCTGATCGGTCTGGTGACCGATCAGAAAATGATCGGTTCCCTGATCGGTCTGGTGACCGATCAGGCGGGCATGTCCGCAGCGGTCCGCTCGAGCTTTGTCCGTAGCATATCATCAGACCGATCAGACGGGCATGTCCACAGTGATCCGCTCAGATTTTATCCACAGCATATCATTTCTATATATATATATATATATATATATATATATATATATATATAATTTAACATCATAGTCATTTATCTGGAGCTCACTCATCTTCGATACAAAACAATTTATTTTTTATTGACCGACTTGTTGGGTAATTTTTAATTTATTTGCTACTTTCAAAACTTTCACACTAATAAGTCGATTATTCATTAATATCAACAAAGTTAGGTACACTTCATTAATATCAACAAAGTTGCTCAAAGGGAATTGGGAAGGTGAGATAAGGAAAGGAGAGAAATATTATTAGATCATTTGATTATATTTAGAGGGAATTGGGAAGGTGAGGATAACTGGATAAGGAAATTAAGGAGAGAAATATTATTAGATATTTGATTAAATTTAGTGCTATCAAAATTAAAATTATATGATAAATTAAGATGATAAATTAAAGACTTTTTAATTTCAGAATGACTATGACATTAAAATCTAGGGATGATAATGAATGGAATTTAGATAGAATTTTATATTTTTCGTATACATATTTATCTGAAATTGGATATCCATCATATACCCATATAATGAGATCAGATATCTTTTATATTAATAATTTTTTTTTCCATTCAATTATTATCCTTCAATAAAGCATCCGCTGCATAAACAAGATGCCACGTCCCCTTTACACTTCTACCACATTTATCACGCGACATTTGATCAGCAAACGCGGGACCTATTAATTATTGGGCACGTGCCTATTTGGTAGAAGCCAAGAATGGCTATCGTAACAGCTTTAAAAATTGACTTGACGCGGCTCCAAATATTTAGTGACGCATTGGCAAGTGAAATTATTTAAGCAATTTTAAATATTAAAAAAAATAGTCAATTCTATTTTTTAAAAAAGAATACTTGTTATTTAATTCAACACAGCATGTGTGGGAATGCGCCTCGGTCCTCGAAGACTAAAGAGCATCACAGAATGCTTTACAAGTCAGAGTCAGGACAAAATCTCCATTGTAAGTCAACGATCAAAGTCAAAAACAAATTCCCCCTATTTGTAGAATCTACATCATAATGAATGACGTCACAATATATGACGACACAATATGGGACGACGACAGACAAGCCCTTTCCATTCAATTGACTGCGTTAACTTGATCTTAATTTACAGTGACAGAGTAAATTGTGTTTCGCGTCGGACAGTGGCCTTGACAGCAACAGTTAGAAAGTAAGAATACATTCCAGAGGTAGACAAAAATAAAAAAGGTAAAAGAAAAAAACTCTTTACAAGTCAATAAAAGTCAACTAGATTAATTTGAAGATCACCAAATTTGTATCTGTATTCTTGAGCGTAGCTAGAATTTAAAACTATATTTTTCAAAAATAAAAAATAAAATATTTAATATTCAATACAGTCTAAAGATATAGAAAAAATACTATTAAAATTATGCTAAAATCAAACTATTAATTATTATATTGTTCTTGATTTTTTCAATTAACTCCTATTCAATATAGTTAATCATAAAATAGGTTAACAAGTTTTCTTCTATCTTGTTACGATTGTCGACCACCTTTGGGCACCACCGTCGGTCATGATTGTCGACCACTGCCTTTGGTAGAAGTACGACGGCGACCTCTGGTAGAAATCGTATGATATTTTTGTCATTTTATAATAATACGAATTACATTCCTTATAAAAAAATATTGAACACTGGATACCAAATAAAAGAATATAATCATCCTTATAATAAAAAATTACATACATTATATTATCAAATATAATAATATAATCAAGATTACATTACAAAATTTATTACATTACAAACTTGATTATATTATCCCAACCAAACATAGACATAACTCATAACTTAAACTCTAAGGAGGCAAGGCCATGGTCGAATGGTGGCGGGGCTGGAGCCCATCCTAAAACCATCCTATTTTACTTGTACATCAAAATGAGACACCACTTGTGCTAAAAGGCATTACGGAAATGGAAGACTCCAAAAGCAATTCTCTCGTGAACAAAAACACGAGGTCAATGTGTACATATTGATTTCAACAAGTAATAATTCGTCATGGCAAGCTCGATATAATTGAAACTGTATAAAAAAGTTATATTTTTTAAGTGCTCAAATTGAAAAATATTATTAGCACTCAATATAATCCATGGAATTGGTAACTAATAATTGACTAATATAATTTATTCCTCATTCCTCAAGTTGACTTAGGACTACGGGGAAGCTTATGAGACAAGGATTGAACAATATGCTGGATTAGATGATTAATTCAATAAGTACATTATGTCTCGCTAAAGATAAGCGGATGAATTATATATATATATATATATATATATATATCTTTGTATTAAATAAGATTTTTTTTTTAAAAAAAGTTAAACAACCAAATTAAAAACAAGAATATATTCCCATTAAGTTGGAATTAAGGGAAGATTATTAAAAATTTAATATCATTTGGTTGCGTAAAAGTCTAATCATATTGATACGGTGATAAAAAGGGGCCCACCTAAGAATGGGTCAAATCAGCGAGGATAAGTTGATATGGAGGTCAAAATCAAATGGTCAAAGTCGCAGGGTCAGATGGACCACGAGACTACAGATGAGACAAGGTTGGCCGAGCAGGCTTTCAGTGCTGGTCGGACGTGAAAGGCCGACTAGATTATCCGAACGGTCGTCCTCTGCAACTTGAAGCTGAGGTACACTACAAAAATGCCTGCAACGAGATTCTATGTGACACAACGAGATTCACAGAGATTAACTTTTAATTTTGGTGTTTGCGTTAAAGGATCTATCGACACGAATAACACTGAGTTTGATTACTATGGTAGACTTGAGGAAATTATAGAGGTTGAATATCCTGCATTACCGATAAAAAGGTGTGTGTTATTCAAATGTTCATGGTATGATCCGACCCCAAGAATAGGTACCAGAATACATCCAAATTATAATTTAGTAGAGGTTAATGCAAACAGAAGGTTCAATAAGTTTGAACCTTTCATTTTTGCAATACAAGCGGGTCAAGTTGTTTATCTTGAATATCCTACGAAGAGAAGAAGAGCTAGTGAATGGTTGTCTGTTTGTCGATTGAAGCCTCGTTCGACCAAAGAAATGTCGAACACCATTGATGCTCAAAACCATGATGCATTTCAGAATGACGAAGTAGAGAGACATTCGGTTGATTCACAACTCCAATCTACATCACAATTACTTGTAGATGGTAATGCCACTGACGAGGAGATAGATGATGGAAAGAAATCCAGCAGTGAGGATTTTGCTGAACTAACAGAGTCTAGCGACGACGACTTACAAACTATTAATGTTGAGTAGAAATGCTTCCAGAGTCTAGCATTGATTAAATTTTAGCATTATTATTCATCTAGTAAGTTATGCTTCAATAATATTTAAGTGCTTATTTATTATGTTATTAAAGACTTATTATGATGTGTTGTAATATTTTTTTGTAGATATAAGGTATCATGGCAGATCTTCTAGTATCATTTCGTGGATCCACCGTCCTTAGGGTTGTTGGAGAGTCATAAGTATTTTTTTTATTATTAGTAATTCAAGTTCTTTATTTATAACATATATCTTATGTCTTAATATTGTTTATATGTAGGTTTACTCCCGACGACCCTCGAATATCGACATATATTACACAGAAATTTAAGGAAAGAGTCTACATATCTGGTACTACATGAAGACATGTAGATGCTGCAACTAAGGATTTTTATTATCAAGAATTTGTGGTAAGTAAATTAAATATGTACAATATAAACATCCTTTAATATACTAAAATTTTATTTTTTAATTGCGGAAAAAATATACGTGGGAGGATGGACACGAGGCAGAATTTGCAGCAACTTGGAATATTTATTGTGCCAAGTTGTACAAAGACCTATTATACTATGTGAGAAAGGATGACACACGACCAGCTTATGTATCCAACGAGATCTGGAGTTCATGGACGACCACTTGGTCTGTAGAAAGATGGCAGATAAAGGCTCTAAAAGCTCGAGCGAATAGGAATACAGAGTCAGGTGGCCCGAGTACCGAATCTGCTCGGCATACATCAGGATCTCGATCCATTGTTGAGCACGCTATGGATCTAATAATTTTAATTTAAAATTATATAAATTAAATTTTTATTTATTAATAAACTTGTATAATTTTAGCCAAATTTATTTGTGCATGCAGGAGCGTTCTTTAGAAAGACAACACACTTATATGAAGATATTTCTCAAGACTCACCAGAGAAAGGATGACACATATGTTGATGCTAGATCAAAGAACATTGGGGTTTGAATTATTAACTTGCAATTTATATTTAATCTTTAATAATGATTAATTAGCTTTAATAATTGTGTATAAGATATAAATTGTATATATTTTTTACACAGGAGGAAATGACAAGTAGGGTTGCTCAGACATCTCAGCCACCAGTAGAGGGAGGGGAGTCACATGATCTATCCACCAAGGAAATTTATTCAGTCGGAAAATTCCGTTACCTGCCGTTTACTTTTTTACCGACGGAAAAAATATTCAGTCGTTAAAATACCGACGGAATATGGAATACCGTCGGAAATTACCGACGGAAATCCAATTCCGTCGGTAAAGTGAATTACCGACCAAATGACTCCCAATACCATGAATTCTGTCGGCATTCCGTCGGTAATGTCAAATACCGACGAAATATTCAGTCGTTAATAGTAAATATTTTTGTAGTGGTAGAGCTGACCACGGTTCGGAACTAACAGTTCGATGGTTCGGAATCATCGATTCGACGATTCCTGATAGGTCGACCCTTAACCTTAACCACCTAAGACAATTATGGTTCACGATTCGGAATCGCTGGTTCACGATTCGTCACGATTCAAGATTATTATATTTAAAAATTTTAAATTAAAAAAATAAAAATAAAAATTTATTTTAAAAAGGGCTTGCACTCATTTAAGTTGCCCACTTGTCCCCTTAGCGTATAAAGGAATCAAAGTTCAAATGATTTTTGTTTATATTTTTACTCTTTTATATTTGAAAGTGGTGTTGTCACTCACTTCCATTTCTTGTTCCTATTGTATTCATTCCTTCGGTATTAAAATCTTCAACTTCGTCATCTGAAAGTTACATTCCTTAGATTTTTTTCTTGGCTTTGGTCCAATCGTCAAGTAATGCTTGGACTTCTAATGAGTCGAGTGATAAAGCTGATTGTCGTTCATCTAATATATTGCTTCTGGCATTGAACGTCTGTTGTACAACAATAGTAGATATTGGACAAGCTAAAATTTCTTTGACGGTCATGGAGAGGATGGGAAGCTTTGAGCCTTCTATGACCACCACTTTAAGATATCAAAATTTTCGTTATCTGTTTCATTAGAACCAAAAGAAGTCGTAAAATAATTCTCAAGTTCCTGTGTGGAACTTAAGGATCCTCATGGATATTTCGTCCATTCTTTTAATAAAAGTTGTGCTTTTATAAATTTTAAATTATTACTAGTAATTTGTTATATTTCAGAAATATTAGTTTGTACTCCATATTTTGTATAATTTTGATTATAAATATCATATAAATAAATTCTAACATTATATAATATTAACTTGAGAAGAAAATCTTTAATGGGAATTACAACATTGTAATATAAAGTTAACATTTCTTGTAAAACTTCTAATTTAAACGTAGGATCTAAAACAAATGTAATTAAATAAATTTCAAGAATAAAATAAAAATACTTTTCCCATTTAGTTTTCATAGCTAATATGCAAGAAGATAAAAATTCATTATTAATATATTCATTTAAAACTAATATTATATTAGAAAAATTTTCTAAAACTAATTGAGTAGTGGAATAATAAACACCGGTGCATTCACAAATACTATTACAAATATTTTATTATTATGAAAATAAATATATATTAGTATTAGTATTTTATGTAAAAAATAAACATAATAATTCTTTATATTGAAATGAATCTAGTAATAATTGGTATGTTGAATTCCAATGTGTTGGTACATCATGTGAAAATTTTTAAGTCTCATTCCATTAGTTTTACAAAACTTATCTCATTGTTTCATTATAGATGGATGTGACAATAAATAAGAAATTACAATTCTAATTAGTTTAATATAATTTTTTAAAATTTTTAATCCATCTTGAACCCATAAATTTAAAACATAACATACCCAATGAATATGAAAAAAAAAAACCACCAATAATAGGTTGACAAATAAATTTTAGATCATCTATATAAGCGGTATTAGAACTAACATTATCTAATGATATTGAAATATTTTATAAGTTAATCCATATTCTTCTAAAATTAAACATAATAATTGTGCGATGTTATGAGTATTATATGATTGATCAAAAACTCTATAAGCTAACAATCTTTTTTGGAGACTCCAAGAGTTATCGATCCAATGGCAAGTCACACCCATATATAAATATGTTTGCCAATGATCACTCCAAATATCAGAAAATATAGAAACTTTATTATCTAATTTACTAAATTCATCAATTCAATTCTTTTTTCCTTATTTTATTATTATTTTTAATTATATGAGTAAGTGTAGTCCTAGGAATATCTTTAGCACATGGATTAAGAGATTCTTTACAAATATCTTCAAATGTGTATTTAGATCCAAAACTAAAAGAAAGATGTTCTAGGAAATAAATTTAGTTAACAATTCTCTTAATTTATTATCATAATATAAAAATAAATTGGAATCAGTACTACCGCTAGTTGAAGAAAATCTAAATAATTATATTTGAGAATGATCAAGTTCATATTTCATTGGGTGCTTCGTTTCTACATGTTGTTTCAATGACCCATAGTCGTCGTCGGCTTGGAATTTGTAGGAAGCATTGTAGTGCTTACATTTTACATGTAATTCTCCCGATGGAAGAGTGCCCTTCTCAAAATATTTAGTGACAATAGAAGACTTTAGAGCAGGAATTTCCTGAACCTTAGGTATCGGTACTTCCTTGTATTTTGGGTGTCAGATTCGGAAAGTGTTCAATCTCATCATATGTGGATTGAATGTTGGGGTCCTCGCGCGAATTCACTATTTCCTTTCCCTTCCGAGCTCGAGATGATGCACCTTCATGACCTCCTTCCATTGTAATTGAAAATTGAAAACGAAAGTAAATAGAAATGAAGATGAAAACACATAGAGAACACGAAATTGAAATTAAGAGTAGAGAAGATATGTGTGAAAATGATGAAATGAACTCTCTATTTATAGAGTTTTGATAGTAACATACACTAAATCATAGCTATTGATCAAAAAATGGTTCAATGATCTTAACCGTTAAAAAACTTACCCAAAAAACCCCCACCCCTCCTGTCTGCTCTCTCCCATGTCGTTCTTCTCGCTAACTGTGTCTTTCGCTTGACTTCCTGTGCTCCTAAGTTCCTGCACACTTAGACACAGGGTTAAACACAATAGAACCTAACTTAACTTGATTGATCATATCAAAACTACCTTAGAGTACTAACAATCTCCTCCTTTTTGATGTGAGCAACCCAAGTTAAGTTAGGGTAAACCAACATAAAGTAAGAAAAATAAATTTTACAATAAAGTACAAAAATTGATAAAAGTTAAGCTACCTCCCCCTAGACTTAATCTTCCCTTCTCCCCCTTTCATCACATAAAAAAATGGGGTACCTCAAAAAAATCTAAGGGTAACTTTTCAAAAATAAAAAAAGTTTTTAGTTAAAAAAAAACTCTGATTTTCTAACATTTTGAAAAACTTATCAAGTTTTTGAAAACTTATCAGGTTTTTGAAAACTTATTAATTTTTTGAAAACTTTGAAAATAATTTTGATATCACTTAAAAAAATTACAGTAATTTTAGAAACTTTAAGTTTTGCAAAAAAAAAAAAATCTAAGTAAAAAAATGTTTGAGTAACTATTTAAAACATTAATTACAATTAAATGTTTTATCAATTAGTCAATTAAATATTTTATTTTATTAATTGGCTTCTAGGCTGCGGCCAGACATTAGGCCTTCTTGGTTATTAGAGCAACAACCACTTTCTAGACAAAGCCTCTTAAGGAAATTAAACATTTAATCTACTCTCTGAAAGTCCTAAGTCCAATTAAATTTTAATTTAGATAAGATTTTGAAACCCAATATAAGTTCCAGCCTACTTGATTAATTAAAAATCTTTCGGGTATATATTTCTTTGAAATTTTCTTAATTTGTCCCTTATGGTGTTTAACATATCAGTTGAAATTATTATATCTTTTATTGTTTTGATTAAACGAACATGCAC
This sequence comes from Zingiber officinale, assembly GCF_018446385.1. Taxonomy (NCBI): domain Eukaryota; kingdom Viridiplantae; phylum Streptophyta; class Magnoliopsida; order Zingiberales; family Zingiberaceae; genus Zingiber; species Zingiber officinale. Next base: position 108,894,157 of record NC_056001.1, on the reverse strand, counting down.
GATTTTTCAAGTATGTTATTTCTGTTTGTAAATTATTATTTTGCAATTTTATTTTGTCAAATTCTTCTAATGAATAAGATTTGGCTAGAATTAATTTTAACTTTTGGTTTTCTTTTTCTAGGTTATAGTAATCCTTTGACAATAATTTAATAAACTTAAATAATTTATCAGGAGGCAGAGATCGTACCTGACTTACCTTATTGATCCCATCTTCCGTAGTTGCCCCTGAACTGTTGCTTTCATCCGATGTAGCTCCCCCTTCATCGATGCTCATTTCGGACAAGCTTGCTTCGTGTTCATTTTCTTGATGGCTTGCCATTAACGCAAGTCCGGAGAAAGTCTCAATCTCTGATTCGGACGATGTTTTGTCCCACGTAGTCTTTAGCATCTTGTACTTGTTAGATTGGATAGGCTTCTTGTTCTTGCCCTTGTCTTTGTTCTTCAATTTAGGGCAGTTATCTTTTACGTGCCCTTCTTAATCACAGTGGTAGCATTTGATTCTTCTTCTTTTTCTACCCTGCAGATTATTAGATTTTTAGATTTAATCAATTTTTTAAATCGCCTTACCATCATTGTCGTTTTGTCATCATCGAGAGAGGATTCTGAATCTTGTTCATCCATCTTTGCCTTAAAGGCAACGTTGTGGTTCAGCTCCTTCGAATCTACATATCTTGTTTCATGGATTTCAAAAGTTGAAAATAACTCTTCTAAGGTAACAGATTCTAAATCCTTAGAGATATAGTAGGCATCTACTAATGATGCCCATTTTGTATTTCTAGGGAATGCATTAAGAGCATACCTTAGCGAATCTCAGTTGCTTACCTTTTCTATGAGATTCAAAAGTCTGGTGATGAGCTCCTTGATCCTCGAGTGAAGATGTGTTATAGTTTCATCTTCTTCTAATCGGAGGTTGCTGATCTAGTTGCGAAGTAAGTCTTGTCTCGCAAGTTTTGCCTCCGAGATTCTTTCGTGAAGTTCCAAGAATTTTTCCCAGAGCTCCTTGGCAGACTCATAAGCTCAAATCTGGTTGACTTCTTGTGGCGGTAGGATGCTTAACAGATGAAACTCTGCTTTACCATTTGCCACGAAGTCGGCTTGTTCCTTCTTCATCCATTGATACTTTTCTTTGCCCTCGGGTGTTTCAAAATCAAATTCCATTATTAACAGTAAATCGAAGTCTGTTTTGAAAAATACCTCCATTCTCTTTTTCTATCTCACGAACTCCCCCTCGAATTTTGGCGGGTAAATACTTGGTCCGACCATCTCGTATGCTTCGTTCAGCAGTTAGTCCTCCTAAAGCGTCTTGGCTCTGATACCACTTGTTAGAATCCTTAGCATCTGGCTAGAGGGGGGTGAATGGTCCCTACACAAAAATAAAATAAAACCTTTCTCGGACTTATAACTTAATTAAAAGAACACTTGCATAAGAAGGATAAAGAAACTAAAAGACAGAGGCACCGAAAATTTACTTGGTTACAACTAGGGAGGTTGTTAATCCAAGGAAGTCAATCACACTAATTTCTCCTTCAGGCGGAGAAGCCTCTTTACAGTAATGATAGCACAGAAATAGAAAGCTAAAACAGAAAGTGTCTACAAGTGTCATTTCACTATTTTTCGTTGTCCTTAGCTTCTGAGAGCAGGGTTGTTTATATAGCCCTGCTTAAGGCACCTGGAAGCGTTCCAGGCACCTGGAATTGGATAGAATTCTATCCCCGATGTAATGTTCAAACGCCACGTCGAAATGGCTAAGAATCAGGTTTCGGGCGCCCGGAGTCCGGGTGCCCCGGACTGGTCTGGGCGCCCCGACCTGGTCCGAGCGCCCTGGATTTGTCCGGGCGCCCCGAAGGTTGAAAGACAACATTTTGTTGCCTTTCTCTCTGGGCCTCTACCTTCGGCTCCACTTGCATCTGTCTGGGTCTTCTGCTCTGGCTCCACTCGCTTGGGTGATTTCGGCTATCCAAAATAGGGCTCACCTGAACCCAACTTCCGACCTTCTTGAGCAAACTTTTGCTCCGACTTCTTGTCCCTCGGAATCGTTATTTGATTCCTTCTCATCTGCCAGTGTACTCTTCCATAGCTTTTCGTCCCTTGGACAGCTGCATCTTTTGCTCCTTGTGCAATAGAAGCAAAGCCCCAAGAATCACTACTTTTAGAGGCACCACTACTTGAGCTAGAGCCAGAACCAATACAAGATTCAGAAGTCACATCCACATGTTTAGAACTTTCAGGTATCTCTCAGCAAAGCAAGGTTAGTATCCTTTGTGATCTTTTGAAAAATTTCATAGATGTACCAATAGTATATTTTGATGGATGTGATTCAATTTGTGATACATACTCAGTTCATCTTAATAAGATTCAAGTTCTATCTAATATAGCATGCTTGGGAGAGGTATGTTTTTTTTTTTTTGGGTGTGCAGATTTTCATGAGGCCTATAATTGGAAGCTCGATCAGAACCGTTTTCGACCACCTGAAAGAACTTCAAAGAAGACGAAGATGGAGAGAGTTAAACTTTACTCTGTAGCTCGTTTGATGAAAGCTCTCTCCATAATAAGAGCCCTTGGTAAGATGGTGATGAAATATCTTACCCCTACAAGAGCGAGATTTCGATGAATCTAATGAGGTGGTCGAGCTAATGACCTTAAACAAGCGCTTCTTGGGAGGCAACCCAAGTTTATTTTCTTTATTTTCATTCATGTCTTTAGTTCTTTCTAGTTTCATTTCTTTATAATAAATATGTATCCTCTACTTAATTTTTGTTGTCTACTTTCTTTTATAGGATTCAAAGATTAGGAGGAGGGCAACTATATGGTGGAGAAGTTAATGACATGCGCATTTGGCACGCATCATTTGGTAACTTCTCTTACTTTTAATCTCCTCCACATTGTTTTAGTTTTCATTGGGATAATGAAAAGTTTAAATCTGGGGGGATGCATTAGATGCATTTGGCTTAGTTTAGATTTTGCTTATTTCTTTTGCATAATAAATTTTTCCTAGTTTTGCATCATTCATCACATCATGATTATTTATTCTTTAATGCAAAATACCAACACGTTTCATCTAGATATTTATGTTGTGTGATTTGGTATGCTAGTATGTCTATTGATCTTTATTTTCCTATCCATAGTAGCATGAAGTGAGCATTGTTATTACTAGAAGAATTTGAATGTTGGCCTAGTTTTAGGATCTCTTCACATTGTGCTTGACTTTGATAGTAGATATTTTTGAAAATAGTCATGATTCATAGAATCGGACTAGTACTCTTGCTTCTATAGTGATTTCTCAACTACATTTTGCTTAATGGATAAACTCATATCATGTAAGTTCATTTGGAAAAATCAATCCCAAAAAAAATGAAAAAATGAAAGTTTGTTCAAGTTTGATACTTTGCAAACATTAAAAAAATAAGGAAAAAATAAGGGATAAAAAAATAGTTATCGTGAGTGGAAACTAGCAATTCACCCCTTTGAGACCGAGTTAAGTTACTAGGGAAATGAATGCTATGTTTCTCTTGATACTGAGTATTCCTTTGAGACCTTGTGTAGACGATGCATAGCATTTTTTAGGGGAATGAACCTTCCGTGTGGCAGAAGTGTCTATCGCTGGAAGTATGAGGAACACGATTAAATGAAAAATTGACTAGGCTTATATATTGACACTTGAAAAAGTTAAGCCACTTATTACATTGAGCACGGAGAACTTCTACTTAGGCTACATTCAAACAATTTTGGTATTATGCTCATCAATGAAACTATTTGATAGGTTTATATTGATTCACTAGGGATTTTACATGTCATCTACGCACATAAATCTAGATTGCGGGTTTTGCTTGAGGACAAGCAAAGGTTTAAGTCTGGAGGTGTGATATGCGTAGATTATATACACTTTTATGTATGTCTTGACGCACATCTACTTATATTTCATTAGCATAATCTATGTTTATTGCACCCTATTTTATTGTAATGACCTACTTTCATTATATTTTGTTCGGAGATCTACTCTTTGCTTGTTTTTATTAACAGGACGCTATTTGGAGTGAAAATGGAGCAAAAACGCACACAGGAGCTTGGGCCGTGTAGGCCACACGGCCATGTGGCCATTAGCATGTTCAGGCCATGCCAAATGGCACGGTCGTGCCTGTAATCCATATTTGAAGAGGGTCACGACCGTGTGAGACACACGGTCGTGCCAACGATCTAGAGGAGAGAAAGGTGTCGGTCGTGTGAATCCACACGGCCGTGTGACCTCGGCAGAGAATAAAAAGTCCACGGCCGTGTGACTCAATCTGAGAAGAAGCCGTGTGAGGCCGTGTGGATTCCACACGGCCATGTGACGAAGAACACGGGCCGTGCCACACCAAAATAGGGCTGTGCTGAATTCTGGACAGATTGCAGACCATTCGTAATTTGGCTATAACTTTGCGCTCCATTGGAGTTTCAGGATGTTCTTTATACTGAAACGTAGCTGACTTCAAGATCTACAACTTTTCTTCAGATATAACAGAGAGAAAGCATTGTTTACCCATGCTAAATGGCACGGCCGTGCCTCCTAACTGCGGGTTCAACTGGACATCCGCCCAGACTACAGACCAAACTTTAAACCACCATAACTTTCGGCTTAGATTGATCCAAGGCTCCATCCAAGTATCAGATTGAAGATAATTTCAAGAGATATAACTTTGGTTCAGGGTAAATTATGAGAAAACCTGGTTTAATAGGTGAAAAACTCGGTTTACCAGACCCCTGGTAATCCTAATTTTCCTGGGCAGCTTGGAGGAGGTATAAAAGGGTCAAGAACTCTATTCTTGGGGACATCTTTGGTTTGGGATTTCGCCCCTCTCCTTGGGAAAGGGTTCTCCCCTTCGGGGGAAGCCCTAGAGCTTCATCCACCGCCATCCCTTGACGTTCCGTCCATCTCCAGAGCAAGGAGGCATCCCCAAGACATCTGAAACCTCGGCAAGCATCTCTTCTTCCCCTTCTTCTCACATCAAGGGTTGTAAGTATTCTTTACTTTATGTTTTGGGATTGTTCTTCCCTCACAATGGAGTAGATCTTCTTTTCTATGGATGTAGGGAGTAGTTTTGGATAGGGTTTGATGTAAGACTCATGTTCGTGCCTTTACTCGTTGGATGATTTCTCTTGCTTCGTTTCTATTTGATATGCATGAGATTTGTTACCTTGTCATGTTAATTGATTGTGTAGGAATTACTAATTTCGTAAAGAAAGGATCTTAGATCGTATACCCGAGGGGCCCTAGTGACAGGGGTAACCCGTTCACGGACGTCTAGGATATTCCCTTGAAAGGAGAGGCAACTTCTCCATAGGGAAGTAAGAGACCAAACCAAACCCTTATCTCTATCTCTAATGATACTGATTAGATTTGTATTCTTGTGATCTACTGAGGCGCCCTAGTGACAGGGGTTAATTGTAACAAGATTTTACAGGGGTTTTCTCTGATTAGTACTTAAAGATAGTAGCTTTAACTTCCGACGAAGGCATGTTGATTGACAATGAGTAAAAGATAGAACATGATGCATCAAGTTCCACCACAACGAAATTGAAATCCTAGAATCCATTTCCCAAAGCTCAAATCTCTACAAGATCGATTCTCTCATCCTTCTCTTTCTCTCTTCAATCACTCCCGTTAGTTTGCAAGCGCCAAAGCCAACTTTCAACCGTCTAGATAACTTATTTTGGGACATCTCTAGTGCTTAATCAATAGTCTATGTGGTTCGATAATCTAATATATTACTGACGATGAATCCGTGCACTTGCAATTCGTAACAAGTTTTTGGCGCCGTTGTCGGGGGCTGTTTTCAATTAACATTAGTTAATTAACATATGAGTTACCCTAAACATTTTCCTTTTTTCCTTTGCATTTTCTTTCTTGTTTTCATTATGCATTTTCTTTCATGCAATTTAAATTCTGTGTGTGACACCACAAATCATGTTATCTACAATATAAATTAATTGAATAACTACACTTAGTATATAAATATAGATATTTTTGACCAATGTGATTCTTTATTCCAAAATAAATGTTTACAAAAGCTAGGCTTTTAGTATACACTCTAACAATCTCCCACTTATACTAAAAGACTAAGCTGCCATATCTGCTGCCATACATCTGATTTCCATCCCCTACACATGTCGATCAAAAGCTTTCGCCGGAAGGGCCTTGGTGAAAGGATCTGCCAGGTTATCTGCTGATGTAATCTTGGAGACGATAATTTCTCCTCGTTTTACGATGTCTCGTAGCAGGTGGTGCTTGCGCTCTATATGTTTACTCGCCTTATGGGCTCATGGTTCCTTCGAGTTTGCAACTGCACCGCTATTATCACAATAAATTGTGATAATTTTGGGCTAACTAGGAATCACATCTAAGTCCATTAGGAAGTTCCTAAGCCATACAACTTCTTTGGCTGCCTTAGAGGCTGCCACATACTCAGCTTCCATGGTTGAGTCTGAAACGCATTTCTGCTTAACACTCCTCTATGCAATAGCTCCACCTCCTAAAGTAAACACATAGCCTGATGTAGACTTACTATTGTCCCTATCTGATTGGAAGTCTGAATTCGTGTAATCCACAGGGAGCATATCATCTGCTTGGTAAACTAGCATATAATTTCTAGCCCTTCTAAGGTACTTCAGTATATGCTTTACAGCAGTCCAATGTCCTTGTCCAGGGTTACTTTGATATCTGCTAATCATGCCCACGACAAAACAGATATCCGGTCTCGTACACAACATTGCATACATTAGGCTAACCACAGCCGAAGCATAAAGAACTGCCTTCATGTCCTCTATCTCCTTTGATGTCTTCGGAGACATCTCTTTAGATAAAGTCACTCCATGCCGAAAAGGTAAGAAACCTTTTTTGAAGTTTTGCATGCTAAAATGAGCAAGGATTGTATCTATATATGAAGCTTGAGATAGACACAAAATCCTTTTCTTGTGATCCCTTATGACTTTGATCCCGAGAATATGTGCACATTCTCCTAAGTCCTTCATATTGAATTGTTTGGACAGTCATACCCTTACGTCCGCCAATTAACAAAATGTCATCTACGTATAGTACAAGAAATACCACCACATTTCCGTTACACTTCTTGTATGCACAAGACTCATCCGGACATTGAATAAAATCCATATGACTGGATTACTTCATTAAACCGGATGTTCCAAGATCTTGAAGCTTGCTTCAGTCCATAAATGGACCGATTGAGCTTGCACACTAGATGCTCTTTGCCTTTTTCAATGAACCCCTCTGGTTGCTTCATATGGATGTTTTCTTCAAGAATTTCGTTAAGGAAAGTCTTAAGACTTGAGCGTCGGAGGGCCTAGCCAAGGATTCTCCCTTCCCCCCTCCCCCGGTCTTAGGTCACTAACACTTTGTCGGTTAGTCTTATTATGTGCAGGAACACAGGGTCATCTACTGGATTGTTAAGTTTTGGCTTATCCATGGAGTCACCTCGTCGGAATTCCTCTTTGCAAGGTATTATTCTTAGACCCGCTTTGGTATTCTCGGATCTATTGTTCTGCATTTAGGCATTTGGGAAGTTCTCTGTGGTTTTCTCAAACCCTTCACCGTTCTTCAACATCAGAGTTATTATTCATCACCCCTCATCGTCGCCCAGTGCTTCATTTCTCAAGCTCTCAGACAGGATCAAACACAAACTTAGAAATTATTGAAAAACTTCAATGTTTCATTATACTTTGTATCTAAATAATCAATGATGACTCATATCAAAAGATATACTTCACCAAGATTTTTTAAAGTGATTTTGAAATGTTTTTCAAAACATAATTTCCAACCATATTTCTTGGACTAAATACACATGACTTGTACACTAGTTTTCCCAATGATTGAACTTCTCATAATCTATTGTTAAGAAAAGACTTCATCAAACTCAAAAAGATGTATTAAATCAACACCTTGAGTTTTGTTCATCTTCCTAACATCTCACTTATATCTAGTGTGTCTCAGAAACATATAAAGTCAAGTCTATGGTTCTTGTGAGATGTACAACATGTTTTCCCTAAAACTAAGGGATCATACATATCTAACTAGGTATTTAAACTTTGGATCATCCAACCTAGGATGTCAATTGATGTCATTGTTCTTAATTACAAAGAGTTTTAAAATAATGTCTGGAAATGATTATAGCATGCGCCAAATGTATAATTTTTTTCAAAAGAAAAACTATCATGAATAATGATGTATGTATAACATGACATATGACATTTTTCTAAACATATATAAATGCTAAATATGATGTCATGGCATATGATAGACATATAATCGTGGTAATTTTAGCATGAAGGAAATGTCTAGACTATATATCTAAGTATCACTAACTAATCACTAAATTTTAAAATAATCCTTAGTTTCCCTATCTCCTAAAGAAATTATCAAAATCCCAACTTGACATTTCTTTGACTTCTAACCTAATTGTGCCAATTTAATTAGGTCAAAAGCTTTAAATTTTGATACATTTTACTTTTCCAAAGAGTAAATATTAATCCTTCATTTTTCAAGGTGTAGCAATATATTGAAAATGCCCCAAAATGTCAACTTCACCAAGGTTAGGTAAACTATCCTTCCAATTAGAGTTGACACTCTCTAAACTCATTTAGGGAGTAGAGAACACATTCTTAGGAATCCAAAATCTATTGATTTTTCTTGGATGCTCTAGGTACTCATTAGGGATAACTTCCCTTAATACCTTCCTAATGACCTTCCTAGACTTCTTAGAAGTCTTGGTCACACTAGACTCCTTACGGTCAACTCTAAGGATAATTTTCCTTGTGACTTTCTTAGTGACTCTCTTAGGATTCTTAGAAACCTAAGTCACACTAGTCTTTTCAAGGCTACTTCTAGGGATAACTTCTCTTGTTACCTTGACTTGACTCCTAGACCTAGGGTTAGTTCCATAACTATATGGAACTCTATGGTATGAGGGCACATTCTCCTTGGCTTTTGGTTTGTATCCCAAAATTCTCTTGCCATTGAATGGTTCTTACCTATCTATCCCTAGATCTTGTTCATTTAACCCCTTAAAGATATTTTCTATTCTTTTAAGGATCTTTTCTAATTTATTAAGTTTTGATCTCAAGACTTGATTTTCTCTCCTTAAATCCTTAAATTTGGATTTTCCTTGATTTCCTGGAGTTTTTTTATTGTTAGGCATATATCTAAAATCCTTAGAGTTCTTGCCTAAATTATTATCTGTCTTCTTAACCTTAGATGAGGTAGTCCTAGCATGAAATGATTTATAATTTACCCTAGAGTTTTCATGCTTTCTATTTTCATGATAAATAACATTAAAATGATAAAATTTAGATCTAGCATGCTCTTTATCATGACACAAAGAAATACCATTAACTAATGGTACCTTAGTGTTATTCTTTTAAGCTCCCCCTTAATTTAAGCTTTCTCCTTTGTTAAGCCTTCCCTTTGGACATTGAAGTAATGGCCCTTTTGATTGCGGTAATGGCCCTTTTGATCGCATATGAAGTACACAATGTGCTTCTTGCTTTTACGTATCACGTGTAAGGCCTCCTTTGGCTTCTCCTTGCTCTTGGGTGTCACTTTACCCTTTTTCTTGGTCAACTTTGGATACTTGCTCTTGTAGTGTCCATTTTTCTTACACTCAAAGTAAATAATATGATTTTATTTTTATAAATTAAACTTGATATACCTTCTTTGCTTGTAGCATGTCACATGATCCTTTTTCATTTGACCCAGAAGTAGTGACTTCTTTTAGCTCTGGTGTCAAAGATTGACGCTCCCTCTTAATCCTTAAGGTGGATGCCTCTTCAATATCCTCCTCGGACATTGAACATCTCTCAATTTCTAAATCCTCATGTATATGATACCAAGAGTTTCTCTCTTTGCATTTTGCTTCACTTTGCCCCGAGGTTGGATCTTCATGAAGTTTTGTCAATTTGATCCAAAGCTCCTTGGCATCTTGAAATTCTCCAACTTTGCACAATATGGTGTTTGGCAATAGATTAACAAAAAATTTGATTGCTTTGTCATTTGCCTCACATCTCTTGACTTACTCCTCGGTCCATTTCTTATTCTTGAGGAGCTTTCCCTTTAAATCTCTTGGAGCTTCAAAAGTCAAAACCCTCCATTAGAGAAAACCATTGCTCTATCTCCATCATGAGAAAATTTTCAACCTTTGATTTTCAAAGGTTAAATCTTCCAATGCTGAATGATGGAGGTGCTCGAATATCATATCTTAATTCGTCTCTAAACTCCATTCTTGAACTTGCCCTCCTTGAATGATAATTTCTTGACTTTGAAATTAAAGCTTCAAGCTTCAATGTCTTATTCTTCCTCTAGCTCATTACTCTCTCGGCGATTAGTCCAATGAAGAGTGACCTCGTTCTGATACCACTTGTTAGGACACTCTGGTGAGCTAGAGGGGTGATTAGCTCGAATCGCTTCTTCAATGATTTGTTGTAGAAGATAATCGAAGCGAAGACTCCACAATGCTAACGCCCTTGATTTTACTTGATATCCACCTCCATAAGGTGACTAATCCAAGGGTCTACTCCTCCTCATTCACAGATACACTATGAAAACCTCCTTTGTGGAGGTGGAGAATCCTTGTACAAACTCAAGTACAAGAGTACACGAGAGAATACAACATTAGATGCAACAAGAACAAGTAAATGAATAAAACAATATGAAACCTTGCTCTTGATCTCTTGTTGATCTAGAAACACCTCTTGTAGACTCGGAAATGCAGCAACACTTCACCCTGAATCATCCAAGAATCAACAGTGAAGAATGGATAAAAAGAAATTATGTTTAAATCTTCGTAGTCGCCTTTATATCCCATGGATTATGGCTCCCAATTGATTGGCCTTACCCACAATCGATTGCCACATCAGATCTGAGAGCATCCAGTCATCCGAACCTCACAACAAGTCTTTTCTTCATCATTTAATAGATTAGTCAATTGATTATAGGTCTTCTTAATCAATCACCCAATCAATTATGAAGCTCTTTATTCACTCACGAACTTCTCCCAATTGATTATCCAATCGGTCAAGGAGCTTCAATTGATCAGCTGATTGATTCAGAAGTTCTGTGTTCGCTCCTGACCAAGCTTAATTGATTAGCCGATCGATTAAGCCTCTCTTGAAATCTTCAATTGATTGAAATTCTTCCCAATCAATTCAGCACAGTGCAATGAACAGTGCTTCGCGAAAATGACCTTCTAATCAATCACTTGATTGATTAAGTTCAGTGTGAATAGATCACCTGATCGATTCACTATGTACTTCACGAAGAGATGTGCTCAATCGATTACCTGATTGATTAGCATAGGTCTTAATCGATCACCTGATCAATTACCCAACTCTAACTTGCTTAACCAAAGTTTGGGTTCGCTTGCCCAATCTTCGGTCAACCGTGACCCGTTGTGACTTCTCCACCAAGTATTTGGTCAATCTTTTGATCCACTTGAACTTTGTCAACTTCCCGTTGGACTTCCAATCACCAAGTATGGTCCTCCATGACCCACTTAAATTTTTCTCTTGTCTAACCATAGTTAGGACTTTACCTTGCCAATGTGTGGTCCCCCTTGACCCACTTGGACTTCCCTTTTTCTAACCACAATTAGGGCTTTCATTTGTCAATGTGCGATCCTCCTTAATTCACTTAGACTTCTCTTTGTCTAACCGTAGTTAGGGCTTTGCTTTTCCAATATGTGATCCTCCTTGATCCAATTGGACTTTCTTTGCCGATATACAATCCTTCTTGACCTACTTGAACTTTTCTTTGCCAAACTGTAGTTAAGACTGTTAGATCGTAGAGTTCGCTGGAGGGGGGGGGGGCGGGTGAATAGCGATTTTCAAAAATCGTTATCGAGTAAGCAGCGGAATAAGAAAAGTAAGGACAATGCTAACACAACTAATTTTACTTGGTTCGGAGCCTTCATCAACTCTTACTCCAAGGCTCGCACTCGTTGTCACGCCCCCAGAGGAGACCCTGTCCGAGAAAATTTCGACAGCATCTCCCCTGTACGGTGGACAATCTGAAACTTTTCTACATCTCATATACATCAGCCACAGGCGGCTGGAATAATAACAAGAAATAAAAACAATCACCACGCAGTTTATATATATATTCAGCCTCTGGCTGTCACAACCACGCAGTATATAATAGTAAACAACAAAAGTACTCTGACTCGAAATACACCCTACTCAACTACACTCGTAAAGCTCAAAACCGACGAACTCACCTCTTCTGCCATCCAGGCAGGCAAGTAGTAGAACAAAACCAAATCCAAATCCATCAATATAATAAAATCTATATCATGTCCATAAGTAAATAAATCCAGAACATAACAAGTTCAAATAGTCTAGAACAGAAAAGAAAACCAAACGAAAAACCAATCACATCCTCGAGGTCTGCAGGGACCAGCAACTGGAACTCTCTCCTGACAGCATCAACCTGAAAATATCAACAATGGAGGCGGGGTGAGTCCAACACAGTTGATATGCAAAGTAAAGAAATAACACCTAGCACTAATCATGCGTACAGTCTCCTGATAAGAAAGATAAGAATGCATCTGAAATAAACAGGAGAATACTGTACTAACCAGGTCCTGAGTATAAGGTCAAACAGTCCGAGTGGTATAGGGAATCCTGTATGCATGTCAAACATAGGTATCCAAACAATATGCAGCATATAAATGTAAACACAAACACAAGAAATAAATGCATCATGCATATGATGCCAATGATGCGCCCTGGTCACCCCGACGCCAGCCGATCATCTCATACAAAAGTGAGGCCGAGTGGGTAGGGTGTGACAACCGTGCACTCTGTCGTCACTACTCCCGATGAGTGACCGAGTGGGCGGATCTGTTGTCGAGTACACCTATCCTCCTACCCCAAATCATAGATGGGGAGCGCAATGCTCTCAACTCCGGTACTCAAAGAGGAGGAATCCCTGACGGATAACACGTTGTGTCACACTACCCATGAGCGGACCAAGCTGCAACACACTCAGACTGAATCGACCACTAACCCATGAGTGGTGGTGTGTGCGAATCCATGTAATGGCGATGTGCTCAACAATAATGGGCGGACTATCAGCATGCAATCATGCAAATAGTGCATGGCATTAACCACAAGAATATCCCGACCTAATCCATATATATAAAAATGCATCAAAGGTCAACGAATCCAAAACAATCCAAAGGTATCTGAAGGTATAAAACCTAGGTCTGAACATGGTCAAGCATGGCATATCACTACCCTATAAGCATGTATAAACGGTAAATATATACCTGAGATGCAAAACCAATCAATCAATCAAGCATGTAAGATTTGGGTAGTGATTAACCGAAACAGATAAGAAACACAATTAATGCAACATGTTAATTTAATTACTAAGCATATCAAATGACATAAGTCAAAAGTACCCGCCTCCGACAAAATGGTCCAATCCGGTTCGAACACGACGTCGAGATACTCGTCTCGTGTCAAAGTCCTGTATCCAACATAATGTCTAGTTTAGCTAATTCTATCATACACAATTAGCCAAACTAAATTCTAATCCAATTAAATAATAAGTTCATCCTTAATTCCAATATCAACGCATAAACCTATTTCATATCCATCATCATAATAATCCAATTCCAACCTAATTCAATGTATTTACCTATCTAACCATCCTCTACATCATGCATCAAATCCCTAAATCTTACCTCAATTCACAGTCAAAGCTGATTGCTACAGGATGAAATAGCTGCTGGAAACCAAAGCAATCCCACAACAAGTCCTACTTCAGCTCACGATCAAAATTCCAACACCACAGTATCAACCCACAGCACACAATCCTGTTGAATAAACCCTCACTGCTGAAATCAAACATATCAAGAAGAAGACCAGGACTAGGGCTCGGCAGAACCTGGTGGCCGGAATGCAAAGGTGCGGCGGCGGCTGGGATGCACCCACTGTGCCGGCGATAGTGCTAGGGCACAAGGGAAAAATCGGCGGTGGCAGAGTCGCCGGCGCTTGGAGAAGAAGACAATCGGCAACAGCTTCGGGTGGAGGGAAGAAAGGAAGAGAAAGTGGCCGATTGCGTCGCCGGCGGCTAGGGCTTCAACTCCGATCTAGGGCAGAGGTGTCGGGCGCTGTGGTGGCGTCGGGTGAGGCTCGGGCAGAGGAGAAGAAGAAGAAAGCGAGCTTGGGCCGAGGGTTTTAAAGCTTTGGCGAGGAGAAACCGCCGCCAGCGGTTAGGGCAAGGAGACGGCGCGCGATCGGCGTCGGGGAGAAGAAATGAGGAAACGGCGAAAAAAATGCAGGAAAAAGAAAATAAATAAATAAAGGAAAAGAATTAAGAAAAATTCAACTTTTCCTCACTTAATTGGGGTAGCCAAAATAGGTTTTTCCAGACTCCGTTTTTATCCCCGTGAACTTATCCGTACGAGCTCCGAAAAATTCCCGAAAAATTTTCAAAAATTCCGAAAAAATTCCCTTAATCATATTCGCCTATTTCCGGTATTTTACATTCTCCCCCACTTATAAAAATTTGGTCCCCAAATTTCGTTATCTACCATCAGCAAGTACTAACAACAGATAATAATAATAAATGCTGAACGGTAAATAAACTCACATACCTCAAGTGAAAAGATGGGGATATCGAGCTCGGATAGTGTCCTCGAGCTCCCAAGTAGCCTCCTCGTCCGAGTGATGCTGCCATCTGACTTTAACCAGCCGGATAGTCTTGTTCTGCAACTGACGCTCCTTCCGGTCGAGAATCCGTACCGGAACCTCCTCATAAGTAATGTCTGGCTGAACTGGAACTGGAACATCTGTCAGCACATGTGTCGGATCAGGCACGTATCTCCTCAGCATCGATACGTGAAATACATCGTGAACGCCTGACAGGGACGGCGGTAGTACCAATCGGTAAGCTACTGCTCCGATCCTCTCCAAGATCTCGAAAGGACCAATGTACCGCGGAGCTAGCTTACCTCTGAGGCCAAATCTCTTCACCCCTTTCGTGGGTGAAACTCGCAGAAATACATGGTCGCCCAGAGAGAACTCTAGTGGTCTGCGTCTCCGATCAGCATAACTCTTCTGGCGGTCCTGCGCCTCTGACATCCTCCGTCTGATAATACGGACCAACTCTGCATCCTGCTGAACTCTATGAGGTCCCAACAACTGGGCCTCTCCAACCTCATCCCAAAGGACGGGTGTCCGACAAGGTCTACCATACAACGCCTCAAACGGTGCCATCTGGATAGCCGAATGGAAGCTGTTGTTGTAGGCAAACTCTACCAACGACAGATGGTCCTCCCAACTGCCTCCGAAATCCATAACACACGACCTCAGCAGGTCCTCCAAAGTCTGAATGGTCTGTGGATGGAAGGCTGTACTGAAACAGAGCTGTGTGCCCAAGGCCTGCTGCAGACTCTGCCAGAAACGAGACGTGAACCGTGGATCTCTATCCGAAATGATACTCAATGGAACACCATGTAGTCTGATAATATCTCGGCAATACAAATCTGCCAATCGATCCAGGGGATCAGTCCTCCGGATCGCTAAGAAGTGCGCGGATTTGGTTAATCGATCAACGATTACCCAAATCGCATCGTGGCCTCGTCGTGTCCTCGGCAAACCCACCACAAAGTCCATGGTAATGTGATCCCACTTCCACTCAGGAATAGGAATCCACTGAAGTAACCCTGCAGGTCTCTGGTGCTCAGCCTTCACCTGCTGACAAACAAGACACCTAGCTACGAAATCCGCGATGTCTTTCTTCATCCCGTTCCACCAATAGGAACGTCTCAAGTCTCGATACATACGGGTCCCGCCTGGATGGATCGCAAATCGAGAACGGTGTGCCTCCTGAAGTAGCTCCTGTAAGACCGGATGAGACTGAGGTACGCATAATCTGCCTCGGAAGTATATGATACCCTCCTCGTCTCGTGTAAATTCAGTCTGCTACCCGGAAGCTATCTGACTGCTAATAAACTGCAAATGCTGATCACTAGCCTGTGCCTCTCGGATCCTCGTCCTGATCGACGACTGAGCAACGATGGTAACAAGAATACCCTGCTCTGTCGGTCCCTGCTCCTCAAGATCTAACTCCGAGAAACTCTGAATCAAGTCCGTGACTGAAATTCGGTGCAAGCCAAAGTCCCTCTGGACTTCCTGCTGAGTGCATCTGCAACCACATTAACTTTCCCAGGGTGGTAGCTAATGGTACAATCGTAGTCCTTTAGGAACTCTATCCATCTCCTCTGTCGGAGATTAAGCTCCTTCTGAGTAAAAATGTATTTGAGACTCTTATGATCAGTGAGAATCTCAAATGTGATACCGTATAAATGATGTCGCCATAGCTTTAGAGCAAAGATGATGGCAGCTAACTCCAAGTCATGAACTGGGTAGTTCTTCTCATGCTCCTTCAACTGACGAGAATCATAAGAGACTACTCGGCCGTGCTGCATCAGAACAGCGCCCAAACCCTGTAGAGACGCTTCGGTGTAAAGTACAAATCCATCATCTCCAGAAGGTAAAACCAAAACTGGAGCTGATACTAATCTCTGCTTCAGCTCCTGGAAGCTGGTCTCGCAATCCTCGGACCATACGAACTTCACGCCTTTCCGGGTAAGACGTGTCAGTGGCATAGCAATACGCGAGAAGTCCTCGACAAAACGTCGGTAATATCCGGCCAATCCTAGGAAACTGCGAACCTCCTGAACTGACTTCGGCTGCTCCCAACTGTTGGTTGCTACTCGGAAAGCCTAGAGGTTCCACTGTACAAAAATTTTGTACAAAGGTCTGAACCTTTTCCTAGCTACCATGTGTTCTTTTAAATTAAATTTTGGATCGCCTGCGGAACTTAACACGTTTGATCCAAAACTTAATCTATTTGTTCTTTTAGGTTTTGACTTGGATCTCCTGCGGAACTTAACACGTTCGACCCAAATCACCTTAAGTTATTAATTTCATTAAATATTAATTTCCATAATTGGTTCCCAGTACTGACGTGGCGAGGCACATGGCCTTCTTGGATATGAGAGCAACCACCACCGACTAGACAAAACCTTTTATAGAAATCTAATATTTAATTTCCTAAAATAACTTTAGGTTAACCGAAAAGAACAATCAAATCACAAGGAAAAATAAAACAAAAGAACACAACTTCGAAAAACATATTCGAAATACTAGAATCGTAAGCCTCTTGTATTTGGTATTATTTCCAAAAATAACTAGTATGATGCGGAAAGAAAAAATACTAGTTATACCTTTTAGAAATACCTCTTGATCTTCTACCGTATTCCTCTTCTAACCTCGGACGTTGTGTGGGCAACGATCTTCCGAGATGAGAATCCACCAAAGCACCTTCTTCTCCTTTCTTCAAGTTTCGGCCAAGCACAAAGCTTCCAAAAGATGAAGATCTTTTTCCACCAACCAAGCTCCAAGGGATACAAGCTTTGTCTCCTTCTTCTTCTTCTTCTCCAAGTAGTATCCGGCCACCACAAGAGCTCCAAGCCAATAGAGAAGGTTCGGTCACCACCAAGAGGAAGAGAGGAAGAGAGGTTGGCCGGCCACAACACCAAGGAAAAGAGAAAGAAAAATAGAATAGAGTCGTTAGGTTTGAAGCCTCCTCTACCCCCTCTTTTATAATCCTTGATCCTGGTGAATAAGGAAAATTTAATAAAAATTTCCTTAATTCTTTTTCCATTGAAAAGGAAAAATTATTTAATTAAAAACAATTTCCTTTCTCAATTCTATTTGGCCGGCCACACCAAAGCTACAAACAAGGAGAGTTTTAATTAATTAAAACTTCCTAATTTGTCTCCAGAAATTTATAAAATTTCTCCAATAATTTAATCCCTTCATGATTGGTTTAAAAAGGAAATTTAATAAATTAAAATCTTTCTTTTAAACATGTGGATAAAAAGAAAGTTATCTCTAAAAATTAAAATCTCTTTTAATCTACAAATAAGGAAAGATATCAAATCTTTTCTCAATCTTTTGTAGAAACTAATAAAAGAGAATTATTAATTTTTAAACTTTCTTTTAAATCATGAACATGGTTAAAAAGGAAAGTTTTCTTAAAATTTAAAATCCTCCTTTAATCAACAAATAAGGAAAGATTTCAAATTTTAAACTCTCTTTTAAACATGTAGATGATTTATAAATAAGGAAAGTTTTTACCAAAAATTAAAACCATCCTTTTAAACTACAAATAAGGAAAGAGATTAATCTCTTCTCTTAATCTTTTGTAGAAAGCTATAAAAGGAAATTTTTAATTTTTAAACTCTCTTTTAAAATCATGATATCCACATAAGAAATAATTTTAATAAAAATCCTTTTAAATATTCTAGTGGTCGGCCACCTAAGCTTGGGACCCAAGCTTTGGCCGCCCACCTACATGGCTCATCCACTTGGTCTTGGCCGACCCTAGCTTGGGTTCCAAGCTAGCTTGGCCGGCCCCATTGGATGGGTAAGAAGGTGGGTATGCGGTGGGTATAAATCTCTATAT
This sequence comes from Zingiber officinale, assembly GCF_018446385.1. Lineage (NCBI taxonomy): Eukaryota > Viridiplantae > Streptophyta > Magnoliopsida > Zingiberales > Zingiberaceae > Zingiber > Zingiber officinale. Next base: position 108,875,631 of record NC_056001.1, on the reverse strand, counting down.
ACTAGAGGCTACGATAGGGACCGAGAGGAGGAATTAGTTTTGGTCTCCCGATGAAATTAAGCATCCCGTGTTCGCCCCGAACACACAACTAAATTTCATCAATAATAATTCATTCCACTAAAGAACTATTATTGAACTACCGCACCAATCCCAAATTACATTTTGGGCTCCTTCTTATTATGAGTGTGTTAGTCTCCCTGTGTTTAAGATAACAAATGTCCACTAATTAAGTAAGTTACTGACAACTCACTTAATTAATATCTAGCTCCAAGAGTAGTACCACTCAACTTCATCGTCATGTCGGACTAAGTCCACCTGCAGGGTTTAACATGACAATCCTTATGAGCTCCTCTTGGGGACATTCTCAACCTAGATCACTAGGACACAGTTTCCTTCTATAGTCAACAACACACTATAAGTGATATCATTTCCAACTTATCGGGCTTATTGATTCATCGAACTAAATCTCACCCATTGATAAATTAAAGAAATAAATATCAAATATATGTGCTTGTTATTATATTATGATTAAGAGCACACACTTCCATAATAACTGAGGTCTTTGTTTCTTTATAAAGTCAGTATAAAAGAAACGACCTCTAATGGTCCTACTCAATACACTCTAAGTGTACTAGTGTAATTATATAGTTAAGATAAACTAATACCTAATTACACTACGACCTTCCAATGGTTTGTTCCTTTCCATTATGGTCGTGAGCTACTGTTTATAATTTATAAGGTACTGATAACATGATCCTCTGTGTGTGACACCACACACCATGTTATCTACAATATAAATTAATTGAACAACTACATTTATCATAAATGTAGATATTTGACCAATGTGATTCTTATTTCTAGATAAATGTTTATACCAAAAGTTAGGCTTTTAGTATACACTCTAACACCAACCGGTAACAGCCTCGATCTTCTGAGGATCAACTGAAATACCTCTGCTAGAAACCACGTGTCCCAGAAAACCAACTGAGGATAGCCAGAATGCACACTTGCTGAACTTCGCGTACAGCTGATGTCGTCGAAGAATCTCCAAGACTGTGCGAAGATGCTGTGCATGCTCCTCCTCAGAACGAGAGTAGACCAATATGTCATCAATGAAAATGATAACAAACTGATCCAGATACTCCAGAAAGATGCGGTTCATCAAATCCATAAACACCGCTGGAGCATTGGTAAGCCCAAATGGCATTACCAAAAACTCATAATGACCGTATCTGGTACGGAAAGCTGTCTTCTGAATATCTGAGTCTCTGACCCTCAGCTGATGATATTCGGATCGCAGATCAATCTTAGAATACACTGATGTACCGTCTTTCTTCTTGACAAATAGAACTGGAGAACCCCATGGTGAAACACTAGGGCGAATGAATCCTCTGTCTAAAAGCTCCTGGAGTTGAACCTTCAGCTCGTTCAACTCTTTTGGTGCCATACTATACGGAGCTTTCGATGTCGGCCCGGTTCCCGGAATCAGCTCAATAGCGAACTCCACTGGCCTTCCGAGGCAACAGCGGCTCCTGGAAATACATCCGGTACTCCGGGACTACGGGGAACATCGGAGGCTGCGAACTACCATCTCGATCGATCAGCGATAGAAAACCATGACAACCGTGGATGACCTGCGCTGAATCGCCGAAATAATCGAGATGTCGTCGTTGATGCCGGTGAAACTCCACGAGGGTTGGTTCGGGAGGCGGAAGGTGACCACCCTCGTCGGCAATCAACGGTAGCATGATATCTTGATAGCCAATCCATGCCAAGAATGACATCAAACTCGATCATCTCCAATACTAGAAGATCTACCGTAAGTATCATGTTGCCAAAGTCTAACAGGCAACCTCGATCTCTGGGTGGCGTCTAAAGTATCACCGACGGTAGGGAGACGGTCAACGGTCTAACAATGGGTAATCTACCAATCTCCCGCATAAAGGTACGGGATATAAAAGAATGACTACCGATATCAATCAAAATATCAGCAATAAATGCATAAATAGAAATCGTCTGCGGAAAAGCGGATCCGTCGGCCCGAGCATCCTCTCGTAATCGCATGAACACGACCGGTCTGGCGGAGGAGGAGGTGGTAACATCTGCGGTAAGCTCGCCAGGGCGCTAGACTATGTGCGGATAAGGCGAGAGGATGGTGGTGATCTTGTCTGGTGGTGGGGATCGTCTTTGAGTCGGATAATAAGGTCCTGGTGCAAAACTCTGGGGTGCTACAGAAGCACTGGAGTACTCCTGTCCAAGCATGACAAATGCTGCTGCGGAGGGAGCTGCTCCCTGCTGACGCTGTGAAGATTGGACTTTCTGCCCTCCTCGATATGCCCCTGACTGACTAGACTGTCCCCTCTGACCTGACCCTCCGGAAGCCGTGTGCTGAGCCTTCAGCTGACAATCTCGGCTCTGGTGCCCTGGCAGTTTGCAATAAAAGCAAACTGACTGTCCTAGATGTTAGGATCCTTCGTACGGCTAGAGAGGGGGGTGTGAATAGCCGACCCCAATACGCTCGCGTTTCTTTCTACAAACTAGGTTAGTGCAGCGGAAATACAACGTAGAAAGAAAACAGGAGAAGAAAGACAAACCATATAACGAGGTTCGGAGATGAACTCCTACTCCTCGGCGTGTCCGTAAGGTGGACGAAGCCTACCAATCCGTCGGTGGATGAGTCCCCGGAAACCCGGCTAATAGATACTCCTTGTGGGTGGAGAAACCTCACCACAATCTTTGCAACAGCAATAGGAGTACAAATAGGAACAAGAAAACAAGAACAGAAATGTAAACAACACTTGCTTGCCTTCTTGAAGTCAGCAGGAACCCTGGTGAAGCAGCAGCTTCTCGGATCCAAGCCTAGCTAGAAAACCAGCAACAGGAAGAAGCTCACGCGAAGCTTTAGCACCCAACGAGCTCAACAAAGCACAGCAGGAAGAAGAAGCAGAAGCTTCAGGCAGGAGAGAACTTCCAGAAGGAAGAAGGAGTAGCTAAAGGAGAGAGCTTCATCGAAGTCCTGTAGCCCTCTTTTATACTTGTGAAGAAGAAGAGCAGAGAACTAGCCATTGCGTAGCAACGGCTAGAACCTGGACCGATCAGGCTTCAGCCTGATCGGTCTGGGGCTTGCCTGATCGGTCGCGGGGACCGATCAGGCCCTGTGCTGACCGATCAGAAGGCTTCACAGAGAGTTGCCCAACTCTCTGTGTGGAATCTGATCGGTCCTCGGACCGATCCCAGCGTCCCTGATCGGTCCCGGGGACCGATCAGGCTCCATGCTGATCGGTCCCCAGACCGATCAGTGAGCCCACAACCTTCTGTTTGTTATCTGATCGGTCACCAGACCGATCAGATACACAAACGTATCACTGGATCGGTCTGCAGACCGATCCAGAGCTTGGTTTTTGCCCAAACCAAGTCCCAAACCTTCCAAACCAATATCCGGTCAACCTTGACCTATTGGAACTTCATCCCTAGCATCTGGTCACTCCCTTGACCTGCTAGAATTCCTCGCCAAGTGTCCGGTCAACCCCTTTGACCTACTTGGACTTTCCTCAACACCAGATGTCCGATCATTCTTGATCTATCTGGATTTTCCCTTGCCCGGCTTCACTCACCAGGACTTTCCACACTGCCTAACATCCCAGTTAGGACTTTCTCACTGCCTGGCTTCACTCACCAGGACTTTCCAACTGCCTAACATCCCAGTTAGGACTTTCCCACTGCCTGGCTCACTTTACTTTCGCCTAACATCCAGTTAGGACTTTCTCATTGGCTTCACTCACCGGGACTTTCGGCCTAACATCCAGTTAGGACTTTCTCCTTCTGGCTTCACTCACGGGACTTTCCAACCGCCTAACATCCAGTTAGGACTTTCCCCCAGCTTCACTCACAGGACTTTCCAATGCCTAACATCCGCTTAGGACTTTTAGTGCCAAGTCTCCATACTTGGACTTTTCGATCCAAGTCTCTATACTTGGACTTTTCCGTGCAAGTCTCTATACTTGGACTTTTCGCGTGCCAAGCTCCCTTGAACTTTTCCGGTGCCAAGTCTCCCTACTTGGACTTTTCCATGCCAAGCTCCCTTGGACTTTTCCGCCAAGTCTCCATACGTGGACTTTTTCCCGAATCAGGTCAACCAGGTCAACCTTGACCTACTGTTGCACCAATAATCTCCCAAACATCTATTCTTGTCCCATATCAAGAATACAACTCTTCCACGAGTGTCAAACATCAACATGCAACTCAACTAGGTCAACCTTGACCTAAGGTTGCACCGACAATCTTTCCAAGTCAAACATCAAAATACAACTCGAGTCACGTCACCTCGAGTCGGGTCAACCAGGTCAACCTTGACCTAAGGTTGCACCAACAATCTCCCCCTTTTTTATGTTTGACAAAACCCATAATCAAGTTAGGTTAACCCGATAACCTAACTTAGGTTTTCCAACCATCTTCCAATGTCCAATGTTCTTTCCTTGAACATTCTTTGGACATTCTCCCCTTAGGTTAACCCGATAACCTAACTTGGGTTCTCCAATAATTCTCCCCCTTTTTGACACACATCAAAAAGAATTCCAATGTTCTTCCTTGAACATTCCTTGACATTCTTCCCCTAGCTTAGGTTAACCCGATAACCTAACTTGGGTTCTCCAATAATTCTCCAATGAACACTCTCCCCTTTTTGACACACATCAAAAAGGAAAAAGGAGGGTATCAAGATCAAGAGTTTCTTCCTAATGAAAGTCCCATACCTTTCATTGAAACTCTTAATTTCCCCCTTTATACTAAACTCAACAATCAACTTAGTGATAATCCCATATCACTAATCCTCAAAAGTCTTAAGGAGTAAAAACTCCCCCTAAAAGTCAACTCCTCCTTGACAATTAGGTAAAATTCCCCCTAAAAGTCAATTCCCCCTTTGACCATTGCACCAACAATATCTTTGAGAGTTCCAAACCTTTAGAAATCCAAAAACACCAACTCCCAGCTGAAATTTCAGACAAAACAGTCGAAAAATCAGCATTTGGCACGCCCTGATCGGTCACCAGACCGATCAGGGATTCCCTGGATCGGTCACAGTGACCGATCCAGCATCCCCTGGACCGATCAGGCAACCTCCTGATCAGTCCACAAGTCTGATATCAGATTTCTGATTTCTTCTCCCGAAATTCAGAAACCTCTAGAAAATCACAGAAAATTTCAAAAATTGTAAAATTTTGAGGATACATTCCTCATAACATACATTATCATGGAAAAATAGTTTTCTATGAAAATAGTTTCCATTTTTCAATCTTGATACAAAGTTCAAAAACTTTGAAATAGTTCAAGTTTAACTCAACTTTGTATCACAATGTTCAATGATGAATGCTATCACTAGGAAAGCTTCATCAAGGTTTTTCAAATCAATTTTAAAATGCTTTTAAAACCATTTGAATTTAGGACCATAATCTTAGGGCTAGATGTACATGACTTGTACACAAGCTTTCCCTATGATCCTTAATTTCTTGAATTAGGGTCATCTAGGTACAAGGACTATGCACCTTGATCCTAACTCATGATCCTAATATCTCACACACATCTAAGGTGTATCAAACCACATTCAAGTCAATTTGATGTGAGATATGGATTAAGGTCAACTTAGGCTAAGTTCTCATGCATTTTCTAAACACCAATTTGATCTCAATATCAAATTATATGTTTGTCCTTAAATCAATTTCATTGATTATAATGCAAGAGATGATGACATGGCATATAATGATATCATAAGTAAAAACATGTGCCAATGTCATGATGTCATGGCATAAAGTTTGAAAACTTAAATAAAGCATGACATATAAACTAGCCTAAGCATTATCATGACATTTCAAATGATAATAAAACTAAACATGATGTCATGACATGTGAGGGCAAACAATCATGGCAAGATTTAGCATAAATAAATATACCTAGATTACCTATCTAAGTATCCTTAACCACTTTGCTAACCTAAAATTTAACCCTTGATTGCCCTAAAATGTCAAAATCCTAATTTTGACATTTCTTGAACTCTAGATTAATTCATGCCACTTAAAGATCAAATTTATCCTCAAAACTTGGCATGTTTCATTTTTCCTCGAGAGTTCTCTAGATTTTCCCAAATTGTGCCAATTAAAATCATTCTTTTCCATAATGACACATTTTACTCTTCCAAGGAGTAAATGATAATTCCATTTCATTTTCAAAGGTTCACAAAACCTTGAAAATGCTCCTTGAGTGTCAATTTCCTCAAAGTTGGGTTAACTACCCTTCTTATTGGAGTTGACACTCTCTAACCCATTTATGGGGTAGAGAAAATGCTCCTAGGAACCCAATACCTATTTGAGCTCATTGGGTTCACTAAATATTCACTAGGGATGACTTCCCTAGCAACCCTCCTAATGACCCTCTTAGGCTTTGAAGCCTTGGTCATTTGGGTCTCATCAAGGTCAACTATAGGGGTGACTCCCCTTGTAACCTTGGTAATGGTCTTCCTAGCCCTAGGTTTTGTTCCATAATCGAATGGAACATTGTGGTAAGTGGGCTTGACCACTTGGGACTTAGATTTGTGACCCAAACCTTTCTTGTCCTGGGACTTTTGACCCTTAGGCCCTAGAATTGACTTCTCTAAATTTTTAAGAGCCTTTTCCAAAGTATCAAGTCTTGACCTCAAGACTTGATTCTCCTTTTCTAATACCTCAAGTTTTAATTTGTCATTGTTCCTTGAGGTACTCCTAGGCATATGTCGAGTAGTTTTGGGATTTCTACCTAGATTTTCCTTAGCCTTAGATGAGTTGATCCTAGGGTTGGCTTTCCTAGTGTTATCCTTATCTAGGCTAACATGTTTAGCACCTAAGCACATATATTGGTTCCTAAAGTTAACATGCTTATCATTCTTGACAATTGCAATAAGACTACTAGCATGTATCTTATTAGAAGTGCAAGAATGAACCTTAGAGAATACCTTAGGGTTTGCCTTCGCTCCCCCTTTACACGTTCTTGGTCTTTTGTCCTTGTGAGATTGCCTCCCCCTTGGACATTGACTCCTATAGTGTCCCCGTTGCTTGCATTGGAAGCACACCACGTGCTCCTTGCCTTTGCGTTTTGGGACTCCGACTTCCTTGATCTTTGGCGCCGGTGGAGTCTTCTTAATCTTCTTTGGACATTTACTCTTGTAATGTCCAAATTCCCTACACTCAAAACACATTATATGCAATTTACTTGAACTTAAAGTGTTTGAGTTACCTAGGGTTGAGGATGGATGGATGCTCTCTTCTTCATCCCTCCCGGAGGTAGAAGCTTCTTCTTCGTGCTTCGATCTTGAAGAAGAACTCACCTCCTCTTCTTCTTTAGATGTTGAGTAGCCCTCAACTTCTAATTCCTCACCTCCACGATGTGAGCTACTTGGCTCACTAGGCTCCTTTTCATGGAATTTTGCCAAATTGTTCCACAATTCCTTGGCGTTGTTGTACCTATCTATCTTGCATAAAACATTATTAGGTAAAGCAAATTCAATAATTTTTGTTACCTCGTCATTGATTTCGGATTGTCGGATTTGCTCTTTCGTCCACTCCTTCTTCTTGATAGGTTTTCCTTCCTCATCCATCGGAGGGGAAAACCCTTCTTGTACACAAAACCAATTTAACATATTAGTCCTAAGAAAATACATCATCCTTACCTTCCAATATGTGAAGTTGTCGTGAGACTCGTAGAAAGGTTGAATCGTGACATCTTCTCCATAGAGATCCATCTCTAGCCCGTGCTCCCCCGGGTGTTGATCCGTCGAAGAGCGGCTTCGCTTTGATACCACTTGTTAGGATCCTTCGTACGGCTAGAGAGGGGGGTGTGAATAGCCGACCCCAATACGCTCGCGTTTCTTTCTACAAACTAGGTTAGTGCAGCGGAAATACAACGTAGAAAGAAAACAGGAGAAGAAAGACAAACCATATAACGAGGTTCGGAGATGAACTCCTACTCCTCGGCGTGTCCGTAAGGTGGACGAAGCCTACCAATCCGTCGGTGGATGAGTCCCCGGAAACCCGGCTAATAGATACTCCTTGTGGGTGGAGAAACCTCACCACAATCTTTGCAACAGCAATAGGAGTACAAATAGGAACAAGAAAACAAGAACAGAAATGTAAACAACACTTGCTTGCCTTCTTGAAGTCAGCAGGAACCCTGGTGAAGCAGCAGCTTCTCGGATCCAAGCCTAGCTAGAAAACCAAGGAAGAAGCTCACGCGAGCTTTAGCACCCAACGAGCTCAACAAAGCTCGGCGGAAGAAGAAGCGAAGCTTGGGAGAGAACTTCCGAAGGAAGAAGGAGTAGCTAAAGGAGAGAGCTTCATCAAGTCACAGCCCTCTTTTATACCGTGAAGAAGAAGCGGAGAACTGGCGTTGCGTAGCAGCTAGAACTGACCGATCGAGCTTGACTGATCGATGCAAACTGCTGATCGGTCGCGAGGGACCGATCAGGTGATCGGTCCCGGCATCGAGTCACTCCACAGTTGCCCAACTGCGTGGAATCTGATCGGTCCTCGGACCGATCCAGCGTCTGATCGGTCCGGGGCCGTCGATCTTGATCGGTCCCGGCCGTCGGTGCCAACCTTACATTTGTTATCGATCGGTCACGGGCCGATCGATACCTAACGTATCACTGATCGATGCGAGACCGATCGAGCAATTTTGCCCAAACCAAGTCCCAAACCTTCAAACCAATATTTGGTCAACCTTGACCTATTGGAACTTCATCCCTAGCATCCGGTCACTCCCTTGACTGCTAGAATTCCTCGCCAAGTGTCGGTCAACCCTTTGACCTACTTGGACTTTCCTCAACACCGATGTCCGATCATTCTTGATCTATCTGGATTTTCCTTGGCTTCACTCACGGGACTTTCCACACTGCCTAACATCCCAGTTAGGACTTTCTCCGTGCTCACAAGGGTTTTCACACTGCCTAACATCCAGTTAGGACTTTCCCACAGCTTCACTCACCAAGACTTTCCAATGCCTAACATCCGTTAGGACTTTCTCATTCTGGCTTCACTCACGGGACTTTCAGTGCCTAACATCCAGTTAGGACTTTCTCCTGGCTTCACTCACCAGGACTTTCCAACTGCCTAACATCCCAGTTAGGACTTTCCCACTGCCTGGCTTCACTCACCAGGACTTTCCAGCTGCCTAACATCCCAGTTAGGACTTTTCCGTGCCAAGTCTCCATACTTTGACTTTTCCAGTGCCAAGTCTCCATACTTGGACTTTTCCCGTGCCAAGTCTCCATACTTGGACTTTTCGCGTGACAAGCTCCCTGCTTGGACTTTTCCAGTGCCAAGTCTCCCTACTTGGACTTTTCCAGTGCCAAGCTCCCTGCTTGGACTTTTCTGTTGCCAAGTCTCCATACTTGGACTTTTTCCCGAATCAGGTCAACCAGGTCAACCTTGACCTACGGTTGCACCAATAATCTCCCAAACATCTATTCTTGTCCCATATCAAGAATACAACTCTTCCACGAGTGTCAAACATCAACATGCAACTCAACTAGGTCAACCTTGACCTAAGGTTGCACCGACAATCTTTCCAAGTCAAACATCAAAATACAACTCGAGTCACGTCACCTCGAGTCGGGTCAACCAGGTCAACCTTGACCTAAGGTTGCACCAACACTAGAGAGCAAGCTGGGGTGAGGTGATCTCTGGATCCACATCTGAAACAATGAGTATCACCGGAAGGTGGTTGCCGGTTCTGCTGAGAAAACCGGGAACGTCCTGAAGAAGACCGCCCTGATTTCTGAGGCCTACGAGACGCCCAGTACCACGACTGGCCGTGCATGGCTGCTCGAGGCTTTCACATGCATGTCTGCTGGACCTCAAGTCGACCCATATGCTTTCTTTTCTGTCCGGATATCTGTCTGCCGAGCTAACTCTATCATCAAAGCTCGATTCAATGCATCGAGTAAGATGTAATCCCTAATCCGTACATGCGGTAACCATCCAATCCTGTATAAAGCGCATCGCGAGTTACGTCGCCATGACTAACTGGACAAAGCTGGCCGGAGGAATTGATATTATACTCGGTCAGCGGCGATTATTACGCCTCGGACTCATAAAATCGTCGTGAGCCATCGATAGGGACGATGGAAAAAGCGGCTCTCAAAGCCTCTCGAACTGGTCCATGGACGTTGCGCTCACCAATAATAGAGCTGAGTAACCCACGGGCATTAGCTTCATCCGTAAATGGTAGCGAACTGCTTTCTCCCAATCGGAGCAAGCCGTATAGAAGAAAGTCGCTCCATAGTCTCTATCCATGACAGCCATACTCGGATCGAGATCTCGCGGAAAAGAGTGAAACGAGTCTTCATCGACTCGGCCAGTCTGGAATCCTAGCTCGTGCAATGACAATATCGGTGAGCTGTGTCGGGACGGCGACACTGGAGCTGATACTACGGTGGTACCGCGGAATAAATCGGAGGAGGAACTCCCGATGCTTGTATATACTGGAGCATAAGCCGTCGGTGGTACTTCTGGGAACAAAAGTGGTGGCTGGAGTGCAGTGAAAAAGGTCTGGGATATGGTGCACTCTTGTAGGCACTAGAACCTGGTGCCCCGGTGTCAGTATCTTGTAGGTCAGTGGCGGTGGTCTGAATACGCCATAGGCTGGGCAGATGTCGGGTACACCAATGGTACCCGATGGTACTGTAAATAGGGTAGGCGTGGATACCGGTCGGTGTGGCCAAGTAGGTATCTCTCAGGGCTATCGGGTTTGAGGCCGATGCTCACTGCATCTGAGCATCACGGTAGCGGGCTCACTAACGATGGGCATCTGGCATATCCAGAGATCCCGTGGTCCTCACACGTGGTCGTCCAGCACCACGTCTCGCAGCAATACGAGTAGATCGTCTCATATTTGTTAAATTAAATTACAGATATCAATACCAATATAACAAACATAAAATAACAACATACCTATTTGCCGTCTGGAGATGTTCCGTCGCTGTCCAGTCCCCAATTTGACCTCAAAATTTCGTACGAGAATATCGCCGAAAATCCAAATAAATCCGAAACGGAAATCCGAAACATAACCATATCGAAAATACAAAAATGCCTAGTTTGACTCGCAAACTTGGCTAACCCAAATATCCAGAATACCAACAACAGGTATCCGATAAATCTCTAGAACACCAAAAGCAGGTATCATAACCCGCTCTGATACCAAATAAATTGGTATCAGATAAATTCCGAAAATCCAAAATACAAAAATCCAACAAGTATCACCAAACTTGGCGCTCTGATACCAAGTAAATAAATTGGTATCAGGTTATCCCAAACATCCAAAATACGAAAACAAAAGATCGTATAACTTGGCTCTGATACCACTAAATTGTCACGCCCCCAGAGGAGACCCTGTCCGAGAAAATTTCGGCAGCATCTCCCCTGTACGGTGGACAATCTGAAACTTTTCTACATCTCATATACATCAGCCACAGGCGGCTGGAATAATAACAAGAAATAAAAACAATCACCACGCAGTTTATATATATATTCAGCCTCTGGCTGTCACAACCACGCAGTATATAATAGTAAACAACAAAAGTACTCTGACTCGAAATCCACCCTACTCAACTACACTCGTAAAGCTCAAAACCGACGAACTCACCTCTTCTGCCATCCAGGCAGGCAAGTAGTAGAACAAAACCAAATCCAAATCCATCAATATAATAAAATCTATATCATGTCCATAAGCAAATAAATCCAGAACATAACAAGTTCAAATAGTCTAGAACAGAAAAGGAAACCAAACGAAAAACCAATCACATCCTCGAGGTCTGCAGGGACCAGCAACTGGAACTCTCTCCTGACAGCATCAACCTGAAAATATCAACAATGGAGGCGGGGTGAGTCCAACACTCAGCAGGTACAGTTGATATGCAAAGTAAAGAAATAACACCTAGCACTAATCATGCGTACAGTCTCCTGATAAGAAAGATAAGAATGCATCTGAAATAAACAGGAGAATACTGTACCACCTATCAGAGTATAAGGTCAACAGTCCGAGTGGTATAGGGAATCTGTATGCATGTCAAACATAGGTATCCAAACAATATGCAGCATAATAGCAAACACAAACACAAGAAATAAATGCATCATGCATATGATGCAATGATGCGTCTGGTCACCCCGACGCCACCATCTCATACAAAGTGAGGCCGAGTGGGTAGGTGTGACAACCGTGCACTCTGTCGTCACTACTCCCGATGAGTGACCGAGTGGACGGGATCTTGTCGGAGTACACCTATCCTCCTACCCCAAATCATAGATGGGGAGCGCAATGCTCTCCCGGTACTCAAAGACGGGAGGAATCCCTGTCGGATAACACGTTGTGTCACACTACCCATGGCGGACCAGCGGTGCCTAACAGAGTCCCTGCTGCAACACACTCAGCCTGAATCGACCACTAACCCATGAGTGGTGGTGTGTGCAGATCCATGTAACTGGCGATGTGCTCAACAATAATGGAGCGGACTATCGCACAGCATGCAATCATGCAAATGGTGCATGGCACTAACCACAAGAATATCCTGACCTAATCCACATATATATAAAAATGCATCAAAGGTCAACGAATCCAAAACAATCCAAAGGTATAAAACCTAGGTCCTGAACATGGTCAAGCATGGCATATCACTACCCCTATAAGCATGTATAAACAGGTAAAATATACCTGAGATGCAAAACCAATCAATCAATCAAGCATGTAAGATTTGGGTAGTGATTAACCGAAACAGATAAGAAACACAATTAATGCAACATGTTAATTTAATTACTAAGCATATCAAATGACATAAGTCAAAAGTACCCGCCTCCGACAAAATGGTCCAATCCGGTCCGAACACGACGTCGAGATACTCGTCTCGTGTCAAAGTCCTGTATCCAACATAATGTCTAGTTTAGCTAATTCTATCATACACAATTAGCCAAACTAAATTCTAATCCAATTAAATAATAAGTTCATCCTTAATTCTAATATCAACCCATAAACCTATTTCATATCCATCATCATAATAATCCAATTCCAACCTAATTCAATGTATTTACCTATCTAACCATCCTCTACATCATGCATCAAATCCCTAAATCTTACCTCAATTCACAGTCAAAGCTGATTGCTACAGGATGAAGTAGCTGCTGGAAACCAAAAGCAATCCCACAACAAGTCCTACTTCAGCTCACGATCAAAATTCCAACACCACAGTATCAACCCACAGCACACAATCCTGTTGAATAAACCCTCACTGCTGAAATCAAACATATCAAGAAGAAGACCAGGACTAGGGCTCGACAGAGCCTGGTGGCCGGAATGCAAAGGTGCGGCGGCGGCTGGGATGCACCCACTGTGCCGGCGATAGTGCTAGGGCACTAGGGAAAAATCGGCGGTGGCAGAGTCACCTGCGCTTGGAGAAGAAGACAATCGGCAACAGCTTCGGGTGGAGGGAAGAAAGGAAGAGAAAGTGGCCGATTGCGTCGCCGGCGGGTAGGGCTTCAACTCCGATCTAGGGCAGAGGTGTCGGGCGCTGTGGTGGCGTCGGGTGAGGCTCGGGCAGAGGAGAAGAAGAAGAAAGCGAGCTTGGGCCGAGGGTTTTAAAGCTTTGGCGAGGAGAAACCGCCGCCGACGGTTAGGGCAAGGAGACAGCGCGCGATCGGCGTCGGGGAGAAGAAATGAGGAAACGGCGAAAAAAAAATGCAGGAAAAAGAAAATAAATAAATAAAGGAAAAGAATTAAGAAAAATTCAACTTTTCCTCACTTAATTGGGGTAGCCAAAACAGGCATTTCCGGACTCCGTTTTTATCCCCGTGAACTTATCCGTACGAGCTCCGAAAAATTCCCGAAAAATTTCCAAAAATTCCGGAAAAATTCCCTTAATCATATTCGCCTATTTCTGGTATTTTACACTCGTTGAGTGCTTTCGTTGGACAATCACTAATAATTCGCAAAAATGATTACAAAATGAGTACAAGAATTATTAGAAAAATACCGACAACAAAAATAGAAGATTAAATCACAGGTTGTCGGAGAGGCCTCGCAGCGTCGCAGGAGAAGTGCGCAACAGAGCAGTCATAGCAGAAGTTATTTTTTAAAGCTCTGGTGGAAGACTTCGTTTAGAGGAGTGCTCCGGGCGCCCGGATCCCTTCCAGGCGCCTAGACTTTGACATAGCACAAGCCAACCAGCGCACTCCATGTTTGTGTAAAAATAGAATTTTGCATTCCGGGAGCCCAGATCCCTTCCAGGCGCTCGGACCATCATTTTCTAGCAAATCCTTTTCCTGTAAGAAAATGTTGGTCCGAGGTAAATACAAATTATACTACCCTGCAAAACAAAGTGTTAGCACAATTAAAGTCAAATAGAGTAGTAATTAGATTTTGTCTCACTGAGACCAGAATCTGGTCATGATCTCAACTTAGATTCTCGAAATGGTTCTAAGTTGGATCGACGCCTAAGTTCCCTAACTGGCTCCCCTCCAATGACTTACCTTAACTTACCTGCCAGATATCCGATCAGCCCGTCGACCTGTCTGGATTTTGTGTCAGCTATCTGGTCAACCTGTCGACCTATCTAGGCTTCGTGCCAACTATCTGGTCAGTCCGTCGACCTAGCTGGGCTTCGTTCCAGCTATCTGATCGGTCTGTCGACCTAGCTGGGCTTTGTGCCAGATATCTGGTCAGCTCATCGACCTATTTAGACTTCGCACCAACTATCTGGTCGACCCATTGACCTAGCTGGATTTCTCCTGCACACTCAGTCAAAGTGTTAGGTCACAACAAACCTAACTTAACCTACTTTGTCATTTATCAAAACTTGAGTTAGACCGTTAGTGCTAACCGCACCAACAAGGACTTTCCTTTACTAATGTGCTATTCTCATTGATCTACTTGGGCTTTCCTTGCCAATGTACGGTCCTCCTTGACCCACTTGAACTTTTCCTTTGCCTAACCTATGGTTAGGACTTTACCAGTCAAGTGTCGGTCCTCCTTGACCTACTTGGCATTTCTAACATATTGTCTAACAACATATTGTCCAAACATATTATCCAAATATTGAAACTCAAGCTTGAATCTACTCAAGTTTAGTCAAATTAGTCAACCTTGACTAGGGGAACGATTGTACCAAAATCTCCCAACATTATCCTTGTCTCAATGGTCAAAGAGGTGCATGTTCGGTACCAGGGTAGTCAGAGCGCCCGGACTAGCCCGGGCACCTAAAGTTCAGGTGCTTGGACTTGGTCCAAGCGCTTGGATAATTCTATTAGAGTGTATACTAAAAGCCTAGCTTTTGGTATAAACATTTATCTAGAAATAAGAATCACATTGGTCAAATGTCTACATTTATGATAAATGTAGTTGTTCAATTAATTTATATTGTAGATAACATGGTGTGTGGTGTCACACACAGAGGATCATGTTATCAGTACCTTATAAATTATAAACAGTAGCTCACGACCATAATGGAAAGGAACAAACCATTGGAAGGTCGTAGTGTAATTAGGTATTAGTTTATCTTAATTATATAATTACACTAGTACACTTAGAGTGTATTGAGTAGGATCATTTGAGGTCGTTCCTTTTGTACTGACTTTATGAAGGAACAAAGACCTCAGTTATTATGGAAGTGTGTGCTCTTAATCATAATATAATAACAAGCACATATATTTGATATTTATTTCTTTAATTTATCAATGGGTGAGATTTAGTTCGATAAATCAATAAGCCCGATAAGTTGGAAAATGATATCACTTATAGTGTGTTGTTGATTATAGAAGGAAACTGTGTCCTAGTGATCTAGGTTGAGAATGTCCCCAAGAGGAGCTCATAAGGATTGTCATGTTAAACCTTGCAGGTGGACTTAGTCCGACATGATGATGAAGTTGAGTGGTACTACTCTTGGAGCTAGATATTAATTAAGT
Source organism: Zingiber officinale (assembly GCF_018446385.1). Lineage (NCBI taxonomy): Eukaryota > Viridiplantae > Streptophyta > Magnoliopsida > Zingiberales > Zingiberaceae > Zingiber > Zingiber officinale. The sequence continues at coordinate 108,859,663 of NC_056001.1, read as the reverse complement.
GAGTTGTCAGTAACTTACTTAATTAGTGGACATTTGTTATCTTAAACACAGGGAGACTAACACACTCATAATAAGAAGGAGCCCAAAATGTAATTTGGGATTGGTGCGGTAGTTCAATAATAGTTCTTTAGTGGAATGAATTATTATTGATGAAATTAAGTTGTGTGTTCGGGGCGAACACGGGATGCTTAATTTCATCGGGAGACCAAAACTAATTCCTCCTCTCGGTCCCTATCGTAGCCTCTAGTATATAGAGATTTATACCCATCGCATACCCACCTTCTTACCCATCCAATGGGGTCGGCCAAGCTAGGGCCGGCCAAGACCAAGTGGATGAGCCATGTAGGTGGCCGGCCAAAGCTTGGGTCCCAAGCTTAGGTGGCCAGCCACTAGAATATTTAAAAGGATTTTTATTAAAATTATTTCTTATGTGGATATCATGATTTTAAAAGAGAGTTTAAAAATTAAAAATTTCCTTTTATAACTTTCTACAAAATATTAAGAGAAGAGATTAATCTCTTTCCTTATTTGTAGTTTAAAAGGATGGTTTTAATTTTTGGTAAAAACTTTCCTTATTTGTAAATCATCTACATGTTTAAAAGAGAGTTTAAAATTTGAAATCTTTCCTTATTTATTGATTAAAGGAGGATTTTAAATTTTAAGAAAACTTTCCTTTTTAACCATGTTCATGATTTAAAAGAAAGTTTAAAAATTAATAATTCTCTTTTATTAGTTTCTACAAAAGATTGAGAAAAGATTTGATATCTTTCCTTATTTGTAGATTAAAAGAGATTTTAATTTTTAGAGATAACTTTCTTTTTATCCACATGTTTAAAAGAAAGATTTTAATTTATTAAATTTCCTTTTTATAAACCAATCATGAAGGGATTAAATTATTGGAGAAATTTTATAAATTTCTGGAGACAAATTAGGAAGTTTTAATTAATTAAAACTCTCCTTGTTTGTAGCTTTTATGTGGCCAAATAAAATTGAGAAAGAAAATTATTTTAATTAAATAATTTTTCCTTTTCAATGGAAAAAGAATTAAGGAAATTTTTATTAAATTTTCCTTATTCGCCAGGATCAAGGATTATAAAAGAGGGGTTAGAGGAGGCTTCAAAGCTAACGACTCTATTCTATTTTTCTCCCTCTTTTTTCCTTGGTGGTGTGGCCGGCCCTATTTCTCTCCTCTCCTCTTGTTGGCCAAAACTTACCTCTTGGTGGAGCTTTTGTTAGTGGCCGGATCAAGGAAGGAGAAGAAGGAGAGAAAGCAAGCCTCGTTTCTAGCATCCCTTGGAGCATGGTGGTGGTGGCCGAACCTCTTCATCCTAGAAGATGTTTTGATGGCCGAAACTTGCAAGGAAGAAGAAGGTGATTGGTGGTTTCTCATCTCGGAAGATCGTTGCCCACACAACGTCCGAGGTTAGAAGAGGAATACGGTAGAAGATCAAGAGGTCTTTCTAGAAGGTATAACTAGTAATTTTTCCTTTCCGCATCATGCTAGTTATTTATAGAAATAATACCAAATACAAGAGGCTTACGATTCTAGTATTTCGAATATGTTTTTCGATGTTGTGTTCTTTTGTTTTTTATTTTCCTTGTGATTTGATTGTTCTTTTCGGTTAACCTAAAGTTATTTTAGGAAATTAAATATTAGATTTCTATAAAAGGTTTTGTCTAGTCGGTGGTGGTTGCTCCCATATCTAAGAAGACCATGTGCCTCGCCACGTCAGTACTGGGAACCAATTATGGAAATTAATATTTAATGGAATTAATAACTTAAGGAGATTTGAGTCGAACGTGTTAAGTTCCGCAGGAGATCCAAGTCAAAACCTAAAAGAACAAATAGATTAAGTTTTGGATCAAACGTGTTAAGTTCCGCAGGCGATCCAAAATTTAATTTAAAAGAACACATGGTAGCTAGGAAAAGGTTCAGACCTTTGTACAAAATTTTTGTACAGTGGAACCTCTAGGTTTTCCTAGTAGCAACCAACAATTGGTATCAGAGCTAGGGTTTTGCCTCTGTGTATTTGGTATTAGTTTAATTATGCACATGTCATACATAATTTAGGCAGGATAATAGTAGGATGTGCTAACTTTGTGGATGCAGGATCCAACTATTATGGCTTATAGTTATTATGTGTGTGATTGGACCCTTGGACATGTCAAGGGCATTTTATTGTGTGTGCATGATTGTATTATAAAATACAGCAGGAGCTGTATTTAGTTTTATTAGGATTTTATTTTTGATCTAGATACATGTACATTCCTTTTATGGAATATAGGATCAAAAATGTAAAATTCTATTTATGTCGCAGATCGAATCTTGCAAAGCGTTGAACCTTCTGAGGACCAGAGGCGCAGCGGAACTAGGAGCAAGATGGATGTGACAGCTAGCGGTGGCCAAATATGGCAGCAGCTTGGGATGACAACACACGGAGGACAACTAGAGATAAAAGCCATAATAGTTGAAAATTAGATTTTCTATTTATTGCTTTTATATTGTGCTGTGTGTGCATGTTGGTTTACATATTTAGTAGGCTAGCATAGTTAAAATTCCTCATTTATAAATAACTAAGTGGGAGAGGGATTTTTAAGTAAATCCCATGGTCTTCATTACTGGTTTGTAAGTGATGCAAACAAGCTTGCGCGTTGGCTCTGAGTGCCTTCCTCCATAACGGATGAGCTTGTTTGTGGATCACTATAACAGACTTCCATTTTTGGATGACTATAGGAAGTTAATTAAGAGCGTGTGATCTTCCCCAACGGAAGAGGCATAATCTTATTAATGGACTTAGTGTCAAGTAATGGTATACACTTAGACACATTTAATAGTATCCTCCCCATCGGAGTCACTGCTATTATTTGTGTGACCAAATGATACCAACTATTAATTTTATTTGTCAAAAAGTTAGGTTGACAAGATAATAAAATTAATGGGTTAAAACCCTCCTTTTACAAATGTTGAATTTGTATACGTCTACACTAACGTGGCATGCAAAATTCACGGTGTTTGAGGTATTGGTGAATTTAAATAATATTGTTTGAGGAATCAATATTTTTTAAATTCAAAAGTTTTTGACCAAATATTTGATCAAAGACAGATCAACTATTAATTTTATTCGTCATAAAGTAAAGTTGACAAGATAATAAAATTAATGGATAAAATCTCCTCTTTGATTTTGTATACGTCCACACTAACGTGGCATACAAAATTCATGGGGATTTTTAAGGAGTTGATCTTGACCAAATATTTTTTGTGATTCTTAGGATTTAAATATTTGTCAATCCCCTACTAGTCATACTATAGAAAAGACTTAGTAGTCTCAATTGTAATGATTGAAAATAGGACTTGGACATTAAGGTAGACTGTCTTCTAAGAACTAAGAACAATTTAGGTGTATTTAATTCATTAGTTGAAACATGTCTAGTGGTGTTATCTACCAGAACCTGGAGTGTAGATACAAGATGCCATTAATCATGTCTGCAATTCATTGCAGGGTTCCAGGAAACCCGACAACTAAATGAAAGGTAAATCACCGTCCACATGGGCACTACTGTAAAAATGGTAGCTGTTGCAGTGGGAGATGTTTATCTTTTGATAAGAATAAAATATGGATTTTTGAGTAATTGTCTTTACGCACCAAGTTTAGAAAGAACTAGTTTTTCAGTTTCTAAACTATTCAAAGAACTTGATATTCTGCCTCTTTTAATACCAAATTTGTTATTAAGAAAAAGAGGGAAGTTATCTGTTCTGGTACGTTGGTTGGCAATTTATAAATCCAATAACTCTCACGATGCAACAAATGGAAATTAGTAACACATCTTCTAACTTTAAGAGAAAGTAACCTTCGGAAATGAACCAATTATATCTTTGGCATCTAAGGCTAGGTTATATTAACTTGAGTATGATTCATTGGTAGCTGATGAACTTTTGGGTTCATTAGTAGTGGAAATCTTTCCAACCTGCGAGTCTTACTTGGAAGGAAAAATAACCAAGAAGCTTTCAAGTCTAAGGGGTATGGAGTCAAAGATATGTTGAAATTGGTTCATTCTGATTTGTGTGATCCTATGACTATCCAGACAAGAGGTAGTATTGAATATTTCGTCTATTTTATAGACAACTATTCAAGATACAAATAAATTTACTTAATGTACCGCAAGATTAAGTACTTTGATTAGTTCAAAGAGTACTAGGCTGATGTGGAGAAACGATAAAGTAAAAAGATAGTATGGTGAGATCATAGTGGCAAGTACCTCTTGGGAGAATTTAGGAGTCACTTATCAGAAGTAGGGATTCAATCCAAACTAACTGCACCTGGTACACCTCTACAGAATGGTGTAGTAGAAAGAAGGTATAGGACTCTTATGGAAATAAGTAGATTGATGATGAGTTATTTTACCAAATTCATTTTAAGGATATACTCTGGAAACGGAAGTGAACATAGTACCTTCCAAAGTCAGAACTCTCTACTCATATAGAATTGCTGAATAGGCGTAAACCTATTTTGAAGCATATTCAGATTTGGTTAGTCCAGCACATATGCTGAAGAGAGACAATGATAAGTTGGACAGGAATTCACTTGTTTGTGGGTTATCCTAGAGAAATGAAAGTAGGTTTATAGTCTTAAAAATCAGAAGGTCATTGTTAGCATCAATGACCGATTTTTAGAAAAGGACTATGTAATAAACCGTGTGCCCATAAGAAAATTTGTTCTTAAGGAAATAATAAAAGACATGTCTAATCTAGTACCAATTGTACAAGATGAGATACCACAAGGAAACTGCAACACGTATCACAAATGATACACAATTACAGAAAGTGCCTTGTTGTAGTGGGAGGGTTGTTAGGCAACCTAAAAAGATTCATGTTTTGGGAGAGTTTTTGGACTCGATCCCTGGAGGACATGAACCTGATCTCTGGACATATGACGAAGCACTCCAAGATAAAGATGCAATATCTTGGCAAAGAGTAATGAATAATAGAATTAGAATATATGTATTCTAATAAAATCTGGAAGCTTGTAGAATCACCAAATGGTGTAAAAGCCGTTGGGTGTAAAAAGGTCTATAATAGGGAAAGAGGGATAGACAGGAAGGTAGTAACTTTCAGAGCAAGGCTTGATGAAAAAGGAAACTTTTTCACTGGTAGCCATGCTTAACTCTATCCGGATTCTTTTATCTATTTGGCAAGTGGATGTCAAGACAGCATTCCTTAATGGAAGTCTTGAAGAAAGCATCCATATAAAGCAACCAGAAGGGTTCATTGCAAAGGGCTAAGAACATCTTGTGTGCAAGCTCAATCAGTCTATGGACTGAGGCAAAGCTTCAAGGTCTTAGAACATCTGGTTTATCAAAGTCTATGAATTTAGTAACCGGATAAGTCTTGTGTATACAAAAGGTGTGATGGAAGTGTGGTGGTATTTCTTGTACTATACGTAGATAACATTTTTGGTAGTTGGAAACAATATCAAAATGTTGTCAGAAGTAAGGGTATGGTTGTCCAAATAATTCAATATAAAGGACTTGGGAGAATGTATATATTCTTGAGATCAAAGTAATAAGTGATCGCAAGAAAAGAATATTTTACTTATCCCAAGCTTCATATATCAGAAAAATCCTTGCTCGTTTTAAGCATGCAAAACTCCAAGAAAGGTTTCTTAACTTTTTAGGATGGAGTAACTTTATCTAAAGATATGTCTCTGTAGACATCAAAGAAGATAAAGGAAATAAAGGCAGTTCTTTATGCTTCAGCTGTCGGAAGCCTAATGTATGCTATGCACGAGATCAGAAATCTGTTTTGCCAAGGGCATAGTTAGCAGATATCAAAGTAACCCTGGACAAGGACAGTGGATTGCAGTAAAGCATATATTGAAGTACCTTAGAGGCACTAGAGAATATATGCTAGCTTACAAGGCAGTTAATTTGGTCCTTGTGGGTTGCATGGATTTTGACTTCCAATCGGATAGGGACAATAATAAGTCAACCTCGAGGTTTTGTGTTTACTTTAGGAGCTAAAGTCATAACTATGGAAGAGTGATAAGCATAGGTGTTTTTCTGGACTCCACCATAGAAGTTTAGTATATGGCAAGCCTCTGAGGTAGCCATAAAAGCTGAATGACTCAATAACCACAAGATAGACTTAGATATGATTTCTAGTTTGTCCAAAGATTATTACAATTTATTGTAATAATATTGGTGCAGTAGCAAACTTGAAGAAACCATAAGTCTATAAAGGCAAGTAAACACAATAGAGCGCAAGTACCACCCAATACGAGAAATCGTATAAATGAGGAGAAGTTGTTGCTGCCTAGAATGCATCAGATGATGACCTATAGATCTTTTCACTAAGGTCCTTAAGGCGAGAGCTTTTGATGGACTTGTTGAAGGGTTGGGAATCAGATGTATGGCAGCAGATATGGCAGCTTAGTCTTTTAGTATAAGTGGGAGATTGTTAGAGTGTATACTAAAAGCCTAGCTTTTGGTATAAACATTTATCTAGAAATAAGAATCACATTGGTCAAATGTCTACATTTATGATAAATGTAGTTGTTCAATTAATTTATATTGTAGATAACATGGTGTGTGGTGTCACACACAGAGGATCATGTTATCAGTACCTTATAAATTATAAACAGTAGCTCACGACCATAATGGAAAGGAACAAACCATTGGAAGGTCGTAGTGTAATTAGGTATTAGTTTATCTTAATTATATAATTACACTAGTACACTTAAAGTGTATTGAGTATGATCATTTGAGGTCGTTCCTTTTGTACTGACTTTATGAAGGAACAAAGACCTCAGTTATTATGGAAGTGTGTGCTCTTAATCATAATATAATAACAAGCACATATATTTGATATTTATTTCTTTAATTTATCAATGGGTGAGATTTAGTTCGATAAATCAATAAGCCCGATAAGTTGGAAAATGATATCACTTATAGTGTGTTGTTGATTATAGAAGGAAACTGTGTCCTAGTGATCTAGGTTGAGAATGTCCCCAAGAGGAGCTCATAAGGATTGTCATGTTAAACCCTGCAGGTGGACTTAGTCCGACATGATGATGAAGTTGAGTGGTACTACTCTTGGAGCTAGATATTAATTAAGTGAGTTGTCAGTAACTTACTTAATTAGTGGACATTTGTTATCTTAAACACAGGGAGACTAACACACTCATAATAAGAAGGAGCCCAAAATGTAATTTGGGATTGGTGCGGTAGTTCAATAATAGTTCTTTAGTGGAATGAATTATTTTTGATGAAATTAAGTTGTGTGTTCGGGGCGAACACGGGATGCTTAATTTCATCGGGAGACCAAAACCAATTCCTCCTCTCGGTCCCTATCGTAGCCTCTAGTATATAGAGATTTATACCCATCGCATACCCACCTTCTTACCCATCCAATGGGGTCGGCCAAGCTAGGGCCGGCCAAGACCAAGTGGATGAGCCATGTAGGTGGCCGGCCAAAGCTTGGGTCCCAAGCTTAGGTGGTCGGCCACTAGAATATTTAAAAGGATTTTTATTAAAATTATTTCTTATGTGGATATCATGATTTTAAAAGAGAGTTTAAAAATTAAAAATTTCCTTTTATAACTTTCTACAAAATATTAAGAGAAGAGATTAATCTCTTTCCTTATTTGTAGTTTAAAAGGATGGTTTTAATTTTTGGTAAAAACTTTCCTTATTTGTAAATCATCTACATGTTTAAAAGAGAGTTTAAAATTTGAAATCTTTCCTTATTTATTGATTAAAGGAGGATTTTAAATTTTAAGAAAACTTTCCTTTTTAACCATGTTCATGATTTAAAAGAAAGTTTAAAAATTAATAATTCTCTTTTATTAGTTTCTACAAAAGATTGAGAAAAGATTTGATATCTTTCCTTATTTGTAGATTAAAAGAGATTTTAATTTTTAGAGATAACTTTCTTTTTATCCACATGTTTAAAAGAAAGATTTTAATTTATTAAATTTCCTTTTTATAAACCAATCATGAAGGGATTAAATTATTGGAGAAATTTTATAAATTTCTGGAGACAAATTAGGAAGTTTTAATTAATTAAAACTCTCCTTATTTGTAGCTTTGGTGTGGCCGGCCAAATAAAATTGAGAAAGAAAATTATTTTTAATTAAATAATTTTTCCTTTTCAATGGAAAAAGAATTAAGGAAATTTTTATTAAATTTTCCTTATTCGCCAGGATCAAGGATTATAAAAGAGGGGTTAGAGGAGGCTTCAAAGCTAACGACTCTATTCTATTTTTCTCCCTCTTTTTTCCTTGGTGGTGTGGCCGGCCCTATTTCTCTCCTCTCCTCTTGTTGGCCAAAACTTACCTCTTGGTGGAGCTTTTGTTAGTGGCCGGATCAAGGAAGGAGAAGAAGGAGAGAAAGCAAGCCTCGTTTCTAGCATCCCTTGGAGCATGGTGGTGGTGGCCGAACCTCTTCATCCTAGAAGATGTTTTGATGGCCGAAACTTGCAAGGAAGAAGAAGGTGATTGGTGGTTTCTCATCTCGGAAGATCGTTGCCCACACAACGTCCGAGGTTAGAAGAGGAATACGGTAGAAGATCAAGAGGTCTTTCTAGAAGGTATAACTAGTAATTTTTCCTTTCCGCATCATGCTAGTTATTTATGGAAATAATACCAAATACAAGAGGCTTACGATTCTAGTATTTTGAATATGTTTTTCGATGTTGTGTTCTTTTGTTTTTTTATTTTCCTTGTGATTTGATTGTTCTTTTCGGTTAACCTAAAGTTATTTTAGGAAATTAAATATTAGATTTCTATAAAAGGTTTTGTCTAGTCGGTGGTGGTTGCTCCCATATCTAAGAAGGCCATGTGCCTCGCCACATCAGTACTGGGAACCAATTATGGAAATTAATATTTAATGGAATTAATAACTTAAGGAGATTTGGGTCGAACGTGTTAAGTTCCGCAGGAGATCCAAGTCAAAACCTAAAAGAACAAATAGATTAAGTTTTGGATCAAACGTGTTAAGTTCCGCAGGCGATCCAAAATTTAATTTAAAAGAACACATGGTAGCTAGGAAAAGGTTCAGACCTTTGTACAAAATTTTTGTACAGTGGAACCTCTAGGTTTTCCGAGTAGCAACCAACAAATTCAACTTCGTGTTGATTTGTCTGTCTTCTACTTCGGTCGCTTGGGTGATTCTCCGGTTATCTAAAGTTGAGCTCACCCGAACTCAACTCTGGCCTTCTCCACAAGCAATCTTCCGCTCTGACTTCTAACCCCTCGGAAGTGCAGCGTGCATCCTTCTCATCCGCTGGCTTCTCATCCACTGAGCCCATTGACTCACTTCCCGTACTATCATTCTTACTAGCTAATTTTCCTTTCGACTTCTTGTGTTCCTAAGTTCCTGCACACTTAGACGTAAAGATCAAATATAATAGGACCTAACTTAACCTGGTTGATCATATCAAAATCAACCCGGGGTACTTACAGAATCAATTACCTTAATCGATTAACCAAGCTTCTGTTCTCTCCCTAATCTTAGGTCAATCGTTTACCTCAATCGATTCCCTAACCTTCTATTTGTAAGATACCTTATTCTATTGATTGCTAAGCTTAATTGATTAACCAATCAATTCTGGCCCTCACTATGCTTTCGTAAAATAGTCCCAATAGATTACCCTAATCGATTGCCTTGGGCTAATTGATTACCCTAATCGATTGCCTTGGGCTAATTGATTACCCTAATTTATTGCCCAACCCTAACACTTGGAATCTAAGTTTATGATTCCTTTGTCCAACATTCAATCAATCTTAACCTACTAAGACTTTTTCACTAAGTGTTCGGTCAACCTTTGACTCACTTGAACTTTCCCTTGCCTAGCCTCGCTGGGACTTCCGTTTCTTAGTTTCTAACTTGGTTTTCCATTGCCTAGCCTCGCAAGGATTGTCATTGCCTAGATTCCAACTAGGTCTTCCATCACCTAGCCCCGCTAGGACTTTCATTGTCTAGTTTTCAACTAGGTCTTCCATCTCCTAGCCTTGGTAGGACTTTCATTGTCTAGTTCCCAACTAGGTCATCGCTGCCTAGCCCCGTTAGGACTTCCACTATCTAGTTTCCAAATAGGTCTTCTTTATTGTCTAACCTCCAGTTAGGACTTTCCATTGTCTAACCTCCAATTAATACTTTCTGTTACCTAGCCCCACTAGGACTCCCATTTCTTAGTTCCCAACTAGGTCTTCTATCATCTAGCCCCACTAGAACTTCTATTGCCTAGTTCCCAACTAGGTCTTCACCGCCTAGCCCTGCTAGGACTTTCACTATCGAGTTTCCAACTAAGTCTTCTCCGTTTCCTAACCTCCATTTAGGAATTTCTGTTGCCTAACTTTGACCTATTTGAGTTCTTTCTCATATATTGTCCAAACATCGAATTTCAAGCTCGAAGCAATCTGAGCTTAGTCAAATTGGTTAGTCTTAATCCGAGTATGATTGCACCAACAAGTTGAGGTGTGCAGGATATCATATATATATATATATAAGGTGACCAGTCATTTTCCACGAACATTTTTCATCGATCAATAGGATAAATCTAGGAAGCACAGATGAGTTAGACCAATTGTCCAGCATCTTGAGTAGTTTGAACATCGCAAGTGTTATATTTGAGAGATGTCTTAAAGATAATCACCTTAAACATTGTCTTAATTATTTGATAAATAAAATTCACTATTTTGGTGTACATTTATATGTATGTAATTTGATCTTAAACTCAATTAATGAAATCATAATACAAATCATAGCATGAGAGAAATTGTGATTGGATTACAATTAGTGAATATCTCATCATGTGTAAATATGTACGTATTGAAATCTTCCCTTGTTGATGAATTGATGAGATTTGAGATCGTCAATTGTGTAAGACTAATGCATATTATACTCTTTGGTTTATTCAAGCAGTCGATCCTCACTGGTTGGAAACATAGGGATGTTGAGAGTTACATGTAGATACTAGTTAAGGGTAACTAGTTCATCATATGTGACCTGCTATGAAACTTCATGTGGTTCTTTATATGTCAATGAAGATCTCATTGTAGCTTAAGTACAAATTTCCTTATACTTAAGGTATTCAAGTCATCTTGATCATTTAGGCTTATACTTTGATATCTTAGCTAGACATCTCCTAGGAGGTGTAGTTCTGGGATGATTTTATATAAGTCAATATGCCCAAAGGTGTTTGAATAGCCTATAGAGGATACACCACTTTTATTTTTACAAGGAAATGTATACCCTATGACATTTTGTCAAAATTATTACTCATAAGTCTTTGACCAAAGCAAACATGTCAAGATGATGGTCTTCTTGGACATATGTTTTTCTCTTTGAGTAATTTGAATTCATAGGATAAGGAACTACAACTTGGGCTAGGTGTGACATAGTCAGCTTAGTGAGGAATACTTGAGTACGTAGTGGAATAAAATAAAGAAATAAAAATAGAAAAAATATTTTTTACATGATTTGAAGCTCAACCGACTTCTACTCCAAGGTCCTCAATCTTTGATCACTTTCATTGAATAATCTACTAAATGAATGATAGTACAAGCAATAGTATTATGAAATGTAAATATAGTATACCGACAATAATTAAATAGGATGAAGCGTTGGTTGTCGGTGAGCTTTCCGACTTCATAGAAGCAAAGCTTGCACATTGTAGCAACAACGGAATGTAGCACATGTTGAATTGATTTAAATAGAGAAGTTGTTTTAGCTCGGATCCCAATGTCTCCTTTTATAGGCTTCATTCAGTTGACGAATAAACTGTTCCGTCGACTGATCATATGTGTTGACTAATAAGCCTATCCGTCGACTAATCCCTATTATTTCCTTGTTTGCAGTGATCTGATTTGTCTAATTCTGAAAATCTCATTGTTTCATCAATTGATCAACTTGATCCGTCGATAGAGCATCTGCTCCTCCTTGTATGTTGTGATTCGGTTCACCTGTTCCCGTAAATCAAGTTATTCCATCAACGAATCCAACTTATCTGTCGACCGAGCCTCACTTTCCTTGTTTCTCTATTCTGACTCGTCGAATGAGCTTTTTCCATCGACTGATCACTCTGTTTCATCGACTGAACAAACTGAGGATTTGTCGACTGAAGCTATTTTTCAGTCGATGGAACACCTATAAAATAGAGTTAGAACATTTTATCTTGTAAAATAATATTAGAACAAATAAAATATTTACCCTGTAAAATAAGGTTAGAATAGATATACGCATGATAAAGATAGTTAGGACTATCTTGATCTTAACTTAGAAATCTCCGTTGGTTTCTTCAGTTGAATCAATGCCTAAGGTTTGTCTCTATTGGGACACGACCTCACTGCACTCACTCCAGGAGCTTACCTCTTACCATATATCAAACTTCCATGCTTGACATCCGATCTCTGACCCACCAGGTCTTTTCTCGCCTTGATGTCTAATCTACACTGACCCATCTAGTCCTCTTGCATATATCCGATCTTTCTGATCTATCTGGACTTTCTACTAGTCCGGTCCTCCCAACCCAACTAGACTCTCTACCTGGTGTCTGATCCTCAATATCCATCAAGTATGCATTCTTAACATGCATTTCAAATACATATGTTCTGACTTTAAACTCTTTGTCATACATCAAAATATAAATTTGATTATCAATGCATTCTGCACTAACATGAAACACTTATGGGTCACTCTTCATGCAGGCGAGTTGGGCCTACTCATGCGGCATGGGTTTGGGTTTTTATTCACACCTCTTGTAGGTGAGTCAGACCTACGTATATTATATGGGATTGGACTTGTTCCTCAGGCCTTAATGAAGAGGTATATAAAGACCTCTCCATGGAACAAAGGGGTTAACGGTTTTTATTTTTCTCCTCCTCTTAGTTTTGTGTCGCCAACTTCCTCCTTGTGCTGGCGGTTCCCTTTGTGTCACCTCTCTCTCTCTCTCTCGCTCCATTTGTATTGTCTCTTCTACTTGGCTAGTACCAAGCAGAGATACAACTTATGGCTTGAGAAGTCATCTTAAAGATATCTCGGCATAAATACTAATAGAGGTAAGTCTTGTGAGGCTTGCTAGGTGATTTCTTTTCATCTAACATCGTCGAAAAGGTATAACTTCTAAACAACCTTTTTGATCTATGTTTATGTCTTGTAGATGTATGATCCTGTTTATTTGGGATGTGCAAAATTTTTGATTAAATTGTTTCATTTTCGCTGCGTGTTTTATCAAAAACATATGTTTTGTATCGTGAAATCCCCAGCAGCGAGCATATGATCTGATCTGTGAGAGATTTGAACTCTCATTACATGAGAGCTCGTCCTACCTCTTACCATTACACCGTGCTTCAAGGCATGAAATATATATATATATATATATATATATATATATGATAGCCTACACACCATTATGTGAGCGACTATGGGCAACATTCGATGTGGGCACCTAACGTGACCAAAATCTATTTTTTTTAATCTCTCTCTCATCTACATGCAACAACTATCTTCTTTCTCCTTTGATTGCATGCAACAACCACTGTATTGTTGATTTTTAAAAATCAACACCAAGATGTTGCTGGTATTTTAAAACTAACACCCAACACCACCTTAGTATTGGAAAACCATTACAAAGGTGGTGTTGATTTTTACAAATCAGTACCAAGGTGGTGTTGGTACCACCAAACCAACACCATCCAACTTAGTGCTAGTTATAAAAATCAGTACCAAGGTGGTATTGATTTAACAAAGATGGTGCTGGTTTTTACAAACCAGCACCACATTAGCACTGGTTTGTAAAAATCAGCACCCTAAATCCTAAAACTAGAACCTAGTACCATCTTGGTGCTAGTTTATAGAAGGTGAAAGTGATACTGGTTTGTAAAACTCAGTACTAAGATAGTGCTGGCACCACCAAATCATCACCATCCACGTTGGTGCTGATTTGTAGAAACCAGCATCAAGATAGTGTTAGGTGCTAGTTTTAGGTTTTAGGGTTTAGAGTGCTGATTTTCACAAACCAGCATCACCAACACTATCTTTGTAAAAACCAACACCACCTTGGTGCTGGTTTTTATAAATCAGCACCAAGGTGGTGCTAGTTTCTACAAACCAGCACCACCTTGGTGCTGGTTTGTAAAAACCAACTCCACCATCAAGGTGGTTTGGCTTTTTAAAAATCAATACTATAGTGATTGTTGCATGCAATTAAAGGAGAGAGAAGAGGGAATTTCATTTTAATTTAAGTGAAAAGAAAGAAAATTTGTTGCATCTAGATAAGAGAAATTTAAAATAAAAAATAGATTTTGGTCGTGTCAGATCGCTCATGTTAGATGTCGTCCACAATCGCTCAGCTAAGGGTGTGTAGGGTAACATTCTTGTATATATATACAGATGATTCGACTAATCCTGAAGGTGACCGATCTACCCCATGTAAGTTTTCCACCAACTAAATCAGGAAGTAAAGATGGGACAAGGTGAATGACCCAACGTCACAAGTAATTCAAACTCCTCAGGTGTAATATGCCTTGAGTGAGATTCGAACCCTTGTTACCTAGGGAGCCTGCCCTACTTTTATTAATCCAGGTATTCAACTCTTCTAACCAACCAATCCTTGAGGTGATTAGTCTGATCCCACACAAGTTTTCCATAGGCCCCGAGTGTAAATCCGGAAGTGTGAATGATATTTTTGGATAATTCAGGTATCTAACTTTTTGAACCGATTAATCCTAGAGATGATCAACACGATCTCATATAAGTTTTTCACTGACCACCAGGGTAAATATGTATTTAGGCTAGCAAACCCCCTCTCTCTTTATGTATATAGAAAGATGATGCCTTGGATGCCCCCCATGGGCGTCTAAGTGCATGCAAAGTGCTCAAAAATGTTTCAGACGCCCGGAGTGTCCTGCGTGCACTCAGGTGCCCATGCTATGTGTTGTTCCACTCTTGTTTTCTACTAAGTGTGCGGGGGCGTCCGAAAGTGATTTGAGTACTTGAATATATGCAAGAGTCATGGATAGAAATCGGATACTGTATATCTCGTACGCCCCTCATAGGTTGAGTTGCCTCATATGACAAGAGGCACCTCGATCAATTTTTTTTTAAAATTTTTAGTTGCATTGATAAAATTTTATGATTAAAATTTAAGAGTAAGTTTTTTTTTTAATTTTTAGTTGGGCTAATAAAATTTATTAGGGATAACAAAATTATATCTATATTTCGGAGTATTTAATAATCGGATAATTATGCAGACCCATATATATAAAATACACTCTTTTATTCACAATTCACGCACGTGGTCTTTGGAGACGCGGATTCGTGGTCATCGTTCTCGGAACTGCGATTACTTTCCCTTTCATCGCCTTCCAGAGTTCCCTTCCCCTCCCGTCGTCTATAAATAGCGCACCATCACATCTCACTCCCTCCAATTCTCCCTACTCTCTCCTTCCCCAATCGACAGTACAAGCAATGGATATGGACGGGGAATACAGCAACTACTGGGAAACCAAGCGCTTCATCGACTCCGAGGAACTCGAGGGGTACCACTTCATTTCTCGATTTGCTCCTCCAATTTGTTGGCAGACATGAGTTTCTTGCTCAATTCTTTGTAGTTTTTGTTTTTTTACTTCTGAGCTAATTTCGCAGAGCTGCCTTCTGCTCTGGTTTCTTGTGCAGTTGGGGCTTCGAGGAGGCCATCTCCGGTGGCTACTACGACTCCAGCTCCCCGGAAGGCGGCGTCACGTCTCCTGTCGCCACTGCGAAGAGCATTTCCATGGAGAGGAACCGCCGGAAGAAGCTCAACGAGAAGCTCTACGCCCTCCGCAGCGTCGTCCCTAACATCACCAAGGTGATTACTACTTAACTTGCAGCAAACCAGCAAGATGATGTTTTTCGATCGAATTCTACTGGATCTGATCCATGTAAATCGAAATGATCAGATGGACAAGGCTTCGATCATAAAGGACGCGATCGATTACATCGTGCAGCTCCAAGACCAAGAGAGGCAGATGCAAGCTGAGATATCTGCGCTTGAATCGCTGAATCAAGACAGGGCTTCAACTGATCATGACCTCGACTTCTACGATGATCTGCAATTGATCCAGAGGAAGAAGAAGAAGAAGAGGACGTCTGCGTCGGAACCGATCCAAGTAATCGAAGTAAATTCTCTCTCCAAATTCTTGATCAATCATTGTAAAAAAAGGTACCTTTTTGTTCAGAAACTGATCTGTTTGGTGGCCATGAACGCAGCTCACAGTGAGCGAAGTGGGGGAGAAGACGATGGTGATCAGCATCACCTGCAACAAAAACAGAGACACCATGATCAAGCTCTGCGAGCTCTTTGAGTCCCTCCACCTCAAGATCATCACGGCCAACATCACCTGCGTCTCCGGCAGCCTCTTGCATACTCTGTTCGTCGAGGTGACTAACAATTTCAAATCCCCCCCTCTTCCTCATACCATGACGTCGCTGCATGATCTCATAAACCGGTAGATTTTCTCAAATCTAAGAAAAATGAACTTGGTGCCGTTAATTGCAGCTGCCTTGCCTTCGAGAAACATGCTGCCTTTTTGAACACATCATCAGATCCACTTTTCTCTTTTCCTCAGCACATGTTTATTAAAAAAAAGAACTGAAAGATGACAATTTCAGCATGTTTAACTCATTTAGCACATGAACTATTGACACCAAATCAATGCCATTCACATGTGGCAAGCATTATGGAAAACGACCTGTTTGTCTCACTGAGAATTATCTGATGAATATCTAACTGTATGCAGGGTGATGAAATGGGGGCTGAACAGTTGAAGGAAAAGATTGAGACAGCAATAGCAGGACTTGGGAGCCCGAGGAGTCCTGTGAGTTCCATGAGTTACTAACATGGAACAGAAGACAGCTTCTTACATGATAATTATATAGAAAGAGAAAAAAAAAATGCAAAATTGAGGAGTAAGTTGTGAGTTAATAATACTGCTCTTTTTCCAGCTTCTAACTCTGAGAAGAGGCTGTTGACTGGTGTCAGCCAGGAGCAGGAAATCCTTTTTGCTTCAAATAAATAATGTCTAATATAAATTAGTGGGGTTTGGTTTGATATGCTTAAACAACACAGCAACAATTTAAAAAAAAAACTTAAAACTGAAAATATTTAATCAGTCGGATTAAATCTCAGCCGTGAGAAGGCTCGCCCTTTCTAGAAGGGGATCTGTTAGGTATTGATAGCTGTCGGTAGGTGAGCCCCACTCGTCAACTGTGTGGGAAGGCGGGCGTAACAAGAACGCGTGCGGTTCGTTTGTGGAGCAATTTCCATCGGTTCCGTTCTGATCCTCCCCCATTTCGTCTCCTCGCCGCTTCGGATCGATGGCTCGATTCCTCTTGCAAATCCTGTTTCGCGATCGCTTTCCCTTCCACCGCCTTATCGCCATCCGAGGACGCTCCCGCGCGCGGATCATCGAGGTCGACCTCGCTGCCGCGGAGGAAGCAGGTGAGGTCGAGGGCGAGGTTGATGTCGATGTCCTCAGCCTCCGACACCTCGAGAACGCGGTCCACGCGATCTCGGTCCGCAGGGCGGCCCCGGATTGGCTTCCTTTCGTCCCCGGATCTTCCTATTGGGTACCCGCGCCGCGGCGGGTGGGAGGTGTTGCGGATGTGGTGCGAAAGCTCGCGAATCCCTTGACGAAAGAGGAAACGATGTCCCTGACCTCCATCGGCAGGTGGCCTTCTTCCGCTTACTTCGTCGAAGGTGATGGATCAGTTTGTTTTTAAGGCTTTTTAGTCCTCGGATCTGTTTGTTTTTCTAATAGAGATCATGCATCAGGAGAGATTTACTGTCATAGCTGTGTCAAACAGCAAGTATGCATGAATTAGCATGTTTTATAACTTTGTATGGCTCTCTAGATACCGTTAAATTTGATCCTTTGACTGAAATATCCATGGCTATATGAAATAATGAAGAGATCATTCAGCAAGTAACAATTGTTAGAAAATTATCAGTGCGATTAGAACCAGCTTACAATTGTTGAAATGCTGTCTGATAGAAGCAAATTTTACACTGATCTGCACAAACATTTAGAAAACAGAAATTATAGAGCCATATTCCTTGAGTGATGCAAGACACTATGGTTGCTGGGATTGGATTGCTGAGGCTTTGATTTAGGATCTGTAGAATTTAGAACATCTTACATAAATCCAAGCGGAAAAAAAAATAGACTTGCATTGATACTCCAATTATTCTCCATAAGTGACTTAACTTTTAAAAAGTGTATGCAAATGACATTTAGCTTAGTGGTAACATAGTGCATGCACGAGCAATGGTTGTGAAAAAACACCAAAAGTTTGTTTGAAACAAGGTAATCTTCTTCCTGCAACAAAAGTTAGTTTATAAGTATTTGAGTCCTCTCATCATCTGAACCAACTTGTGAGTCCTTATTTATCAACTCATCATTCATTATTTGATATTCTCCCTGTTCATTTTCTAGGTGCGAAATCTAGATGCTAGATAAGGTGAATACATGACTAACTTTGAACCCTTTTTTCATTAAATTACATCGACTCCTCTTGTACTAAGAACTAATCTAGATGTTAGAAATGCCCTTTGTTTTTTTTTTTCGTCTTTTTGAGCTTTGATGTTTTGTTTTTAAAATGGTAGTGATTAGCATAATTAAAGTGATTTGATAAATTTGAATTTTGTTAATCATATAGTAGCTGTGGTGGATGATTCCATGGGATCCATGATACTAACTCCATATAGTCTTTTGGATTAGATCTTCTTCTTGTTGTTGAACTTTAACTTTGCTTGATGAGTTTAGGAAAATCAATCACAGTTGCCTCTCCTCATTCTGTAAAGAAAAATATGAAGAAGGCATCGGCACAGTCAGATGATGAAGATTGATTAGTTGCTTCTGATGGATTAAGTTGGCTTGGTGAGAAATTCTTCTTTCACATAGGTATTAGTTCGCTAATAGATGCTTGCACATAACACAAATTGTTGCATCACCATAATTTAGTTAATAAAAATCTGAAAACACTGATGTAATTGCAGGTCACGCCTTGTAGATAGCTTAGCACTTATGCCTTGTAATCCAGGGGATGTAAATAGCGAAAGTGGACCGGATAGTTGCTTCAACCAGCATAAATTGTCTGTACATATTTCGTTTCTTTTTAATTCTCTAATCTTCTTGCAATTTATCGCTATGTATAAGTGTTAAATCATGCTATCAGTGTTATTTTATAAAGCCAGTAACCTTCACAAATAACCCTACGCAGTAAACTTAATGATAGATTTGGTATAACTATTTATTGATGTAAGATTAATTGTTCTAATTTTTTCTAGTTGGAGCTGGAAGTTGGCAATGCCAGCATAAATTATCTATCTTTGCATCTGTCCATCTTTGCTCCCTAAATATGGTTTATCGATGTTAGTTTGACCGATTTGATTCATCCACTCTGTTTTATTTGCATAAACTATCTCATTTGGTCCAACATGCTCGACTTGATCAACTCATGTGATAAAAGGTGATATGCTCATCTCTAACATCCCTGTTAATTTGTTTTTAGGTCAACACAGAGAAGGTAAATTACGGATGATTATTAACTATTAATGTAAATGGTCAAAGTATGAAAAAAGCATGTTTGGATATGTCGAGTTTCGACCTCATATAACAACACTTGAGGTCTCAACCACCGCATCATCCCAAAGGAAAATCCAAGTAGTTCTGCAGTCCACTTAATCCAATTTATATGGCTTGCCTAGATTTGACACTGCCTGTAATCACTTTTAGAGAGAAAAGTTTTGATTAAATTAATGACTGGATTAAAAATTTAGTTCAGCTATTTTAATAATTTATTTTTTAAAATATCAATTAATTTAGTTTAATTTTGATTTTTAATTTTTATATTCAGTTAGATTGAATAAATTAAAATATACAAAATCAAATTTAAAATTTTGCATGATTAAATATGGTTAAAAAATCAATTTCAGTTTTGATAATTAAATTCATTTAGTAAATAAAAAATAATTTTAAATCAAATTAATTGATATTTTATCAGTTTAATTTGTTCAATTTTTATTTAAAAATTTGACTAATTATTTTTTTTTAAAAAAAAAACAATTTATTTATATTTTTAATTAATTTAATTTAATTTTAATCAAATATTCACCCTTAATCTCCTTTATAATCATCACTTTGTTTTTCTTTATCTTTACCTAAAGCTGTTTTTTTCCCAACCAAGGAGCTGCTTTTACAGAGACCAATGTGGGCTTGATCGATTACTGCTTTATTTTTTTTTACGCCTGAGACAGTTACAGATTTGTTGGGATGATCAAAAGCACCAAAACTAAAGAACCTTTAGACAGTTTGAGAATGATGTGATACATAAACCTCATCAATCTCAATCTTCATGTGAAATACACACAAAAGCAATCTCAATTATTTGGATTCCCTAAAAAGAGTACTAATAAATCTTATAAATTTATCATCCAGCGATCTCACGATCATCTATGAAGTAAATCAGAAAGTTATAGTTGATCAGTACGGAGAAATTTTTTTTTTCTCGGCTTTGCCAATATTTAAATCCTTACCTTATAATAATAATTCTGCTCCGCATTAACTAGCTCAACCTTCTCCCGCTCTTCAATTTAAAGTAAACTTGATTAAGCATTTGTCGTTCAAACCTAATGAAATATCTGTTCTACATCAGAGAAGAAGAGAAGCTTTCTTGCTATTAGTGTTTCAGTGAACTCACCAGCCCCTTAAGCTTTCGCTTTAAACCTCCTGCATCTCTACACGTTTGACTGGGTAGCTGAAAAGATCATAAGCGAAGCTTTTGTATGGGCCCGGCCGTTTCCTACTTTCCTTTCCCCTCTTCCTTTTTTTCTTTATCCAACCGATTGAAATATTACTTTTTGGTTTTTTTTGGATTTTAAAATCTACTCCCTTAATTGCTCCTTAATTGTGCCATTAATTTACCCTAAGCCTATGCTAAATTACTCATTTACCCCTATGTTAGAATATAATAAATAAATTTGGAAAAAAATGACATACAAAAAGAAAAATTTTAGAAAAAAACTCAATGATAGATATAAAGTGATGGACCCTCGAAGGAAAAAATAATAGGTCATGAATTTATATGTATATTTCTTCCTTCCGTATATCATTTCTCAAATTTGAATATATATAAAATTAATAAAAATATGGATAAAATTTAAGTAGAATTTCATATCATCTGTATTCATCCTTATTTATTAAATCCATCCTTATACCCAACTCCATATCATTAGGTATTTAACTTTTATCATCATCCTCTACCGAAGAATCAGGTATCAATATTCTTACCATCATCTTTTATATAGAGAGAGAGAATTTTATCACATCTATCTCCATATTCTAATTTAAAAACACCTATATCTAAATACTTAAATACTCAATTATTTAATCAGATTTAAAAATCTTCTACATAGTGTCTTTCATTAGGATCGGATATTTATTTTTTATCATATTCGAACGAAATTGGTAAGGAAGAAAAACAGAGGCAAAATGTACGGGGACCACTGAATAAATTAATATTAACAAAAAAAATGGACTTTATATTGGTGGTATTCTTGTAATTATACGGATTTGAAAGGGTAAATCTCCTGCCGAAGTTGTACTCTCCTCCTTCCTCCATCCTTATATGCGCTGTGTTGCGCTTTGCTTCTCTTTTAGATCATTTGACCGTTGCCCCTCCCTTTTTTATCTTCTGCAGTCTCTCTCTCTCTCTCTCTCTCTCTCTCTGATCAAGTTTCTATCGTGAGTGACGCAGAAGTGATTCCAATTCCATGAGCAAGGGTCTTTGGCTCTTCTCGTATGTTGAGAAGGTGAAGGTTGTGCTTCAAGGTTAGTGTGTGTGTGTGTTTAAATAATTTTATTATTTAGTTTTTTTAATAGAGAGATGAACAATTTGCAAAGTTGAATGCAAGACTATTAGGAGTTTTAATGCTTTGTCCTTTTTCTTCACGTGGTGATGGACCTGATGGTGGAATCCCTTCTCCCAAGCCAGGTTTATCAGTTTTTGTAGAAAGGTAGATCAAAGATGCAAACTTTGTTTTGCTTGATTTTCTTTCGTAGGTTCGTTCATTTCTGTTTTTTCTTAATATCATCTGATCATGTTTTTTCTTGTGTCCTATAGTTTTGGGAAAGTTCAAACCATCAGATCACCATCTTCTTCAACATATTTTCTTTTGTGCTTCGTCTTTTTCTTAATCATTCCAGTATTACGTGAAGTAATAAGATGTCGAAATGGTAAATCGTTGACGTACCGATTACCTTGATCCCAAGGTTCAGTCTGGAGAAGGGTTTCTGCTGACTGAATTTTCTTTGCTGAGGAGAGAGCAGATCCAAAGGGGATATAAAGTTACCTCCACTGTTCGCAAGTTCTTTCAATCCTGCCGGCATATCGATTTTAGTTTATAATTGTTGAATCATCTACTTTCGGAAACAAGTTAAGCTTCAGTTTATACCTCATACCTCAGGAGAGCTTCTCAAACAGATATCATCTTCTTTCCTTCGGCTTGCAAAATTGTGGTTTCAATCTGAAACATTCCTAGACAGTCTTGAAGAGATGGGATGCTCGGCTTCGAGGTTGGAAGATGAGGAGGCTGTCCAGCTCTGCAGAGATAGAAGAAACTTCATAAAGCAGGCTGTTGAGCAGAGAAACCGCTTTGCTTCCGGGCACATTGCTTACATTCAGTCGCTAAAGCGAGTCTCCGATGCCCTTTGCAATTTTGTTGATGCAGATGAGCAACCCGACACTTTTCCGGACACCTTCACTCTGCCTCCATTCATGCCCGTGAAGAAATTGAGCCCCGAAATGCTGGGCATTCCTTTCAACCAATATGAGAAAAAGATGGGGGATCCATTTAACTCTGCATCACAAATAAATCAGTCTCAGGGAAGCATTTTGCATGTTTCTAGATATTTGAGATCGGGAGCAAATCCTTCGGTTTCTATTGAAGAGTTTCCTCAACCATCAGAGACAGTGAGAATTAACACTTATTGCCCTATGGAACCTTATGGAAATGATACTTTTTTCACCACTCAGGCTTCACCATGGCACTCTTCATTCTATTCTTCAACATATGATAGGCCCAACTACCCTCCAGCATCACCACAAAATCCACAGTGGGACTCGTTTTGGAATCCTTTCTCTTCAATAGATACATATGGATACGCATACCAGAGCAGTTCAGTTGACTCGATCAACGATGATGATGTAGCAGGCCTAAGACAAGTTAGACAGGAAGAAGGAATACCGGAACTGGAAGAAGAAGGAACAACAAGAGAAGATGATGAGCCTTTGCAGATAAAAACTCAGAAGGAAGCATGCGAAGTCAATTCAAATGATACTAGACTGAGCAGTACATGTGTAGACTCTTCAGCAGCCAAATGTATAGGAGTTAATAAGTTTCACAACAAGCAAGTCGACAATTTTGAAGTATCAGAAACAAAAGATGCCATTAAACTTAAGACAACAAGAGAGAAGGAACTGGCAGAGAAGAGAAAGTCGGCAGAGGAAACCCATGGTTTTACTGTGTACCTAAACCGAAGAACAAAAGGCATGCCAGAAATAATGAAAGATATTGAAAGCCAATTTTTGCGGATTTGTGACTGTGCTCATGAAGTTTCAGTATTGTTGAATGCGAGCAAGTCCCATTATGCTTCAACTTCAACTGAAATTGCTGGTAAATAATTCAAATCTTAATATGAAATGATTCTGAATTTACTCATATGGATTTAAAATATCACCTGCATTCCTTCGACAGTAAAAATGATGAATCCAATTGCTCTTTTCCGGTCTGCATCGTCGCGTTCATCCTCTTCTAGATTATGTAATGCCTTTCCCAGTTCAGGATGTGATGGTTATGATAGCAGCATTGACTGTTTGGAGGAGTCATGCACAACATCAGGAAACCATCAGTCAACGTTGGATAGATTATATGAATGGGAGAAGAAGTTGTATGAAGAGGTTAAGGTAATTGCTGTGATTTGCAAGGTTTACTTTTGCCTCCATCCAATTGATGAAATTGCTATTTACGTAAGATCATGTTTTACGTCCTTCGCAGGCTGGAGAACGCATAAGAATAGCATTTGAGAGGAAATACAAGCAAATGAGAAGCCAAGACATGCACAGTGAAGAACCTTCATCTGTTGACAAAACAAGAGCAGTAGTAAGAGATCTACATACTCAGTTAAAAGTTTCTATACACTCAGTTGAGTCAGTTTCAAGAAGGATTGAAACTTTGCGGGATGAAGAATTGCATCCACAGCTGTTCGAGTTAGTACAAGGGTAAGTTTCAAATTTTTTCTAATCTTTCAAACACTATTGAATTGGACTTACCAAGTATGACAGATCAGTTGCTATGCTTAGGCAAACCATTCCCAATTTAGTTTAGAAGAGCAAAATTTCTTCAGAAGAAGTTCATTTCATTATTTCATAGTACCCATATACCTATAAATAAGTTCATCTGATTCTTTTCCTCAATTTAAATAGACAGAAGAAAGCTATTGTTAGATCAAGCACACAACAGCAAGCAAACAAACTAACTACAAGAAATTTCTGAAGATGAATTTTTCAAACACTAGGCAGAAGAAAGCTATTGTTAGATCAAGCACACAACAGCAAGCAAACAAACTAACTACAAGAAATTTCTGAAGATGAATTTTTCAAACACTAGGTTTTTGCAAAGAGACTAATGGAAGTAATGATGGCATGCATTCAAGATATTGTATGCTCTTTAGTAAAAGCTGATCAGTTTTGCATACTCAATCTCACATGGGTAAGGAATGCACCAAGAACTAATCTTTATCTGACATCTTGTTCTTTTTTGTCACTTGCCTCGCATCTATCTCCATTATTTGATCATGTCGAATTGCATCAGGGATGAGTGACCATTACTGCATCATTGAATTGAATAGGGAAAAGAACACAGTTGATTCTATAAGGGTTAAAGCAGATGAAGCAGTGTGTCATCATTGGCTTTTTATTTTGTTTATTTGTGTGTTTGTTACCTCGTACGGTGTGGATCCACCGAATCAGAAGCAAAGTCAAATCACGTCCGTCTGATCTGTCCGCTGTCGTCCTCGCCGTGCAGGTTAGCGAAAATGTGGAGGACCACAGCCGACTGCCACCAGATCCAGAAGCGCACGATAGAAGAAGCCAAGCTCCTGATGCTCTCCGCCGCGGTCGCCGCCGGGAAGGTCTCGGAGGAGGCGCACCCCGCGTCCCCCAGACGCGCACGATCCGCCGCCGCCCTCGAAGCGGATCTCCGGAACTGGCGCGCGTGCCTCGAGATCTGGGTGGAGGCGCAGCGGGCCTACGCCCGGGCGCTGGCCGGGTGGGCCCTCCGCTGCAGCGACCGCGGAGACGGCGACAGGGGCTGCGCGCGTTCCCCGCTCTCACCGCCGCGATCCTCCGCGGGCGGCGCGCCGCCAGCTCTCGGAGTATGCGCGCAGTGGTCGCGGCTGCTGGAGTCGGTGGGGGAGGCGCAGGTGGTGGATGGCCTGGACTTCTTCGCGGCGGGGATCGCGTCGGTCCGCGAGATGGAAACAACGGCGGCGGCCGCGGAGGAGGATATCGAAGGGGAGGAGGATAAGTGCCGCCGCACTCCGGCGACATCGGAAATGGCGAGGAGGGTGCTGTGCGCGGGGATGTCGGTGGCCGTCGGTTCGCTGGCGGACTTCGCGGCGAGGTCAGCAGAAGGGTACCAAGTCTTGGTGCGGGGCAGGGACGGGAGGGCAGAACCGTAATCATAATCAGCGTAGTGGCACTGTTGTAATTAATAAGTAAACGTAGTGGCAGTGGTGGAAATAGATTTATTTCAGTATTTTAAAATCAACGCCTCGTCCTAAAACGGACAAGAAAGAATAAAATACACATATTATATGGTCTATTAGTTTTTGGTTGGTAACATTCGATTAAATTGATATTAATTTTATATAAATTATTTTATTATTATTTTAAATAAATTTAGTTAATTTAATATTAACTGAAATAATTAATTTAATTAATTTAGTATTAATAAAATTTTAATTTGATTTTAATATTAAATCAGTTTTCGATTAATTCAATTAATTTATGAACCGAATTAATCGAATATTCATCCCTACTTAAATATTTTTTTTTTCTAAATACACATTATATCATAAATCATTTAGTGTATATATTATTCTTCCAGTAATTTGATTCCAATTACTAGGAATCTAAAGTATATATTATTGCTCCTGCAGCTGTAACCGAGTTGTATCGGGCAGGATTTGTCATTTACGAATATGCCCTTATAATTTTGCTAGCTAATGCTTTACACGCAGGTGTGTTCGATGACCTTTTGGTCCTGGAACGCCACGTCGAGGTTGTAGAAAATGAGCACCATGGTGAGGGAGGAGAAGACGACGAGCAGAGGGCCGAAGGTCCAGAGGAGCAGCGGCAGGGCGGCGTAGAAGAGGCGGTTGCCGACGGTGTTGAGGGCGAAGCCCTTCTCGAGGAGGTCGACGACGTAGGCGACGGTGACGTGGGAGTCGTGGGAGGGAGTTACGTTGATGAGGAAGCAGGCCTGGTTGAGGAAGCGGATGGAGAGGGAGTGGCAGAGGAAGGCGAAGACCAAGACGACGAGGAGGGAGACGAACTTGAGGAGCACCGTGAAGTCGCCGTGCGCGCCGAAGACGGAGTCGTACAGCGGCCGCTTCACGGAGTAGGTGCTGCTGAGGACGGCGGCGAGGCCGGAGCAGAGGAGGATGGAGGTGGTGGCCATCAGCGTCGACCCCATCATCGTGTTCCGGAGCGTTTGCACCGCCAGTATGTTCTTCTTGTCATTGTCCTATAAATTAATATATTATTACATAATTTAATTTGTTAACAAAGAATTTATATATACATCTATACTTTCATCATAGCTTTGACCCATAGACGGCGGCCGATAGAGTTGATGCCGATGATCGTATGCAGCGGCTTGGAACTGACCCTGTACCAAAGCCAGAGGTGATAGACGAGGAGGAAGAAGAGGCCTAACGGCACGAGCACAAGATCCAAGTAGCACTTCCTCCACTCCATTATATTAATAATTCTTCCACTTCATCATCTCGCACATAAAAAAGTATTTATAGAGGATTATTTGGATGGCAAGTCGGTGGTCAGGAAAAAAATGTCTCTGATTTATGTGTATGGGACTGGTAATACTACTATTTGGGATTTGGGATGAACAATATTATCTTTTATTCTAATAAAAAAATTACGATTGTTAGGATGAAAGTGGTGCTACATCCACATGTTTTGTTCAGTCACTTTCTCGTGTTGCATCGCAGCAGAAGTCAGCTTTCTCCCGTCAATTTGTTCGCACGCCTCTCTAATCTCCCGTGTTATGTGAGGGTAATTAGATTTAGTTAGGTAATTAGAAGAAGGAAAATTAGTAGATTTAGATTAGATTTATTGAGGCCCAATAGGTCTACCAATCGGGCCCATAGTGACATGAACCGCCCCAAAATAGGAAATATATAAGTCCTTTCGTAGGTGTCCAAACCCTAATCCTAGCATTCGAGCTCGTCAGTGGTGCCGCCGCCGACGTCGCGATGCCGCCCAAGTTAGATCCGACGCAGGTTGTGGATGTGTTCGTCCGTGTCACCGGCGGCGAAGTGGGTGCTGCCAGTTCCCTTGCGCCGAAGATCGGCCCGCTGGGTCTCTCCCCGAAGAAGGTCGGAGAGGACATCGCCAAGGAGACCGCGAAGGACTGGAAGGGACTCCGCGTCACTGTCAAGCTCACCGTGCAGAACCGGCAGGCCAAGGTCTCCGTGGTTCCCTCCGCCGCTGCACTCGTCATCAAGGCCCTCAAGGAACCCGAGCGCGACCGTAAGAAGACCAAGAACATCAAGCACAATGGCAACATCTCCCTTGACGACGTCATCGAGATTGCCCGGGTGATGCGCCCTAGGTCCATGGCCAAGGACCTTTCCGGCACCGTCAAGGAGATCCTCGGAACCTGCGTCTCCGTCGGATGCACCGTCGATGGGAAGGACCCCAAGGACCTGCAACAGGAGATCAGCGATGGAGAAGTTGAGGTACCGCTCGAGTGAGCAAGGCTATCATTATTATTACTTGTCCGAGTTCCTTTGTGTCAAAAATCTTCCCTTTTTGATCCTTTTAAGTTGCTTCAGCTCTTCTTCTTCTTCGAATATCTATGATTGCGGACACACTTTGAATTCGATACAATTGCTTTATCAATTATTAATCTGTCTGTGTTCTTGCAAACATCCATTTTTACGATTTGTTTTTTGATCCTTATGCTTTCTTGATAGTTCTCAGTATCTGATGAAGGTACAAAATTCTCTAAACAACTGCGATGAAGACCAATTGATAATTGGAATTCTTAAACTATTTTGAGCGGAGAGTTCAAGAGATCCAAGATGGTTTTTTTATTCTAATAATAGTTGATTTAATTGAGTTATATATTATCAGTAATATGTTTTCCATAAGCATCAACAAAGAAATGTAAGGCTTATTTAGCTGCTAATCTCCAATAATTTAAACAAATAGCACTAAATAATTTAGATAAATAATTTTGACAAATATACTTAATGAGGGTGGGCACAAGTTATGCAATTAATTGACAAACTTTAATTGCAATAATTTTGACACTTTCAATCATTGTAAATTCTTAATAAACATTCATGTATTGATTATCAATTGCTGATTAATTATTTGATTGCTTACTGTGTGTTTGATTTGTAATTTTTTTAAATTAAATTTTTATCTCGATCTGATTCAAATGGAAACCGATCAAATTTCAATTCAGTTTCCTTTCAGGTTGATTTAGTTAAACTGAAATTATTTTGATTTTAGTTAATTTTATCTAAAAAATCGATAAATTTTATGAACGACAAAGAATCATATTCTATTTTACTTGGTTTTGCATTCAATTAACGTGCAATAAGTATAATTTCACTTTTTCTCCACTGAATTATTAAAATAAACTTATTAAAAGACATCAAATTTGTTTTTTTTTGTTTTTTTGTCATAATTCTGTTGTATTTTATTGAAGCTTATTCTCAATTTTTCTTACCTTCATTCTTGGCATGCTGTCTAAACTTAAAATAACTGAAGAACTGCAGCAATTGCTAAACTTTACTACCATCTCCAACCCATACACCAAAACACCATATTTGGTGTTGTACTATTCAATCACCATATTTTAATCTTATTATATTATTATATAATTAATTTATAATTATTATTTTCTTTGTCTTTACTTATAGAAATATTAATTATTTATTATAAATTTAAATTAAGTGTATTTAGTAGCATATTTTAATTTTAATATGCATATTGGTACAGATATAATTTATTAAAATTATTATTTTTATTTTATTTAATATATTTTAATTATAATTATATTTATAAATTATATCACTAATTTCATTAAAACATATAATAAAATATTAAAAATTTTGATGTGTATAAATGTAAAATACACTGACATATAAAATTAAATGTATGTTGGTAAATTAAAATGTAGGTTGATGATTAAATTATGAATAAGAAAAATAGAATATTTTAAAAAATATTTTTTTTTTGGTGTGATATGGTGTGGGCTGAAATAGTGTTTGGTGTTGAATATGAAAACTATATCAAATATGATGTTATGTGTTAGACATCATCTTAGACAACTACATCATCAGCATGAAGCTATTGATCTTTTCTTTGTGTGAAAACTATATCAGGATGAAGCTGTTGATCTTTTCTTTTCCAGATGATGATGCAGCTAGGTCTTTTAAATGGTTAGTTATACATCTAAATCGAATTTCAGGTGATAATTAGTGGAAAATTTTTGTCTAGTTGGATCGGTCAACTATCAAGATTAGTCCGTTTGAAATTAGCTAGGCATCTAAGAGCTATCAAGATGAGTCCGTTTGAAATTAGCTAGGCATCTAAGAGTTAAATTTCACGGTGAATTGTAGAGATTTTCTTTTAGTGAGATAATAAATCTAAGAATTTAAGAACTCTGATTGTTTAATGGGTCTTCATAAATATTTTTAATTTATTTTAATATTCGATAGAAAATTTTTATATAGGTTTAATGGGTCTCCATAACTATTTTTAATTTCTTTTAATAGTTGATTTATCTCTTTCATGTTGAAATCCGGGGGCGCTGAGGTGTATTCATCTTTTTGTCACCACTTGAGTTGCCCATTCAGAAGCAGTATAAATTGTTTCTTTTCAATCTTTTGGTATTTCATTTGGCTGAAAGTTTGCTGTGATTTGTCCTAGGGTTCATATGAAAGCATCTATAAATAAGTAAATATTTCTCTTAAATATTGTGATTCTCGCGTCTACTTTATCAATAAAATATATTACTCCTTAAATATATCAAATTTCATAATTAAATATTTATGGTCGCATTTTTCAAATATCTCACTCTCATATTTTTTAAAAAAATGTAAAATTAAAATCACTGGATAACTTTTTATCTGATTACTTCTGATATTCCAATCTTCACCCTTTCAAATGGTGGGGATTTAGGATTTGAGGATATTTGAAATAATTTCCTCTCTAAATATCCTTCGTTATGGATGCTATTAAGGTTTATTAATCTCTCAATTGCCTTTTCTGGCTTCCTCAATCAACTTCATTACGGTTTGTCCTAATATTGAATCACAAACAATAATATTGTCCAGATATCAATTCTTGTGATCTGATTAATTTTAGAGGTGAACTATTTGGTCCTATTACCACAAGGTAAATTCAAAAAGCACAGGGTGGGCCACGAAGAGGTCTTTAGTTTCATGAGTGGTTTGAATTCCATCGGTATTCGGAAATACCTGATGTAAAATTTGAACCCTCGCTGCTTGAGAATGAGATTCACTACTGGTTGTCCTAGTGTTGAATCACAAACATCAATGTTGTCCTTGTATTTTGTGTGTATTATGTTTTGCTTTGGTAATTCTGGTCTCAGCTCGTGCCATCTACGATTTTGACTAATTTTGGAGATGAACTACTTAACCCTATGAAGCAACCACCAAATAAATTCAAGAAGCGTATATGGGTCACGGAGAGATCCTCATCTTCACTTGTGGTTTGAATTCCAGGGGTATTCAGAAATGCCCAATGTAAAATTTAAACTTTCCCTGAATGAGAATGAGCCTCGTCGCTTTACCACTACACCGTGCCTTAGGAGTTTTGACTCGATCCCATGAAAGTTTCCTACCAACCAGTAAGGTATATTCGAAAAGCGCTGATAGGTCCTAACTGACCATTCAGCATCATGAGTGATTCAAACAACACGGACATATGAGATGTCTAGCGTGATAATTCAATCCTCTGTGTGTATTTTTTTTTTTGATAATCCAAGTATCCAAATCTTTACTGACCCAATTAATCCGATAGGTGGATGATTTTCTCCTGATTCACCTACCGGGTAAATCTGAACGCACAAGCGGCTCCTCACCCAGCATCCAACATCTCAAATTTTTCATCCCACTACAAGAAAATGTCATGCAATAAGCCATACTTGTGATTCGAAACGTGAGTTATTGATTAATTCGTTAAATTCCTTACCGCCCCATCATGCCAGGGTGGGAGTTTTTATGTTTATTCTTTTTTTTTTTTGCATTTCTATTCTATTTTTTTTATAATCTAAATATTTGAGCATTCGATCCAACTAATTTTGAAGGTTGATGATTCAATTAATTCTGAAAGTGGATGGCTCGGCTCCATAAATTTATCATTAAGCAAATCTAAGAGCATCCACATCAATTTCTCTATTACTATATCTAAAATTTAGGATAAATGATCCATTTTATTAAATTTAGATAATCATTTTTCACTACACACTACATCAAATATCCTAAAATTTTTATGATCCTTAATTTTTTATTATTTTCTTCTCTTTCTTCTATTTTTTATTATTATATTTATGGAATGAGTGAAAGGAGAGAGATTGAGTGGAAGGGGAGAGATTAAAAAAAATATTATTTTATTTTTAGGGTATTAGTTTTATTCCTTAAATTTAAAGAATCACTATTTATCAAATCTAAATTTAAGGAATGAATAGGGTACCTGATGCATAGGATTTTTAGTTAATGTATCTAAAATTTAAGATAAAATTTTTGAATATAATAATTCATATGGATGCTCTAAAAATGTCTATTAGTCAACATTTTAAATTATTCATCCCACTAAAGTAAAATTGTTTATAGTGTGCTATAATTGAGATTCGAATAGTGTATTATAATTGTCATTATGACTATAGCAAATGATATG
The DNA here is from genome assembly GCF_018446385.1 of Zingiber officinale. Lineage (NCBI taxonomy): Eukaryota > Viridiplantae > Streptophyta > Magnoliopsida > Zingiberales > Zingiberaceae > Zingiber > Zingiber officinale. The sequence continues at coordinate 108,827,389 of NC_056001.1, read as the reverse complement.
TCCATCCCAAACATTTTTTATAGTTCGTGTCCTACGTTATAAGAAAAGAGAAAAATTATAATATTAATTTATAATCATATGTCCAGTGGTTGGAAGACGTTTTTTTTTCCTCATTTTGTGCGAGAGAAATTTAAATGCAAGATGTCCCTTAAAAGAAAATAAAAAAAATAAAAAAATAAAAGTCCTGATCTCGTAATATTCCTTTTCGCTGTCAATGTGCGTCCCCACTGGTTCATTTTCGTCTGCAGCGTTTTGGGGCAGCGAAACGCTGCCTTTTGGCGACGTCAAAGCGGCCAACAGCGACGCACGCGGCGGCCGAGGCCGAAGAACCACCACCACTCCTCCTCCTCCCACTCGCGTACGTCCTCCTCACGGCATCAGATCATTAGTCGATCTCTTTGAAGATGTACGGCGACGGAAAGACAGTGTCCGGTGGCCATTACGTACTTCTCCGTCTCCTTCTCTTCCTCCTCTAATTAGAACGAATCTCCCCAGACCCATGGGATGATGAACCGCTGCTGTTTGAGTGATGCGACGTGTTAATGGTGTTCTCGCCTTCGGTGGAGATACACACACACCATCTCTTTTTCTTGTAATTAACTTCGCCATATATTCCTAGCTCCAACCTCAAAATTCTTTTTTAGTCATCATAGTGACAAAATAAAATAGAATTATTGCAAAACGAGAGACAAACTTGAGACGTCGACAGCATAAAGTTGAGATCAAAATTCTTTTTTAGTCATCATAATGTGACTGCTTTGTTGTTTGTTTGTTTGTTTGTTTTTCTTCAGACTCGATTGATTGGTCTCTTTAGGCGCTTAAATTATCTCCACTTGCTGACTCGCTTCCACATAATTATGGAATCCTTACTGTCCATTTTGAACCAAAACATAGTTCACTGGCCTCAGGTTTCTTCTCCATCTGTGAATTTTTCATGGGGTTGCTGTACTCAAATCTCTAAAACTATGTTGTCTGTAAATCTTTGCAGATGTTTTACCTGCATTTGAAAAGTTTCTTTTTATAGGAAATCATTTAGTTTTTGTGTCTATTAGTTTAGTTTGTCATTAAATGATTATCATCTCGTTGACTCTCTTTCTGTCTGAATCATCGGTTCAGCTTCCTGCTAAGTTGGATGCCAAGAGAATCTATCTGTTGGTGTTCTTCAGTCAGTTCAAGGCAATGAGCAGCCGCAAACGGAGCCAACCAGCAGAACTCAGCAGTTCAATCTTCTAACTCCCCTCTACTGTTCAGTGGAGATATCAGTGGTGAGGATGAACACGCCGATGACATGGTGAAGGATTTTCTTAATCTGTCTACCGATGCTTCACACGCTAGCGATGGTTTAGCTCACAGTGAGCAAATAGAATTGCAAATATTGTCTGAACAACTTGGCATCGAGATCACAGATCACTGGGAAAGCCCTCGTTTGGATGTAAGTCCTTCTAACTTCCTCTGCTATTCAGGACATAAGAAGATCGATCACTGGCATGTTCAGTTGGTTTAGAATTGTTTTCGATCTTGCTGGTTCCTTATTCAGGACATATGCTGGAGGTCCCAAGTCCCATCTCTTTCACCATCTTCTAACCGTGATGACAATGCTCAGCCTCGTTTGCAAACAACCTCAACCTCATCTGCAAACAAGCGAAGATTAAGATGGACGGTGGAGCTCCATGAGCGATTTGTAGATGCTGTGAACAAGCTTGATGGGGCTGAGAGTAAGCAATTCACTTTCTACTTTTGCCAATGAATTTCTTTGTATCCTCCTCCGGACACTCAGCAGTTTCCTAAACAGAGGCAACTCCTAAGGCTGTACTGAGGCTCATGAATGTCGAAGGGCTGACTATTTACCATGTAAAGAGTCATTTGCAGGTGATTTTTGCAGAGAAATTTCTTGTTTTGGGGATTCTTTTTGCACAGTGTTCCTTCTGTTTTATTTATCTGTAACATGCAGAAATATCGACTTGCTAAGTATCTCCCAAAGACCACAGAAGGTAATTCAGTTTCTACTTAAAGATGAATTGAATGAAATTGAGATGAGTCTTGAATGACTAGCATGGATTTATGATATTATCTACTTTCTAGATTACCTACAACTATTTTACATGTTTATGCAGACAAAAGGGCTTCCATTTCAGAAGATAAGAAAGAACCATCAGTTAGTGATGACACTGATTTAGACAAGATGAGGTACCCCAAAATGAAACATTCTTGAATCTTGTCTATCCCTCGATGAGCATTCAATGCTGATCTATTCCTTCTGATCTCTATCTTTTGTCTATGTTTTAAATAAACGATAGGAGCATTCAAGTCACAGAAGCTCTCAGGATGCAAATAGAGGTTCAAAAACTGCTGCATGAACAACTCGAGGTAAAAATCTGGTGTTTCATCTGATTGCCAGTGTAACCAAATCTGAGCCTAATATTTTCTGTAGGTCCAACGAGCACTTCAATTACGCATAGAGGAAAACGCAAGCTACTTGCAGAAAATTCTTGAAGAACAGCAAAAAAGCAAGTCCCTTTAGTTCCTAGCAAAGGTCAAGTTCAGCAACACAGTATATGATTCAGAAAGTGATTCCAAATCTGCCGGGAGCAAGTTCTGGAGATCAGCAAGCTCGCCATCTAAAAATTATCTTCTTGGTGTCTCAATTGATTTCTTCTACCTTTTCTGGAATTTGGATGGCCCTCATCTCTTTCACAGAGGAACGATCGGTGGAGACAATTGGCGATGTCTCGAATCGGATGAGGACAAAACAGGGCGAGGAGTGCCGTGTGTTGCCACCATTGGTCATTGGCCGAGATGATGAAGCTCATGGCTCCAATGGACATTTCCAATGATTAAATTTTTCAATAATTTGTTTTTACAGTGATAATATAAAAATGTATTCTCTCTACACACCAAAAAAAAAAAAAAACTCCATATAATTTTTTTATAGGTGTTACATTACACATCACATATCTAATATCTTTATTTATTATTTTTCATTTAATATTTCTATATAATTTTTACTTAAGATTTTAACTAATTATGGTCTTTAATTTAATTTATTTATAATTTATAACTAATAAATAAATTAACTTACTAATTTTAATTTAATTGAATTTATAATTTTCATTTAATATCCAATTAACTTTTAAATTTCAATTTAATTATAGTGTATATTTTTTTTAACTTATCGGTATATTTATTTTCAAAAAGAAAGGAGTATCATTTTAATTATTATTGACAATTTATAAAATAAAATATTATAATTAAATATTTCTTCAAATAATTTATTTTTTAATTGATTTGAAAGATCAATCATGCACATTAATTATTAACTTCATTTTCTAAAGAAAAAAATAGATTTGATTTTTTAGATCAATTAGTAAACTAAAAATCTCAAACCTCATATCTACCATTATTTAAGGTTTTTTATTATAGGTTTTTTATTTTATAAACCTTTAACAAACTTTATATTGGAGATGCTCTACGTAACTAATTTAGGAGGTGGATTGCTCTTTCATTGGTTCGGTACATCTAGAAATCACCCCAAAACTCAAGGCACAAGAAATATTAATATAGAACTCAATTCCTATCTTTTAAAAAATGAAAATCGTATTTAATTATTAAAAGAATTTTGAGTACTGTTTTAAAGAATATCTTTATTTGCTTTTTTTTTTTTTCATATTGTGAACTCCCCTCAAACTTTGGAAAGTAAATACTTGATCTGATTATTATGTTGCTTTAGTTGGCTATTAGATACTTATATAGATAAATTTTAACCCATAAATATTAAAAATATCAAAAATACATGAAATATCATAAAAATAAAAATAATTAAAAATAGTAAAGAATATGTTCTAAGACGGTTATGAGTTTCATGATAATAAACCTAAATTTTTAAATTCTGCACACATGAGCATAGATATAGTCTGATTTTGAGTCCCGAGTCAAAAAATTTACTCTTCAATAGATTGTGTAGTCCTATATTGGTCCTTTGTTTTGTACCTCAACTCCATTCAGGGTTTTTTTTTTTTCCATTTTTTAAAAAAAATCTAAGACAGTGTTTGGTTTGTAATTTTTTTATTTTCATTTTTTTGAGAAAATAAAAAATATTATTTGGTTGGTAATTTTCACATTTATTTTCTTAAAAAGGAGATATCATTTTATAAGGAAATAGAGAATATTTAAAAATCATTTTCTAAAAAAAACACACATTTTTTTTAAAATTGACAAAAAAACCAAATGCTCTCTGAGTGTTCCGGTTAGGCCAGACCTTAGAGGAGGGCCACATTAGGCAATAGCCTTGGGCCCAAAATTTGGGAGGCCAAAAATTTCTTTTTAGTATTATGGATAGACATGTAAATTTCAGAATTTTTTTCCTTATTTGCATTAATGACATGCCTTTACCTTTAATGCTGTTGCAGTTTGTTGTTTCCAAAGTGACAAATGGAAAAATTAGGGATTTGCCAGCAAACGATTTCCTGCAATATGCAGCAAATGCAAGCTGCTACAATGTAGAGCAAATTCAAGCTGCTGCTAGTGCTAGGGCCTAGGTGCATCTTTAGTCTTCTTTAGTTCTTTTCTTCTTCTTCAATTTGCTAGTTGCTGCTTCTTCGATTTACAAGATGCTACTAGGTGCATCTCTTTTTCTTATTCTACTGCTCATTTCAAATCTTCAACAGCTATTTTTTATTTGTAGTTGCTGGCACATTAATTTTTTTACCTTCTCAAGAATTTTTGTTTTTTATCATTATTTGTGGAATTTTCAAGATATGACTTTTTTGTATTCACGAAGCTGATAAATAGAGACCTATTTTTTCTATTCGTGTATCCCTTAAACCCATAAATTCCAATCTGTAGTCTCCATTTTTTGCATATTTGAAATTCTAATAAAAAAGTGTCCTAAAATTTTTATTGGATTTGGTTCTTTGGAGGAGAATTTTGTCACATCTGCAAACCACAGTTTCAATTTTTCAGTGCATCTGTAGATTTACTACTTCTAAACTCATATTCCACTTATTTACAAATTTTGATAAGGTTTAGTTCTCCTTCATATTTATTTGGCAATTTCATTTTTTGATTTTTTTGTTTTTTTAAATAAGTTTCAGAATTATGAAGTTGGAAACTTAATTGGTTGGTTTGGTTATTTATCAAGTTTGCTTAGTTAGTCGTCGGTTCGATTTTGTATACGTATATATATTTGGGGACTTCAATTCTTGAAAGTTGTGAGACTGAGGGACTCTTGAATGGCTACAATCTGAAGCAATTTTATTCCATGAATTCATAGTATTGTTGTTTCTGTTCCATCAATTTTTTTTCTAGAATGTACCAATTCTTTAAATATGTTATCTTTTTTCTTTTTTTTTCATCCTTTGCCATCAATAGATGCTCTCCTCTCTTGACCTCACATATCAGAATTTGTGAAAACCAATATGCCAGCATGATCATCACTTTACCAAATCTAAATTTCATATCTTGCCATATTCAGTGGTTTTTTGAACTTATGACTTTAGGACAAACTATAATGTGTCATCTGAGCTGATGGTAATTGGATTATGTTTAATAAGTTGTAAACTATACTTAAACTAGGTAGAAACCTTTTATATTGCACGGGCCAAATATTCTGGAAAGTTGAATATTATGTCTATGACCTATTAATTAGTATTATTGTTTCTTTAAATACTATAATTTTACTAATTAGTTTTAATTTGACAATGATTTAATTTTTTTTTAACAAGTGTTGTCTGATGAGGTGCTTAACGAACTTAGGACGTTTCCATTAATATTGAAAAATATCATATTCTAGATGATATTATTTCTTTACTAGTGAAATAATTTGAATTATCTATTTTTTTGTTATTGTTGTTATTTTATGCATTATAATATGTTGCCTAAAAAATATATTTCTGGATGTGAGAAAAGGAAAAAAAAATTAGAACAATTGACTGAATCATAAAGAAATGCTATTAATAAATTCTTTGTTAAAAGTTCTCATGAAAATGCACAAAATTTAATTGTGAATGTGGATAATATAGATAAGTGTAATGAGATTCACGATGTTAATGAGGAAAGGGAAAACTTAAGTGAGCATAAAAATATTTTTAATAGGGTAGATAATGAGAATATTGACATTGATAAACAATTTATTTCTTCACTTGATATATATGATCCAAGAAATTGAGATAATATTTGATCCTGTCTAAGTGCTTGCAAGATGAAGCGCTGGGCGACAATGAGCGGTGACGAATAATGACCCTGATGCCGACGAACAGGGGAGTATCCGAGAAAACCACAGCGAACCTCACAAGAGCCTAAATGTGTAAAAAGATAGACCCGAGAAAACCAAAGCGGATCTATGAAGAATACCTTACAAAAATGAACTCCGACGAGGTGTCTCCGTGGATTGATGAAGACTCAGCAATCCAATGGATGATCTCCTCTTCCTGCGCACAATGAGACCAACCAACAAAGCATTAGTGACCTAAGACCGGGGTGGGAATCCCTGGCTAGGCCCTCCGATGCTCAAGTCAGTTTCTGGCAAGAAGAAGAAGAAGCAGTGTGGAAAAGATGAAAATTAGGGTTTGCTTCTGATGCAATGCTTATGTTTGCGTACCTGGCCCGTGGAGAGGATTCCCCCTTTTATTCTACCTCATCTAACCTCCACAGTCATAAGGTGGACCCTGGTTTGTTAAAGTTTGTTAAGAGATGACGTAAGCCGAAACTGCAATAATAGTTTAAGGAATCTTTTTCTTACCCCAGATGTACCTTCTTTGTCGTTTAATATACCTGTGGAGACTTCTAGAAGCTATTTGCCGCCAAATTAATTAAGCTGTCATATGATCACATATTCTTATGGTTCACCTGTTACATACATTTGGTTAGTCACATAAGCTCATTCTGTATATATGAGAAATATCTTCTGTTGTATTAGTCTCGACCGGTATTCTATACTCGATTGATTGTTTATACCCGACCAGGATTCTACTATTATAAATATGCTAGGGACTGTGCAAGGTTGAAGACCTTTATGCTCAACCTGCTTTCCATGCTCGGCTGGTCTATTGAACTCGACCGATCAAACCTTATCGACCAAGATTAATCAATCGGGCGTATATAAACGTTATCGTCTGGTAGACATTCCCTCGGTCGGCTGTATACTAAGGGGCATGCGAGACTAAATGCCTTTGTGTTCGGTCAGTCTACGGAGCCCGGTCGAACATTGTTGGGGTTGCAAGGTTGCAAACATAGTCCCATATTGGAAACACATGGGAAAGATCATGGGTTTATAAGAGAAAAGATATCTCCATTGGCATGAGACCTTTTGGGGAGAGTCTAAGAGCAAAGCCATGAGGGCTTAGGCCCAAAGTGGACAATATCATGCTATTGTGGAGATATCTAAATTCTTTTCGATCCAACAATTGGTATCAGAGCCCGGACTGCCAGAAGGTTTAACCGCCGACTATGCACAAGAGCTATGGTCTGATTGAGCCATGTGGGTACAATATTGACCTCAAACAAAGAAAGTGGGGGCTCCTATGTTCGGATCAAGAGGACCAGACACCAGGCAGGAAGTCCTAGTTGCGACTAGGCAAGGAAGTCCTAGTAGGTCGGGTGGACCGAGGGGCAGGAAGACCTGGTGGGTCGAGAATCGGACGTGGGAAGCCTATGATCCTTTGTTTGAGGGGGGGATTGTTGGGGTTGCAAGGTTGCAAACATAGTCCCATATTGGAAACACATGGGAAAGATCATGGGTTTATAAGAGAAAAGATATCTCCATTGGCATGAGGCCTTTTGGGGAGAGTCCAAGAGCAAAGCCATCAGGGCTTAGGCCCAAAGTGGACAATATCATGCTATTGTGGAGATATCTAAATTCTTTTCGATCGGCATGAGGCCTTATCGATTGAGATTAATTAGTCGGGCGTATATAAATATTCAGGACAACTTAAGGATAAGTACTTCTATGCTCGATCGGTCTCTTACCCTCGACCAGCCTTTGCCCACCGAACTTATATGCTTGGTCGGTCTATTACGTTCGACCGATCTTTGTCTGTTGCGCGTACAGTTAGAGCTTCTACGCTCGGCCGACTCTTCATGTTCAGCCGGTTATTTATGTCCGACCGAGCACTCGTATTCGATCGGTCTTCGCTTATTAAACTCATATGTTCGGGTGACCTTACCATGCCTTTGACAGCCTAAGATTAAACTTTCTTTACACTGGGTCGATCCTTTATACCCGACCGACCATACATACTCGGCCAGTCTTTTATATTCGGTCGGGGTCCATCTGCCGGTCTTACATGCTCCGCAGATCCACTGTGCTCGATCGGTCTATGGAGCTCGGCCGATCATGCTTTATCGACCGAAGTTAATCAGTCGAGCGTATATAAGCCTTCTCGCCCGGTCGACCCTCCCTCGGTCGGCCTTTACCTGCCGAACTTATATGCTCGGTCGGTCTATTATGTTCGACCGATCTCTGTCTGCCATATGTGTAGCGACCCCCTTACCTGGTCAAACCTTTTCCAGGTGGCCCCTCATCTCGCCCTTTTCAGCCTTCCTTGTCCTTGTTATCCCCTTTCCTTCTCTTGCAAAGGGTCCACTTATCATAACTCATATCAATATTGATAATAATTCATGTGATTTTTTAGTTGAAAAAGAGCCTATAAGAGAAATGAATATTGTATATCCTTTGGACAACAGTTCTAGGCATTTTTCTTGTGCTCATTATTCTGGATATTTAAGTAATGGAGAAATAAGAGATCAAAAGTGGTTGGTTTACAGTAAATATGTGGATAAAGTTAATATTTTTGTTGTAAGTTGTTTAAATCTAAAAACAATAGAAGTTCGTTAGCAAAGGATGGATTTAGAGATTGGAAACATTTTAGTGAATGATTTAAAGAGCATGAAAATACTATTGAATATATAACTAACATGTACACTTGGAATGAATTAAAAATGTGATTAGATAAAAATCTAACAATTGATAAAGACCTACAACAAGAAATTTTCAAAGAAAAAGAGCGTTGGAGACAAGTTATAACAAGACTATTAGCAATTGTAAAATGTATTTCTAAACGTTGTTTGACTTTTTGAGGATTTAATGAAAATCTTTATCAAAATAATAATGAAAATTTTTTGAGGTTGATTGAAATGATTGCTGAATTTGATTATGTGATGTTAGATCATATTAGACGTATTCAAAATCATAAAATTTATTATCATTATCTTGATCATAAAATTCAAAATGAGTTGATTTTTATTTTAGCTAATGATGTTAAAATTACAATCATTAATAAAATTAAAGAAGAAAAATAGTTTTTAGTAATTCTTGATTGTATACTAGATATAAGTCATCAAGAATAAATGACTTTCATAGTACGATGTGTTAATATATCATGTAATAAAGTAAAAATAGAGGAGTATTTTTTAGAATTTCTAAAAGTAGATGATACATCTGATTTAGGAATTTTGAACGAATTACAAAACGTGTTAAAATCACTTGATCTTAGTATTGAAAATATTAGAGGTGAAGGTTATGATAATGGTTCCAATATGAAAGGAAAACATCAAGGAGTTAAAAAGAGGTTCCTTGAAAAAAAAATCCAAGATCATTGTATATGTCATGTGCTTGTCATAGTCTTAATTTAACTCTTAGTGATATGCCACATTCTATTGGGACCTTTGACACCGACTAAAGGGGGGTGAATAGCTGATCACCCACTTCGATCGCTTCCTGCAATTGTTAGTACGTAGCGGAATACAACGGTCCTCCGTAAAGTGGACGATCCCGATCCTTTGCCTGATGACTCCCTGAAAAACTTTGGCTAGCTCAAACCTCCTTCTTGGTGGAGAAACCTCACCACAACCTTGATCCAAACACCCTTAGATCACAAGAGAAGCTTGGAGCACTTAGGAAACTTCTAATAAACTTTAACCAAGTCTATTTCATCAACCATGGCCAAGCACCCCAAGCTCTCTTAAATAGAGCTCGGGAGAAAACACAAGTTGTATTTCCCGCCACCAGTCGACTGGTTCTTTAAGTGAAGCCGACTATTACACCCCAACGGTCAGCTACCAGTCGACTGCTACAGTGCTGCTACAGTAACTGGTATAGTAACTACTATAGTAACATCTACAGTGACCCCTAACCTTAGAATTTTACCCTGAGTACAATATCTCATGCACTCATCCTTGCTTGCACAACCTAGACCTAGCCTTCTAGCCTCCCCCATCATCTTTGCATCCCTCATATGCCTCCCCATCCTTCAAGTCTTATCTTCTAGAACTTCCATCGGTCTTGTCATCGTTGTCTGGTCTTCACCGCCAAGAGCCACGCTCCGGGACTTCATCATTTGCCAAGTCACACTTGGACTTACGTTACCAAGACTACATACTTGGACTTACACCTCTAAGACTCACCCTTGGATTTTTCCTTTGCTAAGATCACATTTTGACTTTTCTTGTTATACTTGTATCCTGCACACTCACAATGCATATCAGATACAACAATAAACCTAACTTAAACCTTTGCCCAAATATCAAAATCTAGGGCACCTAGATTGCTCCAACAATCTCCCCCTTTTTGTTATTTGGTAATTCATTTTAAGTTAGAAAAATAATATAGCAATACATATGCAAATCAACTCATGTATAAACATGGAACCTAACCCTTGGCTCCCCTTTCACCTAAGCTTCCCCTAGAGCTAGGATTTCTTGTAAAGATTAACTTCTTCCCTTTGCCAATAAATGAGCAATTGCTCCCCCTTCACCTAGGCTCCCCCTTGAGCTAAGATTTCTTGCAAAGGTGTGTAGGTTTCCCACTTAAACCCAACACTTCTCCTCCTTTGTCACACATCAAAAAGAGCTCCAATAATATCCCAATTATTGGACTCTTTGACTTCTAATGAGCACAATTATCATGTATTAACTCCCCCATAAGGTTACTTACATGTTTACCATCCTTTTGGTCATTTTCTATTGCTAGAAAACACTTCCAGCCTGAATCAGTCGACTGTCATTGACCCCAGTCGACTACCCTCATCAAAATGAGCTTACAGAAATATTCTGTGCTCAAAAATACTATTACCAGTCGACTGGTATCTTCACCAGTCGACTGATACTCTATTTTAACAAAAATCAGTATTGCTGACCAACTTTTAGAAATGCATCCAAAATTTCACAGACCTACAAAAATTTCTAAAAATCTAAAATTATGGAGAGATCTATTTTACCCTTATCTACTTGGAAAATATATATATATAAATATATCTATCATAGATCCTAAAATTGACACAAAATCTAAAATTAACTAAATGGTTCAATTGAACATTGACCTAAAGTCCTAGTTTTGACTTTCTCTTGATGTATCTGTCTATACTAAATCATAATGCATCCCTAACATTTGTTTATATGACATCTATACATCAAAAACTAATTTTTATACAATATGATCGAAATTTATATTTTTCATGCATGATACCATCCCAATTATGCCAACCCATTAGGTTAGAGGCTCAAGTTTGTCTCCTAACCACTTGGCACATTGGATAGCCCATCTACCATGGGTCCCAAAGGTTGTTCCTAACCTTAGGACTCTTAACCTTAATTACCTCCCTAGGTGACTCCTCCACTAAGGCTATGCCACTTCAGTGCATCTTGGGTGATACTTGACCTACAAAACTTTCTTAACGTTAGACACCTTGTCTTTGGTTAATTTCTTCTCCTTAACCTTGGACACCTCATCCTTGCCATAAACATATGCAACCCTAGCATATTTCTTCTCATTGGCCTTGGATGATTCTCCCTTGTCCTTAGTCACTCCTCCCTTATCAATGTTATGTGCCACCTTAGTACTTGACCTCCTTTTGGTATTGGAGTGACCCAATTTGATATTTTTGGGTTTTTCACCATCTAAACACATGTCAAGTCCTTTAGGTCCAATAATAAACCTATCTAAGACTTTCTTCATTTTCTCAAGCCTTGCCTTCAAGGCTTGATTTTCCCATTCTAGGGTTCTAACCCTATAATCTGTTGGGACCTTAGATGGCTAGAGGGGGGTGAATAGCCTCTTTGAAAAATACTAAACACAAATTTCTTCAAGAACTTTGTTAGCACAGCGGAATTAGAAAACTAAAACAAGAAAGCACAGCACACTAACTCAGAGATTTACGAGGTTCGGGGATAACTTGCCCCTACTCCTCGGCGTGTCCGTAAGGTGGACGAATCCTCTTGATCTTTCGGTAGATCACACCCCGGAAGCTATCCGGCTAAAGGATTCTCCTTCTCGGTGGAGTAACCTCTCCACAAAGTCTTTAACAGCAGTAAGAAATTAAGCACAAGACTTACAGTAGTGGCTCAAGTGAAATGATCAAAGGAAGCTCACAGCCACAATCAGCGAAGAACAAGCACACTGCTTCAATCTTCCAGAGAGTTTTTCTCCACAGTGTTTTTCACAGCAAGAGCACAAAAAGCATTGTCACGAGAGCCTCTCCTCTCCACCTTCATATGCCTCTCTGCTCTGTAACGGATCTCTGCCAAACCTGCAGCAAATCCCTGCAACCGTCCACGACGTCGCCAATCACGCTTCTTCCTTGTCTGATTGTCTCAGCTCCCACCAATGGCATCCTCGTTTCCACTGGTACCTCTGAGCTTGAACCTATCAGCACAAGTCAAGCTGATTTCGACCAAACGGCTGCCAGCAGATCGCAAACGAGACGTTGCTACCAAAACTGGTTTGTCCGCAGCGAGACACAGCAAAAGCTTTTTCGTCGCCTTCTACTAATGATCCTTAATTTGAATTCACCCAACATCAAGTAATCTGTAACCTGTAACTTCGAGAAAGCTTACAGCAGATGGTTAGAAACGAAATAGGTAAAAGCAATTGCGAATCAGAAACAATAAGAGAAAGCGCATGCAAAACAAGCCATACTGTGGATCGGTCAGCAGACCGATCCACGCTTCTATTTATCGTCACTGATCGGTCTGGTGACCGATCAGGTTCTTGTCTGATCGGTCCCAAGACCGATCCACCCCTTCACGCGAATCTGGCACCGAAGCCTGATCGGTCTGTGGACCGATCAGGACTCAACTGGATCGGTCCGTAAGACCGATCAGTATCCACTCGGCATCGAGATCATCCGATCGGTCCCGGACCGATCAATGATCCACAGTGTCAGGCTTTGTCCGATCGGTCCCCGACCGATCAAGATACACTCGATGTTATCGAGTTTTGCGATCGGTCCGGACCGATCAAGATACACTCGATGTGCATCGAGTGTTGCTTGATCGGTCTGCAGATCGATCAGAATGTGAACCGAAGGCAAAGAGAAAAGGATCTGTAGACCGATCCAAAGCCGTGAGTCTCGAGTCAAGCTTCCAAGCTTGCCCCTCACCCCTGACGGTCCGGAGAGCGTGCTACCGAACCCTCTCCGACCATACATGCCAAGCTTCCACACTTGGACTTCCCAATTGCCTGGTTTCACTCACCAGGACTTTCCAATTGCCTGGCTTCACTCACCAGGACTTTCCAACTGCCTAACATCCCAGTTAGGACTTTCCCACTGCCTGGCTTCACTCACCAGGACTTTCCAACTGCCTAACATCCCAGTTAGGACTTTCCCACTGCCTGGCTTCACTCACCAGGACTTTCCCGTGCCAAGCTCCTCGCTTGGACTTTTCCCAATCAGGTCAATCAGGTTAACCAAGTCAACCTTGATTAGTAATTAATCTGAGTTAATTTAATATCTGATTCAAACTTAAATCAGTGTCAACATCAAAACAACATCCAGGTCAGACTGTATCAACAATCTCCCCCTTTTTGTTGTTTGACAACACAATTTAAGTTTAGATCAGAAAAACTCTCATATCCATAATTTCAGGGAAATTAAGATCTCCCCCTAAGATGGATATAACTCAGTTACCTTCTCCTCTTTTTTTATATTGATTCAAAGAGGTCAAATCGTCTCTAAACTTAATTATTCTCTCCCCCTTTGTCAAACACCGAAAAGGTGTAAAATAATGAATAAGACTGACAAGCACCTCCCCCTTTTAACCAATAACGCCTCAATCTTAATCCACATAAAAAACGGTATATGAAAAACAATGGCATATGAAACATCATAAGTGTATCATGAATAGTGAAGCATCATAAATAGCATGAATATAAGAAACACAGCTAACATCCAGTTCAGATAAATGTATCAAAGACATAGTATCAACAAAACAATCAAAACATAGAGAATGTCAGCCAACATCCTCATCAAGAGGATCATCCGCAGCATCAGCTGGAAGAGTGGAATCCTGAAGAGGCATGTCGCTGCCTGAGGGTAGCTCGCCCGCGGAGTGCTGAGGAGGTGGATGGCCGGCCATCCATCCTAGAAATGCCTGATGTGTCGCCAACTGCTGTCTCTGTAGAGTATCGAAGCGCTGATCAATCTGGAGGCGCAGGCCATCGAACTCTGCAGCCACCATCTCCTCGTGGCGGTCAAACCGGCTCTCCAGCTCAGCGATCTGCCAGCGCAGATCTGGATCCTCCTCGCCATATGCAGCAGCAGCAGGAGGACGAGCAACCTGTCGTGGAAGTGGTAGCTCACCCAGTGCCCTCCCATCCTTCCACCTAACCGGCCCATCCTGACTTAGGATTCCGGACTTGGAAAACGCACGTTTCCCAAGTCGACAATCCTGCCTGACCATCTTCACTATCCTCCCCCTAGAGACGTCAATACCCATGGACTCGAGCCAACCAGTAATTATATGCCCAAAAGGCATATAGATGTTGTCGCCGCTCGGTTCGCTATGGGATATGATAGACATATAGACACTCGACATAATATCAAAATCTAGACGTTGACGTAACCCATAAAGCATCAGACAGTGATATGGTCGAATTTCTGCCAACGGTTTAGAGGTGATAGGTAGAAAAAGGATGTATTCAGGAGCAGAGAGTCTAAGGGCTGCAAATGTAGGAAAGTCGTCATCTAACTCATCTAAACCATCCAGTCTCGGATGACCAAAGAAGTACTCATAGATTGAGTCAGAAAAGACATTAAGAGGATGAGGTACGGGTTCAGGCAAAACAGGATAGATGGAGAACACCGTCCCCGAACACAAACGACAACCTAAATACTCAAAGAAGACAATTATGTTGAGATCAACGTTTTGCTTAGCCACTCTTGTTCTATAACTACCATCAGGAGTCTGATGAAGGTTGTTATAGAATTCAGATACTAGATCAAAGTTGATGTCCCTTTCTAGAAAAACCAAAGAATCGAGCTTGTAGTAGGCAATAGTTTCTAAAATAGAGGGACAAGATTCCTGCATGAACTTCTTATCAACAGATCGACAAGGGAGTAATTTGAAAGTCCTCTCCTTAAATGATTTTTCAAATTGTTGGTTGGGGAATCTCCCCGAACTAGCCGGTTGAGGTCGGGAGGTAGCAGGAGCTTTGGACTTGGATTTGGATTTCTCGGTTGGTTCCTTAGAGGTACCCTCACCACTAGTGGGTTTCTTCCTAACCATTTGGACAATGGGAAACAAAGAGAGAGCACCGGCCATGGGCAAACCACCAAACACAAACCACAGTCACCGTAAGAAACATGATAACGTGAACTGCCAAAGACAATAACAGTAGAGATTAGAGATCGAGAGATTACCTCGGTGCCATTTTGACCTTCGGCTTTTAGAAGACGATGGGTCGAGAATACGGGAGGAAGAAAGGGGCGTCGGGGCGTCGGTCGGCTAGGGTTGTGAAAAAGAAGAAGATCGGGAAGAGAGGAGGTCAGGAGGATTTAATGAGGGGTAGCGCACAGTGTAATCTGATCGGACGGCTGATCGATCGATTTTAACTCACACAAAAAGGGTCTGATCGGTCCCCTTGACCGATCAGGAAACCCTCTGATCGGTGCTCGGATCGATCAGGGGCCTTCCTGCGAACCATAGAGAGTTGATCGGTCCTTGGACCGATCAGAGATCGAACAGAGAGGTTGAAGAGGTTGAGACTCTCCTGATCGGTCCCTGGACCGATCAGATGTGAATCGTCGCGTGAGATCCTCCTGATCGGTCCCTGGACCGATCATTTGTGATTGTCGCGTGCCAGAACCTCCTGATCGGTCCCTGGACCGATCAGTGAGCCAACAGAAAGCACGAAGATATCTGGAGGACCCCTGATCGGACTGTGGACCGATCAGAGAGTCTCCTGATCGGTCGTGAGACCGATCAGTGTCTGATAATTCAGATTTCTGATATCTGAATTCGAGCAACTGATTTCGCAGTCGTTTCTCTCGAGAATTCTGAAAATTCGGAACTTCTCAAATTCGGAACACGGAACTTAAACATCTACGAACAAGAACATTTTCTAATTGCAAGCTCTGAAAGTCCTAACATTCTAGGTTTTTTTTTATTAAGTTACAAGTTAGTTTCAGACATTTCAGAGTTTCAAAACCTGAAATATCCAACCCTGTCATGTTTAGTTTCAAATTTATCAAAATATATCCTAAATTACTATTCTTACATTATCAACTCATCTTATCATTAAAGATACCAATCCAAAGTATCAATCAACACATCAATCATGATTAGATAATTTCTAGACAAAAGTCCAACCAAGATTCCTTGGTTGGAATATATGAGTAAGATCTAGGAGTCAAATACACATGAATTATGTAATGACCTTCCCCATACTCAATTTATGTCTCTTCAACCTACTTATTCAAGGGATGCATAGTACATTTTGAATAAATTGGTTGTTCCTAGCATCTCACCCCATTTCTAGCAAACAAAAACAATTTGTTAAACCTTATCGTTTGTGTGAGATGTCCCCAAATTGCCCAAATCAGTTTCCCAATTACTCTTGTCATTTTAATAGTCCTTATTGATCATGGTGAAGTTCTAATGACCTAAGGAGCCAAACACATTCCCAACTCCTCCTTAAATGACTAAATTCATTCTCCGGAAAGGGTTTTGTGAAGATATCGGCTAGGTTTGACTTTGACTCAACATATGTGAGCACAATGTCTCCCCTAGCTACGTGATCTCTTATGAAGTGATGACGCACTTCAATGTGTTTGGTCCTCGAATGATGGACTGGATTTTTAGTTAGGTTGATTGTGCTAATGTTGTCGCATAGCACTTGTACACCCTTATAAGAGAGTCCATAATCCTCTAGGGTGTGTATCATCCACAACAACTGTGATACACTCTCTCCCATGGCAATATATTCAGCCTCGGTCGTGGAGAGAGCAACACAATGTTGCTTCCGACTTGACCAACTAACTAAACATGAACCTAAAATTGGCAACCCCACTCGTACTTTTTCGATCCAATTTGCACCCAGATAATCGGAGTCGGTATAACCTATCAAGTCAAATGATTCAGTATGAGGGTACCAAAGACCTACTCTAATTGTGCCTTTAAGGTATCTCGGAATTCTCTTAACCGCAATTAAGTGAGATTCCTTGGCACAGACTTGATACCTAGCGCACATGCCCACAAAGCAAAGAGTATGTCCGGTCGACTAGCTGTGAGATATAGAAGACTACCGATCATGCTTCTATATTGCGTTAGATCAACTGATTTTCCACTCTCATCATTGTCAAGACGAGTGCTCGTCGCCATAGGAGTGGATACTTCCTTAGAATCACTCATTTTGAATTTCTTAAGCATCTCTTGAGTGTATTTTGCTTGATGGACATAAATGTCATCTCTAGTTTGTTTGATTTCTAGTCCAAGGAAGAATGTCAATTCTCCCACAAGACTCATTTCAAACTCACTTTCTATGTGAGTGATAAATTCATTTAAATAGCCCTTGTTATTTGAGCCACAAATTATGTCATCGACATATACTTGGGCTACAAAAATATTTTCACCATCTCGACGAAGAAATAGTGTTGGGTCTATTTGACCCCTTACAAAACCCTTTTCTAATAGATAAGTCGACAACCTTTCGTACCAAGCTCGAGGTGCTTGTTTTAGCCCATAAAGAGCTTTCTTGAGCTTGAACACGTGGTTTGGAGCTTCGGTATTCACAAACCCGGTGGTTGTTCAACGAGACTTCTTCTTTAATGAAACCATTTAAGAAGGCCGATTTAACGTCCATTTGATAGAGCTTGAAACCTCTATGTGCAGCAAAAGCTAGCATTGAACGAATGGACTCCAATCGTGCCACAGGAGCATAGGTCTCATCATAATTGAGGCCTTCAACTTGACTATAGCCCTTGGCTACTAGTCTTGCCTTGTTTCTTACTACCTCTCCCTTTTGGTTTAACTTATTTTGAAGACCCATTTAGTTCCAATAATGGTGGTCTTCTTAGGTCTAGGAACCAAGTCCCACACTTGGCTTCTTTCAAATTGACCTAACTCATCTTGCATAGCTATGACCCAATCAGGATCATGCAATGCCTCATCAACTAGTTTAGGTTCGATTTCTGAGATCAAAGCAACCTCATTCGACTCATTTCTGAAGAATGATCTAGTCCTAACCCTTGTTGGATGTCTCCCACAATCTGGTCTTGTGGATGACTAGAGACTATCCTAGATTGCCTTGGAGTTGGCGGTGCCTCATGAGTGGTCTCACTCAGCACAGGCAAGAGATCAGATTGAGCCCTTTCTTGCCTTTGCTCATCATCTTCAGAGTCAACTTCGACTCTTCCAATGTTTTGATCATTCAAACTTAGATTTCTAAGTTCGAATTGAATTTCTCCTACATCCCTTGATTGATCATTTGATTTAGGGATTTCTTCAAATGCTACGTCTGAGGACTCTTCAATCAATTTAGTCCTCTCATTGTAGACTCGATAGGCTTTGCTGGTAAGAGAGTACCCGACCAGTATCCCTTGATCAGCCTTAGCCGTGAACTTCCCAAGATGGTCCTTGGTGTTTAAGATAAACACTTTACAACCAAACACCCTAAGATGTTTAATTGTAGGCGGTTTCCCAAACCAAAGTTCATGGGGAGTCTTTCCTAAAAACCTATGTATTAAAACTCGATTTTGCACATAGCAAGCTGTATTCACAGCTTCAGCCCATAAGTAGGTACTCATGAAGCATGCTTCGTGCAGCCTCTTGTAGGACTCGGTTCTTTCTCTCCACAACCCCATTTTGCTGTGGGGTCCTTGGAGTAGAGAACTCATGCCTATATCCCTTTTCTTGACAAAACTCTAAAAACCTATGATTTTGAAATTCCCCACCATGATCACTTCTAATGGTTTTAATTGTTGTCGATTTTTCATTTTCAGTTCTTCTACAAAAGGAAATAAAAATATCTATAGTTTGGTCCTTATGTTTCAAGAAGAAAGTCCATGTGTATCTAGTAAAATCATCAACGATTACCAAACAATATCTACTTCCATTCAATGATATTACACTACTGCAATCAAATAGGTCCATGTGCAATAAATCTAAAGCAGTAGATGTACTTACATTGCTTTTACCTTTATGGACAGCTTTTGTTTGCTTACCCTTTTGACATGCATCACATAGTTTGGTCTTGTGGAACTTGATGCTTGGTAAGCCTCGCACTAATCCTTGGTTGGCCAACTTCCAGATGTTCTTCATGTTTACATGTGCCAATCTTCTATGCCATAACCAAGACTCTTCTTCTTTCGACATGAAACACTTAATCAAAGCATTAGTAGCACTTTTAAATGATACTTGATAAATATTGTCAACCCTTGTGCCTACTAGTACAGTGTCAAGTGTGTCAATGTGTTTAACCAAACATTGACTTGAATGAAATTCAATTGTGTAACCCGTATCACACAATTGATTGACACTTAAGAGATTAAAAGTCATCCCTTGACTAGAAGGACATTCTTGATATGAAGACATTCGGATATATGAATGTCTCCAATTCCTACAACCTTAAGGCTACCATTATTACCAAAAGACACATTACCTCTACTTTTGTTTTGAATGGTAGTAAACAGTGATTTGTTCCCAGTCATGTGCTTGGAGCATCCACTATCAACAAACCAAGTTGATAGATGCTCCCCCACCAATGCCTACAATACACGAAAAATAGAGGTTTTAGGTACCCAAATCTTGGGACCTAATGCTTCTACAACGAAAGACCTAGGAACCCATGCCTTGGTCATACCTTTCCTAGTTCCATGAACTCTAGAAACATGTGATCTACTATTTTGAGTTCTAGACATTAGAGAAATGAAACTCGACTCCTTGGGTTGATACCCTAACCCGGCTTTGTTGTAAACTGCCCTTTGGGCATTTAGAATCATGTCTAGAGTCTTAGAGCTAGTTGAGAATTTCTCAAGCATTTTCTTGAGTTTCTCAACCTCACCCTTTAAGGCCTTGTTCTCATCCTCAAGGACTTCTAGATGTAGGTCATCGACCTCATCTTCCCTAAGGGTCCTTAAGGTTTTTACTTCTTCTTTCAACAATTTATTTTCTGTTTTTGACTTTTTAAGCAATGTAGATAAGTGAGTGATAGTTTTATAACACTTTTCTATATGAGAAGAGGTTACCTCTTCATCATCCGAAGATGATGAAGCCGTGGTTGAAGCGCTTGAGTCATCACTCTCGGATTCTGACTCTTCCCTTGCCATGAGTGCCAATTGCCGAGTGCTCTTTTCCATCTTTTCTTCTTCCTCCGATGAGCTTGATGAGGACTCATCCCAAGTGGCCTTGAGAGCCTTCTTCTTCTTGGCTCTTTCCTCCTTCCTTTTGGCTCGTTCCTCCTTCCTCTTTAGTTTCGGACACTCGCTCCGAATGTGTCCTTTCTTGCTACACTCATAACATGTAACATTAGATTTATCAAAATTTTGATAATTAGTTTTACCTTTTCCTTTGTATCTTCGGCCTCTTCTCATAATCCTCCTTACGAAGTTTGCCATCTCGCTTGATGATGATCCACTTTCATCATCGGATTCGGAAGAAGAGGTGGATGAGGAAATCTCCTTTTCTTTCTTCTTTTCCTTCTTCCTTCTTCCATCCTTGCTCTTTGGTCCTGCAAATAAAGCAATACCCTTCTCTTTTGACCTTTGTTAGCAAGCTCATGAAGTTCCATCTCACAGAAAAATTCATCTAGTTTAACAATGGAAAGATCCTTGGATACCTTGTAGGCATCTACCATGGATGACCACAAGGCATTCCTAGGAAAAGATTTAAGAGCGTACCTTACTAGGTCACGGTTTTCTACCCGTTCATCCACGGAGTGGAGACCATTGATGATCTCCTTGAATCTCCCATGAAGTTCACTCACCGTTTCATTGTCCTTCATGGTTAGATTTTGGAGCTGATTCAAGAATAGGTCCCTCTTGGCAATCCGAGAATCTCGAGTTCCCTCTTGGAGCTCGATGAGTTTGTTCCATAGGTCTCTTGCACTTGAGAACGGACCTACCTTGACGAGTTGGTCCTTGGCGATTCCACATTGCAAGGTGACCATAGCCTTGGCATCGGCTTGTGCTTTGCGGAGTTGTTCGGTAGACCACTTTGACGACTCGAGTTCCTTACCTTCTTTATCCTTTGGTGGTGTGAAACCTTCCTTGACTGAGAACCACATGGCTATGTCGGTTTTGAGGTAGTACTCCATGCGGCCCTTCCAATATTGAAAATCTGCTCCTTCGAAGTAAGGTGGACGGTTGGTGCTAAATCCCTCCTTCATGGCCATTGTTTTGCTCTTCGGGTTGTTAAGCCGAAATGAAGAGCACCAGGCCTCGATACCACTTGTTGGGACCTTAGATGGCTAGAGGGGTGAATAGCCTCTTTGAAAACACTAAACACAAATTTCTTCAAGAACTTTGTTAGCACAATGAATTAGAAAACTAAAACAAGAAAGCACAGACACTAACTCAGATTTACGAGGTTCGGGATAACTTGCCCTACTCCTGGCGTGTCCGTAAGGTGACGAATCCTCTTGATCTTTCGGTAGATCACACCCGAAGCTATCCCGCTAAAGGATTCTCCTTCTCGGTGGAGTAACCTCCACAAAGTCTTTAACAGCAGGAAGAAATTAAGCACAAGACTTACAGAGTGGCTCAAGTGAAATGATCAAAGGAAGCTCACACCACAATCAGCAAGAACAAGCACACCGCTTCAATCTTCCAGAGTTTTTCTCCACAGTGTTTTTCACAGCAAGAGCACTAAAAGCATTGTTACGAGAGCCTCTCCTCTCCACCTTCATATGCCTCTCTGCTCTGTAACGGATCTCTGCCAAACCTGCAGCAAATCCCTGCAAATCCCTGCAACCGTCCACGACGTCGCCAATCACGCTTCTTCCTTGTCTGATTGTCTCAGCTCCCACCAATGGCATCCTCGTTTCCACTGGTACCTCTGAGCTTGAACCTTTCAGCACAAGTCAAGCTGATTTTGACCAAACGGCTGCCAGCAGATCGCAAACGAGACGTTGCTACCAAAACTGGTTTGTCCGCAGCGAGACACAACAAAAGCTTTTTCGTCGCCTTCTACTAATGATCCTTAATTTGAATTCACCCAACATCAAGTAATCTGTAACCTGTGACTTCGAGAAAGCTTGCAGCAGATGGTTAGAAACGAAATAGGTAAAAGCAATTGCGAATCAGAAACAATAAAAGAAAGCGCATGCAAAACAAGCCATACTGTGGATCGGTCAGCAAACCGATCCACGCTTTAATCGTCACCGATCGGTCTGGTGACCGATCAGGTGCTTGTCTGATCGGTCCCAAGACCGATCCACCCTTCACGCGAATCTGGCATCGAAGCCTGATCGGTCCGTTCAGGACTCACCTGGATCGGTCCGTAAGACCGATCAGATCCACTCAGCATCGGGATCATCCGATCGGTCCCCGGACCGATCAAGATTCCCTGATCTATCATCCTGATCGGTCCCGGACCGATCAAATACCCACAGTGTCAGGGAATTTCCCGATCGGTCCCCGGACCGATCAAGATACTTCCTGATCGGTGTTGCCTGATCGGTCTGCAGATCGATCAGTAATCGATCGGCTGATCGATCCAGAGTATTGAGGATCGGTCTGCAGACCGATCCAAAGCTGTGAGTCTCGAGTCAAGCTTCCAAGCTTGCTTCCCTCACCCCTGACGGTCCAGAGAGCGTGCTACCGAACCCTCTCCGACCATACATGCCAAGCTTCCACACTTGGACTTCCCAATTGCCTGGTTTCACTCACCAGGACTTTCCAATTGCCTGACTTCACTCACCAGGACTTTCCAACTGCCTAACATCCCAGTTAGGACTTTACCACTGCCTGGCTTCACTCGCCAGGACTTTCCAACTGCCTAACATCCCAGTTAGGACTTTCCCACTGCCTGGCTTCACTCACCAGGACTTTCCCGTGCCAAGCTCCTCGCTTGGACTTTTCCCAATCAGGTCAATCAGGTTAACCAAGTCAACCTTGATTAGTAATTAATCTGAGTTAATTTAATATCTGATTCAAACTTAAATCAGTGTCAACATCAAAACAACATCCAGGTCAGACTGTATCAACAGAATCAACATGCGCACCTCGGACATTTCTAAACCTACCCTTCCTAGGCATATGTCTCCCCTTCTTAAAATTAATGCCTAGGTTTTCACCCACTTTCCTTACCTTAGGCAAAGTGGTTTGGGTTTTATTAGGTCTACCCTTACTAGATTTTGATATCTTAGGATTATCAACTACATTAACCCTATTCCTATCATTGTACCTAAATCCATAATTATGCATGGGTATATAATTTTTAATATTCCTAATAAGCATAAAGGAATTTGAACTTGGATTAAACTTTAAAATAGGGATTACCTTCCCTTTTATCTTTGAAGCTCCCCCTTGACTTGAGCTACTCTTCTTTTCCCATTTCTTCAAGTGCACCAATTTCTTAAGTTCTCCTCTCCTTGGACACTTTGTATGGTAGTGACCATACTCACCATACGTGAAACATCTAATATGCTTCTTCTCCTTCTTCTTCCTACAACTCACATTAGTTAAATCAACCTTAGTGAGTTTAGGGTTTATCTCCCTTACCTTTTAGAGCGATGGATATCTACTCTTATAGTGCCCCATCTTACCACACTCAAAGCATTTGATGTGGCTCTTCCCACTCTTCTTGGTGGATGATGTGGAGGGTTGAGCTTCTAAGATCTCTTCTTCCTTGGATGACTCCTCTTCCTCTTCACTCGAAGATGTGGACGGTTCCACTTCCTCTTCCCTTGAAGATGTGGATGCCACTTTCTCATCTTCCTTCTCTTCCTCGAATGTTGAATACATGTCAACATCCGATTAGTCCTTCTCCTCTTGGACCAATGAGCCCTTCTCCTTAGGCTCTTCCACTTCTTGTGCTTGCCTAGGGTTTTCATGTAGAGAAACCTCTTTGTTCCATAAGTCATGAGCACACTCGTACTCACTTACATGAGACACAATATTAGGAGGTAATAAATTGGTTAAAATTTTTGTTATCTCCTTATCCACCTCCAATTGCTTCCTTTACTCCTCGATCCAATACCGAGGTCGAAGACATTTTCCCTTCTTGTTGGTTGGAGTCTTGAATGACTCCTCCAATGCCATCCAATGGTTTCAATTCATTTGGAACCATGTCTCTAATCACGACTTCCAATATATGAAGTTCTCCTTCTCGTATGGAGGTGGAATTCGAATATTCTATCCTAGAGGTCCTTCAGACTCCATCTTCTCTAACACTCGTTCCCTTGATGATTAGTTCAACAAGAGTTAACCTAGCTCTGATACCACTTGTTGGGACCTTTGACATCGGCTAGAGGCGGTGAATAACCAATCACCCACTTCGATCGCTTCCTGTAATTGTTAGTACGCAGCGGAATATAAAATAAACTAACAAATAGAAAGACAAAATCCAATAATACATTTGTTTATGTGGTTCAGAGATAAAACTCCTACTCCATGGCTGTCTATAAGGTGGACGATCCCGATCCGTTAATGGATAACTCCCCGGAAAACTCAGGCTAGGTCAAACCTTCTTCTCGGTGGAGAAACCTCATCACAACCTTGATCCAAACACCCTTTGATCACAAGAGAAGCTTGAAGCACTTAGGAGACTTCTAATAGACTTTAGCCAAGTCTATTTCGTCAACTATGGCCAATCACCCCGAGCTCTCTTAAATAGAGCTCAGGAGAAAACACAAGTTGTATTCCCGCCATCAGTCGACTGGTGTATACACCAGTCAACTGACCCTTTAAGTGAAGCCAACTGTTGCGCCCCAACGGACGGCTACTAGTCGACTGCTACAGTGTATTAGTCAATTTCTATAGTGTACCAGTCGATTGCTATAGTACTGCTATAGTAACTACTACAGTAGCAGCTACAGTAAACCCTAAATCTAGAATTTTGCCATGAGTATAATCTCTCATGCACTCATCCTTACTCGTACAACCTAGACATAGGCTAGAACCTAGACATAGGCTTCTAGCCTCCTTCATTAGTCTTGCATCCCTCATATGCCTCCCCATTCTTCAAGTCTTACCTTCTGGAACTTCCATCGATCTTGTCATCGTTGTTGGGTCTTCACCGCCAAGAGCCACACTCCGGGACTTCATCCTTTGCCAAGTCACACTTGGACTTACGTTACCAAGACTATATACTTGGACTTACACCTCTAAGACTCACCCTTGGACTTTTCCTTTGCTAAGATCATACTTGAATTTTTCTTGTTGTACCTGTATTCTGCACACTCACAATGCATATCAAATACAATAATAAACCTAACTTAAACCTTTGCTCAAACAACAAAATCTAGGGCACCTAGATTGCTCTAACACATTCTTGTGTTAAAGTTGTTTCTTTTTTTAGTAATGCAACACATATATATAGTATTTTCAAGTTCTCCTAAGAGATGGAAAATTTTACTTAATAATGTGAAGGGATTAACTGACAAATCTTTGTCGAATACTTGTTGGAAAAGTCACATTAAAAGTGTTCAAGCTATTAAATCACAAATTGTGGAAGTAAGAGCAGCTTTACTAGAATTAAATAATATTTGTGATGATGCAAAATCAATGAGTGAAGTTGAAAGTTTAGCTAATTCAATCAAAAATTTTGAATTTTTACTTGATTTGGTCATTTGGTATGATATCTTATTTTCTATAAACATGGTGAGTAAGAAGTTACAATCGAAATCTATGTGCATTGACTCTGCCATGAAACAATTGGAAGATGTACTCTCATTTTTTGAAAAGTATAGGAACGATGGTTTTGTTGCAAGTTTGTCTATTGCTAAAGGTCTTGTATCATATATGAACATAGAGCTAATATTTACAAGAAAGCGCTGTATTTTTAGGAAAAAATAATTTAATAAAAGAAAAGACAATGAGGCTTTGCTTTTATTAGAAGAGTCATTTAGAATTGATTATTTTGTTGTTGTTGTGGAGATGACGATTGTTTCTTTAAAATGTAGATTTAAGCAAATGAAACCTTTAAAAATATATTTAGTTTTTTATTTGATTCAAAAACATTAAGAACTTTGAATGATGATGAATTGAGAAAATGTTGTGTCAATCTAAAATTTATTCTAACTCATGATAACTCATCAGATGTTGAGTTAGATGATTTATTTACTGAAGTAAAAATATTACGAATGACTTTTATCAAATATAATAATATCTGCAATTGATATTTTTGAATTTGTTCAAAGTGTAAATTGTTATCCAAATGTTACAATTACTTATACAATCTTTTTGACTATGCTTGTTATAATAACATGCTGAAAGGAGTTTTCAAAATTAAAATTATTGAAAATATATATCAAATCAAAACTCATAATATTATAGCAGATTTTACAAATAAAAATATCAGAAGAAATAATTATAAATGAACGATATATTATTAAAAATTTATATGAGATTCCATTTTATTGTTTCACTCAAAGCCTCCTGAGTTGAAGGCCGGGGCTTATTCCTATTTCATCCGATTAATTCCGGAGATAAAAATGCTGGATAGTTAATCTCCGTGATTTTCGCCATCACTCAGACGGGCAAACTCTCAATTTTTTCGCACATAGATAGTTTGACTTGGATCGTGAGCATAATTTCCATCAAATTTGACGTTGTGCAGACCCTGAAGGATTGAACCATGATGCCTAATGTGCATCCGGAAGTGAATTGAAATTATTAAAATAAAGTGGAGTATATTAGAAAAATCCAGCGGGAAGACGCGACTTTAAGTGGAGGTGTCCGATTCGGTCCATATCGAGGATTTAGATTGCGGCGGCGGCGGCAACTCATCGACAAGCCACAACGGCTCGAGCCATGGCCTTCTTTTGCGGAGACGACGGCTAAAGCACCCTCCCACTTCCTCTGCCCATGGCGTCGCGGCGGCTCTTCGCACTCCGACCTGCTTGCCTTCCCTCCCTCCCGCTTCCCTCTGCCCGCTTCCGACGAGGACGAGCGGATCAGCATCGGTGTCTGGCCGCGTCCGCCGCCGCCGTCGTCAAAGGAAGCAACAAGAAAAAGAAGGAGCACGCCACGGTCGTCTCACCTGACCGCCTCAAGAAGCGTACGCGCTCCGGGGCGAAGTTCGACCGCGCCCTCTACCGTCGCTACGCAGACCCCGTCCGGGACCACGTCCCCGTCATGCTCGGCGAGGTGCTCGACGCATTCCGTTCCCTCCGCCTCCGCTCCTTCGTTGACTGTACCCTAGGCGCCGCCGGGCACTCCGCTGCTGTCCGTTCCTCCTTCTCCCTCCCATTCTCTTCGCTCAAGTTCTGACCTTTTTCCTTAGCACTCCCATCATCCCTGATTCGCTTCGCCCCGTTCTTTGCCGCAGATCGTAGAGGCCCATCCGGAGTTGGAGTTGTACGTGGGAATGGATATGGATGCTTCAATCCATGACCAGGCCCGGGCTCGGATAGAGAAGCTCTTGGCCGTGGATTCGCGCGGCAGCAAGTTGAAAGCTTACACTCATGTCAGAAACTTCAAGTACATCAAGTCGGTGCTTGGCGGCGTCGATGAGAACCTGCTTGACGTTGGGGTGAACGGCATCTTGATGGACCTTGGAATCTCATCAATGCAGGTTATTGTTCAGTTGCACATCTCATGTTTGACGAATTGCCGAAAAGAACTTACTTTGAATCTAATAAGTTGGTAAGCTATTTAACAGGTGGATGACTCTACAAGGGGTTTTAGTGTGCAAGGTGATGGACCTTTGGATATGCGCATGAATCCTCAGGTTAGAGTTCTTATATGAACCATTTTGTTCTCCAAAGAAAGTATCTTTCTTCTAGTGCTCTGTCAAGCAAATGAAACATTTAATAAGAGTGTTGATGCAGGCAAGTTTGACAGCTGAAGAGATATTGAATTCTTGGCCTGCTGCGGAAGTGGGAAAGGTACTACGTGAATATGGAGAAGAAAGCAATTGGCAATTTATTCAGAATCAAATTGTTGAAGCTCGTGCACAAGGGGGATTGCATACTACAGATGAACTTGTGCATCTTGTGAGGAGAGCATCATCCAATTCAGGAGGTATGGTTTTCCACTGACCGAACACACTTGTTTTCTCGCTTGCTCAGCACTGCAACCTCTTTGGTATCAACTAATGACAAGAACCATCTTTATTAAAGATAGCAGAGTGTTGTTTCTTGGAAAGATTTGTTTAGCATGTTTGTTTAGAGTTTGGCTAGGCCATGACTCAATACTAATCTTAATTTGATTGTTTAAATGTCGGGCTCCTGTTTCATAGCAAAAGGTTCATTTTGTGACTCGAAACTAAGTTCCCCACATAGAAATGGAGCAACTTATGTTAAACCTTAATGGAAAAGGGAAGAACAGAAATTAGTTGGATTCAATCTGATTTTTCACTGACAACAAATAGCATTCACCGATCATTTTTCACTTGCTTGACAATGTGTAGCACATTTGCAGGCAGGCAAGGATGGATCAAGACCGCTACGCGGGTTTTTCAGGCGCTTAGGATAGCCGTTAATGACGAACTTCAAACACTAGAGCAAGCCCTCTATGCGTGTTTTGATTGTCTGTCATCTGGTGGCCGGCTTGCAGTTATTTCATTCCACAGTTTGGAGGACAGAATTGTGAAACAAACTTTCCTCGACATCATTGAGATGTCTGATCTGGAGGATGATGACAGCGAGAGGCCTTCAGTAGAAAGTATGCCTGAAATCGAGACCAAAGACGACGAACCATGGAGTAAGAATAGAGTTCAAGGAAAGCAAGGGATCATTCTCACCAAGCGACCCATCACAGCTACGACTGAAGAAGAGATAATGAACCGCAGGTGCAGAAGTGCTAAACTTAGGGTTCTTCAAAAGGCTTGACATTCATTTTATTGTTCTTCAATTCAAGACAATATCTTCTATTGTTGTATGCTAAATGGCTCATTAATATATTCTATTGTTATCTTCTATTTTACTGCTGTCTTTGCGTCTAATATGTGGTAAACTTTCATTAAGGGTTTCTGGAGATGGACACAGGCCACAAACAATTGGCCCCATATATTCATTGCTTCACTGCACTGAATTTCACATGTTAGATCGAATGGCTTCAAGAATTTAAATTCATAAATAAAGGCCAACCGAAGCAAGTAAATGTTCTCACCTTGCCTTGTATTTTTCCCCCATTTCATTTTCTCATTAATATGCTCGAACAGTGTCCTTTTGGATGTCAATTCCATTACTAAGATCTAAACAAAATGCAGATCCATTTATTGAAAGAGAGTTGCAAGATCGTTCGAGAAACTTAGTGTAGATCCTTTTTGGATCGATTAAAACAGTTTGTTCATGCAAATGGAATTCAGCTGTATGTGTGCATAGTTATTTTGTTTAAAGGCCTGAGAGCTACGTGCAACTGTGCAAGTCCTGCGCGTCGGCGGACGCGTGGAGACGGCGGTCCAATGCATGCATGGCTTTGCATGGGAGTCTGTGTCCTCCAATTGAACTATCGCTTACACTCTCTCGCATTCAATGCCATTTACTCTCCTCAACTACTTCCGATCCCTCCTTCCGTTCCTCCTACGCCATTTCTTGTTCTACTGCTACAAATCTGAAATCCCCATCCCGTTCATCTCCTCTTCTCCTTGAACTGAGCAGAACAGGGCACGATCATGAAGTCGACCGACGAGGAGGATCACCAGCAGAAGCCGGCAACTGGCAGCGACGTGGCGGCCGAGCCGGCGGAGGATTTCCAGGGCGTCCGGACGGCGGAGACGCTGCTTCGGGCGGTGCCCATGGGGCTCTGCCTGGCGGCGATGGCCATCATGGTGAAGAACTCGCAGGACGGAGACTTCGGATCCATCTCCTACTCCGATCTCGCCGCCTTCAAGTCTGTTTAATTTGGATCTGTATCCTTTACTTATTTTTTGCGCGTGATGTGTTTGAGGGAATGCCCCAGTGACTTTCTGATGTGGAAGATCAGGTATTTGGTGTACGCAAACGGCGCTTGCGCGGCGTACTCGCTCCTGTCGGCGTTCTACTTCGCCATCCCTCGTCCGGCGACTCTGGCCCGCTCATGGACCGTCTTCCTTCTGGACCAGGCAAGACTGAACAAAGCACACTTCTTCATTTCAATGCTACAGATAATCAAGAAATTAGCTTATAGTAAACTTTGCTCGTGTTGCTTCTATGACTGAGCTTGTTCTATGTGAATCAGAGTTCATGTACTAATATCGATTCTGTGCGCTCGCAGCTGATGACATACATAATCCTTGCCGCCGGAACTGTGTCGACGGAAATACTATATTTGGCATACAAGGGCGACGTGAATGTTACATGGAGTGAAGCTTGCAGTGTCTTCGACACCTTCTGCCGACGAGCCACCACCTCAGTCGGGATCACCTTCGGCTCGGCGGTTTGCTATCTGCTGCTCTCCCTTGTCTCGTCCTACCGCCTTTTCAGCACCTTTGCAGCCCCCGTCCCCTTCCTGAGCAGCAAGAGCCAGGAGATAGCAGCCTTCCCTAGCTGAACACCGCCATTAAGTTTTCCCCTGCTTATCTATATAGTCTGTGTTATGCCGTTCACTGTTGCAGAAGTGCAGTACTTAATGTGTGTCGAGTTTAATCTATGCAGTGCTCTCTGAAGGATTATGATTATATTCGCTTGAGTTTAATCTAAATGATGAGGAGTTGATTTGGAAAATGATTTTGTATGAATTATCAATGTAATATGTCATATGAATGTCCAGTGGCCCTTCTTTTCATTCTTCATCCATGTGCAGGATTTGCCCAACTAATCTATCCCGTTGTTAGATAGATTATGTTCCTCCTGGGGAACAAGCTACCGGTGAGCTATTTTTGATATTGACGAAGTCACCGATCACAAAGAGAGGAATGGATCGTCAAGGATGCTCGTCAATTCTAAGAGGGAGATAAAGAAAGAGAAGGAAGCAGGGTTAGAAGGGAGATCAAGGGTATCCCGGTTCAACCACTCTGATACTCAAGTTAGTCTCTAGCGAAAGAGAAATGTAGAAGATGAACAGTAGATGAGTATATGTGTATATATGTTCGTGTGCACATACCTCTGTTCACGAAATTGAACACCTTTTATATTACTATGGTTGCATACTTTTCTCTAAATATTAATGGGTGATGGGACATCATCGTATTTCCACCATATCTATATAAACATACTGGTCTACGTGTTATAACAATTCACGTGTCATAATACTTATGGCGCTAGTCCACGAGATATAAGATCAATTGAGCCAAATTAAAGCGCCTAACTTCAAATCGAAGAGCCTCAAAGGAGTAAGTCAGGAGTCGAGTAGGTGGGGTCAAGTAGAGCATTGGATCGGTCGGGCCGAATGGAGCTGAGCAAGGTGTTGTGTCAACAAGGCCGAATGGAGCTGAGCAAGGCGTTAGCCTGTTGGATAGACAGAGCTAGCTGAGCAGAATAATGAGTTGGGAGATCTGAGTCCAAAGAGTCAGGTAGATTGAACTGAAGACGTCTAGGAGAGTTGAGCCCCTGGAATCGGGATAAACTGAGCTGAATGTCGAGTGCTGAATCAACTCAAGGGTGACAGGTCGGACAAAGAATCCTCTCGCCTCGGGCAACCTGAACGGGATTGATATGATCAACTCCCTTTGACTTCTACCTAGACAGGACTATTGACCATCTCGTACATATGTAAACTTCCCATTAATCCCCGTATCAGATTACATATCAAAATTCAATAAGAAAGAAGAAGAAAATAAGATGTCGAAATTCAAGGCAGAAAACTTGATGAATGATAGAGAGGGATAAACAAGATAGAAGTAGAAGAAACAAGTGTTCCCTTCTTCCAATGCAAGTGGATCTAGCAATTCTCATCTGCCATTATCAATATCTTCTGTAGTGCTACATTATCTGTTTCACTTTGATATCCATAATCGGAAGGAGAGGGAGACTGTATTATCATGCTGATCGAGATGTATACCTTTAATTCACTGGACAGTCGTCAGACAAACTGAAATCGTAGCTGGAATCCCCAGTGAAAGGAGGACATGGATCAACAGTTCGACAGTAGCACACATTAACATCGATCTCTTTTTGTCAACTATTTTGCTTTCACGGTCATTGTAATCAATCAAATATTTAAAATAGATTTGGATGTGTACTCATGCGGTGGATCCTTTTAAAGATAGATTAAAGTAAAAAAGATTAGTTAACGTGGGAGTCTAAGATTAAAATATTCAAAGGCCCTGGTTAGCTGACCGACCGAGTAGGATTATCAAACGAACGGGAAGCCCGAGCGGTCAGGCAAGGATGCCGAACGGCTTGTCTAGTGACAATAGATAGAGTCGAGAGGCAATTGACAATCTACGACGTGATAGTTTCGTCGATCGGACGACACTGCTGGTCGGACGGAGGTAACCAGTGACAGTCAGGAAGCAAAGAAGGAGACGAGCTAGCAGATCTGAGGGACACGACTGAGTGGGGGTGCCCCGGTCGAGTGGACACCGATCGGCCTACAACGGGCCTCACTTAAGTATCTTGTCGTATCCTTTTAGAGGTTTGCGTCAATAACAAAGGAGCATGTTCCTAGGAAAATGATACTTTGGAAGCTTCTAATTTGTCACATCAGAGATATGCATGCTCGTTTAAGAAAAGGTGTCAGCGATACTTTTTGACTTGTCTTTTCATAGGACACTTGGAAAAATGTGCACACGCTTTGAGATGCATGCATAGATAATACAGTGTCTTCTATAAAAGAAAGGTTCCCATCTACAGGAGGAGGTAAGCGTAACTTCATCATTCTACACTTTCTTCGTTACAGTCTTTCCACTGTTCTTTACATCACCATCGGACACTGACTTGAGTATCGGAGGGCTAACGCCGGGAACCTCTTTTCGACTCGACACTAATGCTTTTGTGTTGCAGAACTACGTTGAGTCTTCGCTTCGTCAACCTTCAAGCCACATTCTGAGCTTGCCATCTTCTCCGTTTTGGGACAGTATTATATTTGACATCATCTATGGTAACTCTACTTGAATCTGAAATGTGAAGATGGAGGACACTAGATGACTTACGGTGGTAACACTAACGCAAGAAAACTTGGAGTTATTGATACACGCCTGAACTGCAAAGATGGTGGAGTAGTAGCAGACAACAGCCGATTGCCAAGCGGCCGATAGCACAACATCGATGACCGACCAACATGCTGAACCCAGAGCCTGAGAGGAAGACCCGGCTGGCCGAAAGTTGGGCAACAGGCCAACCGAGGTCTTCCGAGATGCACCGAACTTGCCAATCCCTTACCACCGCACGTTATTCCGCGAGCCATCAAAAGAATAAGGCCAAGAAAAAAAGTTGCAAAGTTCCTCTTCCAAGTGTTAGAGTGTATACTAAAAGCCTAGCCTTTTGTAAATATTTTAGTTTGAAATAAAGAATCACATTGGTCAAATGTCTACATTTATATGCTAAGTGTAGTTGTTCAATTAATTTATATTGTAGATAACATGGTGTGTGGTATCACACACAGAAGATCATGTTATCAATTCCTTATAAATTATAAATAGTAGCTCACAACTAAGATGGAAAGGAACAAATCATTGGAATAGTCATAGTGTAATTTGATATTAGTTTATCTTAACTATAGAATTACACTAGTACATTCTCAGTGTATTGAGCTGGACCATTTAAGGTAAGTTTTTTTTATACCGACTGAATAAAAGAATAAGACCTTTGTTATTATGGAAGTGTGTACTCTTAATCCTGATATAATAACAAACACATATATCTAGTACTTATTTTTTGACTTATCAATGGGTGAGATTTAGTTCGATAAATCAAGAGGTCCGATAAGTTGAGAAATGATATTACTTATATTGTGTGTTATTGATTATAGAAGGGAACTGTGTCCTAGTAATATAGGTTGATGATGTCCCCAAGATGAGCTCATAAGGATTGTCATGTAAACCCTGCAGGTGGACTTAGTCCGACATGATAATGAAGTTGAGTGGTACTACTCTTGGAGCTAGATATTAATTAAGTGAGTTGTCAGTAATTCATTTAATTAGTGGACATTTTATATCTTAAACACAGGGAGACTAACACACTCATAATAAAGAAGGAGCCCAAAATGTAATTTAGGATTGGTGCGGTAATTCAATAATAATTCTTTAGTGGTATGAATTATTATTGATAGAATTAAGTTGGGTGTTCAGGGTGAACACGGGAAGCTTAATTTCATCCGGAGACCAAAACCAATTCCTCCTCTCGGTCCCTATCGTAGCCTCTTATATATAATGAATTATATCCACCAAATACCCACTTCTTACCCACCCTTAGGTGGCCGACCAAGCAAGCTTGGAACCCAAGCTTGGGCCAGCCAAGACAAAGGGTTGAGCCATTGAGGTGTGGCCGACCCTAGCTTGAGTCCAAGCTTAGGTGGCCGACCACATATAAAATAAAAGGGATTTTATTTTTTAAAAATTTTCTTATGTGGATATCATGGTTTTAAAAGAGAGTTTAAAATTTAAATCTTTCCTTTTATAGCTTTCTACAAAAGATTAAGTGAAAGGTTTAATATCTTTCCTAATTTGTAGTTAAAAGGAATATTTTAATTTTTGATAAAACTTTCCTTTTTTGTAACCATCCTCATGATTTAAAAGGGAGTTTTAAAATTAAATCTTTCCTTTTATAGTTTCTATAAAATATTAAAAAAAGATTTGATATCTTTCCTTATTTATAAATTGAGAGGAAATTTTAATTTTAAAGATAACTTTCCTTTTTGGAAATTATCCATAGAGAGATTTTAACTTATAAAATTTCTTTTTATAACCAACCATGAAGAGATAATTAATAGAGAAATTTTTATTTTAAAATTTTCGGAAATAAATAAGGAAGTTTTAATTTTGTGTTTAAAACTTTCCTTGCTTGGATGATTGAGAGGTGGCCGACCACATTAAGTTTGAAAGGGAAATTTTTTATTAAACTTTCCTTTCAATGGCTAAGAGAATAAGGATGTTTTTATAAAACTTTCCTTATTTGCCAAGACCAAGGAATATAAAAGAGAGGGTAGAGGTGTCTCACCTCATAACTTATGTTCTAGTTTTCCTCTCTTCTATTTCTTTGGTTGGTGGCCAGCCCTTCTCATCCTCTTCCTCTCCTCCTTTTCTTCTTCATTGGTGGCCGGCGACATCAACTCTCAAGGAGCTTGTTGGTGGCCGGATTTTGCTTGGAGAAGGAGAGAAAGGAGGTTTTGTTTTAGCATCCCTTGGAGCTTGGTGGTGTGGCCGAACCTTATCTATTCTTGGAATTCTTGTGGTGCCCGAAACTCACAAGAAGAAGAAGGAAGCTTAGTGGTTCTCATCTCGGTAGATCGTTGCCCACACAACGTCCGAGATAAGAAGAGGAATACGACAGAAGATCAAGAGGTTGTTGCGTACAAAGAAAGGTATAACTAGTAATTATTTTCTGCATCATACTAGTTTTCTTTGTATGGTTTTTGAAATATCAAACACAAGAGACATATGATTCTAGGTTTCGAATTTGTGATTCGAGTTTGTGTTTTTTTTTAATTTTTTGAATTTATGATTCGATTGTTCCTTTTGGTTAAACCTAGGGTTATATAAAGAAATTAAATATTAAATTTCTTTAAAAGGCTTTGTCTAGGCGGTGGTGGATGATTCCATACCCAAGAAGACCTAGTGTCTCGCCATGCAGTTCTGAAAGTCAATTTTAGAAATTAATATTTAATTAAATTTGTAACATGGGTGGATTTGGATCAATAATGTTAAGCATCATTTGCGATCCAAGTCTAAACCATTAAGAACAGATAAATTAAATTTGGAATCAATAATGTTAAGTATCGTTTGCGATTCTTAATTTAATTTTTAAAGAACACAATAGGTTGTTAGTAAAAGTTCAGGACTTGTACAAAATTTTTATACAGGGGAACCGGTATGATATTCCGCATAGCAATCAATATTAAGGATACACCTGTCCGAGATGGACGGAAAGGAAAAGCACCATGGCTCGGTGTTCTACTCCGCCATCCCTCGTCCGCCGACTCTGCCTGCTCATGGACCGTCTTCCTTCTGGACCAGGCAAGACTGAACTAAGCACACTTCTTCATTTCAATGCTACAAATAATCAAGTTAGCTTATAGTACACTTTGCTCGTGCTGCTTCTATGACTGAGCTTGTTCTATGTGAATCACACTTCCTGTACTAATATCGATTCTGTACGCTCGCAGCTGATGACATACATAATCCTTGTTGCCGGAACAGTGTCGACGGAGATACTGTATTTGGCATACAAGGGCGACGTGAATGTTACATGGAGTGAAGCTTGCAGTGTCTTGGACACCTTCTGCCGACGAGCCACCACCTCAGTCGGGATCACCTTCGGCTCGACGGTTTGCTATGTGCTGCTCTCCCTTGTCTCGTCCTATCGCCTTTTCAGCACCTTTGCAGCCCCCCTCCCCTTCCTGAGCAGCAAGAGCCAGGAGATAGCAGCCTTCCCTAGCTGAACACCGCCATTAAGTTTTCCCCTGCTTATCTATATAGTCTGTGTTATGCCGTTGCAGAAGTGCAGTTATTTGATGTGTGTCGAGTTTAATCTATGCGTGCTTTCTGAAGGATTGTGATTATATTCGCTTGAGTTTAATCTAAATGATGAGGAGTTGATTTGGAAAATGATTTTGTATGAATGATCAATGTAATATGTCATATGAATGTCCAGTGGCCCTTCTTTTCATTCTTCATCCATGTGCAGGATTTGCCCAGCTATCTATCCCCTTTTTAGATAGATTATGTTCCTCCTGAGGAACAAGCTACCGGTGAGCAATTTTTGATATTGACGAAGTCACCAATCACCAAGAGGAGGAATGGATCATCAAGGATGCTCGTCAGTTCTGAGAGGGGGATAAATTAAGAAAGAGAAGGAAGCCAGGTTAGAAGGGAAACCAAGGGTGTTCCGGCTCAGCTACTCTGACACTCAAGTTAGTCTCTGGCGAAGGAAAAATATAGAAGATGAACAGTAGATGAGTATATGTGTATGTATGTTCATGTGCACATACCTCTGTTCATGAAATTGAACACCTTTTATATTACTGTTGATGCGGTCATGAGGGGCTCATCCGGTGGAGGGTCATTACCACGATGAAGGTCAAGGGTCAGAGTCAGGGTGGTCAACATCCCTGTACTATTGGTCGGTCGGGCGACCCACTCGCCCGACCGGGATAGAGAAGGTCCGACTCAGCATCATCATAGCTCAGCCACATACCGAGCTTCTGACACTTAGAAAAATGTGTGGGGAGCACATGCTGAGCGGCCAACCCCGCTCGAATGTACCTCGAAACCAGCCCAGTGGAGCCGTGACCGAGCAGATTACATTCGAAGCAAAGCTCGAACAGTGGGCAGTTGGCTGAGCGGCCATCCTACTTGACTCGAGAACGATAGTGTCCGGATGACTGATGGTTGGCTGAACGACTTACCCGCTCGGCCCAGTAACCGACAAGAGGAGGATCTATGATATTCTTCTGGGAGTTCGTGCCACCGACAAACGGCAAGGTCGGCGACATGGTCAGGCAGTGGATCGTACGACGAAAGCTTCCACTATCACATCAGATATATGCTCGGATTGTTAAGGTATGGTGTCAGGAACACTTTCCTAACACATCTTTTCAGAGGAAGCTTTGAGAAGCGTGCACACCTCGAGGAGCATGCACGAACGTCCCCGGAGACCTATATAAGGGGCCCCAAGCTTCAACGGAGGTATGCATAATTTTTACTATAGCCACACTGTTATTCTGTTACTCCGCTTCCTTGGTTATACATCGCCGAAGACTGACTTGAGCGTCGGAAGGCCATCGCCGGGGAACCCACTACAAGAAAAACCTTCATAGACATCGGTGGAACAACAACGGTTTTAAGCAAATTCTGATGTCTTTGAGTATTTTACACTGATTTTTCCAAAAATCGGTGTCTATGAGCGCAGATTTTCTCTCATAGACATCGGTTTTTTTAGCCGATGTCTATGAGCGTCTTTTTTTCGTTAATAGACATCGATATTAAGAGCGGTTTTTAAAACCCGGTGTCTATGATAGCTTCCTTAGCTTGTTCTATCTATGAAATCAGATAGTAAAAAACCGTTGTTAAAAGTGGTGTTAATGAACCAAAATAAAATAATTTATTTTTTTCACCAATACTTAGCCAAAATTTGCAACACTTCACTCTTCCCTCCAAACATAAACTGATATCGCTCCCTCCAAACCTAAACATATATCGTGCCGTCCACCGTATACCATCGCGACGCCACCACCACTTTCCTCCTCGCCTCATCTCCCTCTTCCCCTTCCTAGATCTACGAAAGATGGCATCTTTTTCGTGGACGGAGGAGGATGTGCTACGGTGCTGCGGTAGCAAGCGTTTCGCCAAGGAGCTTGCCTTCGCCTCGCTGTTTTCCGACCTCCACCACGCAATCCAGTTCGCCTACAGGATCTGGTTCAACAAGGTCGCACCTTTGCCCCGTCCTTCTCTACTCTCGATCACCCTCGCCGACTCCTTTCCTCACCTTCTAATTCTTCAGATTGACATCGTCGGATGGCTCGAGGCCTTTGCAACTCACCCGCCGATCGGATCCATCTCTCCCTCCGTTTCGCAGTCACTATTCTTCCAATCCCTCTCATTCCTTTTTCTATTCTGGAATCCTTCTAACTTTTTATTGTTGGCCAGATTAGGTGGTCCAAGGAAGAACAATTTGCTGCAATGGCTACTGCCAATGATACCACATTGCAGGTGGATCTGATCATGTTCCCCTCTTTATTTTAGAGATCATTCTTTTAATTTGAGATTTGAATTCTTTTTCTTTCGTCAAACTGTAGGAATTGGTGGACTGGAATATCCGTTACCAGGAGAAGTTTGGGTTTGTGTTCCTCATCTGCACCTCTGGAAGGGGCATGCTAGAGATCCTTGT
The DNA here is from genome assembly GCF_018446385.1 of Zingiber officinale. Lineage (NCBI taxonomy): Eukaryota > Viridiplantae > Streptophyta > Magnoliopsida > Zingiberales > Zingiberaceae > Zingiber > Zingiber officinale. The sequence goes on along the minus strand of NC_056001.1, from coordinate 108,788,112 downwards.
TGAATTGAAGGTAAATTGCTAAAAGAATAAGTTTAGTTTGGCCATCTCTTGTTCATGCCTCACGTTTCTGCTTCAGAAAAATGGTTTGGTTTCATATTTACTCTTCAAACACAGTAGATTTGAATGTCGGGTAAGACTATGGTTGTGTCTTAAGGTTGAAGCTCTTATAATATTTTAATCTTCACAATATAATTGTCATCTTAATAACAAGATATATATTACATGTAAGCCATGATGATTATGAGTCTAGCTCACCTCCTATTGTCCATTTTATTGTCTCGAAGAATCGACTAACTAAATTTAGATATCAAACTATGCAGACTTCGTCAAGCTTTGCATAGAAATTGTAAATCGTGACTGAGAGAAGCACCTTCTTGATGTTATAAATCAGCACAATATGCTTATTTTCCTGGCTGGCTAGATCATCTTCTTAACATTATCATGCTATATGTAAGCCATGATCGACACCCCTTCCTCTTTCCCTTCCTAGATCGACGCCACCACCACTTTCCTCCTCGCCGCTGACATTCCGGTAATTTTTCCTTTATCCATCATCGCTACTGAAATCCTTCCTCATCTTCGACAGTTTCATCTTCTTGATCTCTTGATTACAAGTATTAATTGATTGATGCATGCAATGTGATCCGGGTTATGAAGAATGGACCCATCTTTCTAGTAAAGGAGGAGGGAAACTAGTCGAGCAGCAGTGCTCGTATAAGAATGGCGCCGTTGCCGGGGAGAGGTAAGGTTCTTAATGGGTTAATGGGTTTCGGGTTTGGGTAAGGAAAGATTTGAGTGAGTTCCGGATCCAATAAGAAGATGAAATTGGGCTTTTATAATCAGGCTTTGGATAAGGCTAAAAGAGTGGGCTTGATTGTTTTTTTTCCTTTGATCCAAATTGAATTAGAGCGCCATTTGTTGGATGAATTTTGGATGTCTTGATCTCGATCAACGACCTAGATGCTCCAAATTGCTTCCCTACAAGTAAGATGCTTATTTTTAGATAAAATACCAGAAAATATAGGAAAAATTATATACAAGGCTCTAAATTAATATCAACTCGTAAAATATGATATAAAACAAGATTTAAGTATACGAGATGATAAAAATATTAAGTATAAGAGCCAAAATAATATATAAAAATGCTCATTATCAATTCCCCCACACTTATTCTTACACGTCTCGGGCAAATGAAATAAAACTAGGAAGCAACCAAAAACTTATCTCCCTATCAATTCCCTAACAATACTCTGAAAATAGTAAAAGAAAGTTATTTAGGATGATCAAGTTTTAAGAATCAAGGTATTCATAGTTCAAATTTTCACATAAGTCGACAAGCATGGTAATTTCAATCAACTTGAATAGACTAAGCATGATAGAACCTCACAAGGTGAATATATGCACTAATGCTCACATAAATAATAGATATGAAAGTGGAGCTCTCTCTAAAGCAACTCATGACATTGCACTACCATATGCTTGCTTATTTTCTAATTCTCCACTAATGTAAACATAAGTACACATAAATCAAGAGGACTTATCATGAATAATAATGAAACCACAAATGTAAACAATAGAACAAGAAGGATAGACAACAAAGGAATTCAAAGAGAATATGAGAGCATTAGGGTAATCAACATGATGAATACAATCAAATAATATGCTTTAAAACTCACCCAAACATCCAACACTCAACTCTCTTTGCACATTCTCAATGTGATATACATCAACCACTATAACATCTCCAAAATACATGTATGTATTAACAACTAACTCATGAGAATCTCTCAATAACAATATAAAATGAGTATAAATCAATCTTTCCATTGAGATATTTCTTCTTGTTCATCACTAACAAAATAACAAATGTTTGAGAAATTTTTTTCCTCTCTTTTTATTCTTTTTTTTCCATCTTTGTTTTTCTTTTCTTTTCTTTGTTTTTTTTTCTTTTATTTTTCAACAAGCATAGAGAGATTTTTTTTTTCAACAAGCATTCGTCCATACATATTTGCCTCCCCCACACTTAAACTTGTCCGTCTCGGACAATACAACAAATCATGATATCATCTAAAACTCAACAATAGGGGGCTTAAAAAAAATAATAATAAAGATATGCCAAAGAAAATGTAACTCTTCATACAATCACCCAATGCTCTCATCACAGGATTAGGGAATGAATGAATCGATAAAGATATGGTAGTGAAAATATAACGACGATGAGAAGATATGACAAGGGAAGTACAATGATAATGATAATGAAAATATAATGGCAATGAGAAGATATGACAAGGGAAGTACAATGAAACATGAAAGCAATAGGTGAAATGCTTACTGGTAAGAACAACAAAGTAGAGGAACAACTAAGAGATGAATAAGAAAATTTGCCTCTATCATATTCATGTAAGCTTATATTACCATAATTTCAAAAAGAATCAAAGCAAGTTCTAGAGTGTCAAGTATCACAAGTGCTATCACACACAAGAGGATTAAGGATAAGCGTGGGAACAACCTCACTATATGAATAATCAAATATCATGCATAATCTAACAAGATAGAGTCCATCACCATAACAAATGACTAATGCAATTAATGTACCCAACAGTACCAAGGAAACCAAAACTTGATAGTCAAACTTAACTGTCTTTTTCGATTCTCAAAGCATTATAAAGGGACATGTAGGGAGATATGACTCAAAATCAAACAAGGTATAAACAAGACCAAACAAAATGCAAAACAAGAAAACAAAGTATGAAAGCAGAGTATACAAACAAACAAACATGCAAGTATAAAGATAAAAAGAAGCAAGAAAAAGAAAGGAAAGGAACAAACTCCCCTTTATTCCTGGCGGCTGAAGACGGTTCAGAAGTAGAATCCATGCCGGTAGTGGAATGATCCTTCCCGGTGGTTGCAAACGGTTAAAGTGTAAAATCCAAGTTGGGAGTGGAATGTTTGCATTTGAAGTAAAGACCGCTCCCTTCACCCTATTCTTTTTGAAAGTTTTTCCCGGAGGTTGAAGGCGGTTTAACTTAAGCATCCACTCTAAGGGCCTGTAAAAACCTGCAAGGCCAAGGACAGAATGCACCTTCCACACGTATGTGGGGTAAGGAAGAGATGAAACAAAATCAAACTTAAGCAAGCATGAATCCAAATATGAGTCACATCCAATAAAATCAATATTAGGAACCTCTATGGAATTCTCTAAAAGATCACAAGAAATATTTACCTTGCTGTACTGAAATGTACCTGGAGGTTCTAGAATAGTGGATGTGACTTCCTCTTCATCAAATAATAGCTCAGGCTCTGGTGGTGCATAAAAAAGAAGTGATTCTTGGGGCTTTACCTCCACAGCATAAGTCCTTACACTCTCCTTATCAGGTGGTCGTGGAACAAAACTAGGTGATTCTTGAGACATTGCTTCTACCATGCAAGTCCCTACACTTTCCTTATCGATAGATGCATAATCAAGCTCAGCTAGCTCCTTAACATCATCAACAACACCTGCATCTACAATATCTGCAACAACAAAATTAGAAGAAGCAAAATCATCTACAACTACAACAACATCACATATAAAGGTAGAGGAGTCCTGTATAGGAGTAGAATCAGGGTCAGGACTATGTCATTCTCTAGAATCCATCTCCTCACTAGATAATTGGGCTTGTCGAGCTCGGTTCATTTTAGTTTGATGTGTTATTTGATGATCTACTTCGTTGATGTTTGATTGTTTGCTTGTGTTCATGTTTTAGTGCTGGTATGAATTCATTATTGGTTGAATTGTAATTGACTTGAATTCTCCCATGTTTTAGTGCACATACTAATGCTATTTTGATTCATGCTTGTGAAGTGTTCGACAAAATGTTTCTTCCAACAGTAGGTTTAAATTCGTGCACTTTATTTTCCTTAATGTTTGCTTGTCTTGTCTCTTTCAATTGCTAATAGTTTTGTTCTTCGTTTGAATGCAATTAGGATTAGATTTCTTTAATGCTCTAGATTAAGTTCTATGCTTAATTTCTTTAGTTGCTTACTTTATGTTGTCTTTAATTTCCTTGCAATTATAGTTTAAGTTAGACTAAGTTTTCTTACTTGCGCTATCTTTCATTTACTAGGTTAGGTTCATTTAATGTGTGGCTATTTTATTCCGTAGTTTAATTCATTAATGGTGAAATCGTAGCGTAGAGTGACAATGCACTATGAGATCATTATTAATGGATAGATAGGATGTCTTTCATTAATTAGGATTAGATTTCATACTTGCATTGCTCTTTTGTTCCTTAGGTTAAATTTCATACTTGTTTGTTATTTCATATCGTAGTTCAAAATTCAAAACCCAAACCCCCAGTTTAATATCAAAATTCCAAAAGCCATAACCAATTCTGAAGTTATCATCCTATCGTTAAGTTCTTTGGGCGACGACCGAGTCATTTCTATACTACTTTAGTGTAGAGGGGTTTGGTAACTTTAATTGTAATTTGATAAGCTCCCGTAGTACGACACTCGAGCTTCACATCAAATTTTGTCGTCGTTCCCTCGGAGAGGTAAGGTTCTTAATGGGTTTCGGGTTTGGGTAAGGAAAGATTTGAGTGAGTTCCGGATCCAATAAGAAGATGAAATTGGGCTTTTATAATCAGGCTTTGGATAAGGCTAAAAGAGTGGGCTTGATTGTTTTTTTTTTCCTTTGATCCAAATTGAATTAGAGCGCCATTTGTTGGATGAATTTTGGATGTCTTGATCTCGATCAACGACCTAGATGCTCCAAATTGCTTCCCTACAAGTAAGATGCGTATTTTTAGATAAAATACTAGAAACTATAGGAAAAATTATATACAAGGCTCTAAATTAATATCAACTCGTAAAATATGATATAAAACAAGATTTAAGTATACGAGATGATAAAAATATTAAGTATAAGAGCCAAAATAATATATAAAAATGCTCATTATCACACGCTGACATACAACAACACATAAAGCTGGAACAAGGCAACGACACGAAAGCCGAACCACAAAGGGAACAGACTATAATCAAATCAGTGACAATGATAATGGTGGCCAGCTTGGTGCTAGGAGACCCGCCAAATCAGCATTGAGGGGGCTTCGCTTGCATTTTGGCCGCCGCCAACAGGAGGAAGAAGAAAACCTTCTTCCTCCCTCTCAGGCTCCTCGCCAGTGCCGATGCAGGCCGTTGGCCTCCACTTCCGTTCCTCTCCCTCTCCTCCTCGCCGCCGCCGCCACACGATCTGCCCCTCTTCTCTTTCCCTCTCCTCTCGCTGACATTTACCTCCAACCGCCGCCTCTGCCGAGCACGCCGATGCCACCTTTGCGAGGATACCGACCACAGCTCTCTTCTTCTTCCTTCTCCTCGCGACGTCGTAGCCGGAGAGATTAGCCATTGCTCTCCTTCTCCCCCTCTTGCCGGCAACTCCCGTGGCTCTTCATGTCGGCAACCCTCCGACGCTCCATTTCTCCTCGGTGTTGGGAGAGGCTGCTGCCACCCCTAGCCCTTGCGCAGTAGCCACCTCGACCGGCAGCCAGTGGCGGCCGTCGACCGACCGCACAGCCTCCCTTTGCCCGCTGATGGCCCCAGCATCGCCTCCATGCTACCCCCCTCTCCCTCGGTCGTCGGTGGCCAAACGCAGCCTCCTCAATGCTGATTCGACGGGTCTCCTAGCACCGAGCTGGCCACCATTATCATTGTCACTGATTTGATTATGTTCTGTTCCCATTGTGGTCTGGCTTTCGTGCCGTTGCCTTGTTCCAGCTTTATGTGTTGTTGTATGTCAGCGTGCGACCTATTGTTATCCCGGGCTTGCGTGCTGATTTCGTGTCCCGGCCTGCGTGCTGATTGCCGATCTCGTGTCCCGACTTGCGCGCCGATTGCCGATCTCATGTCCTGGCCTGCGTGCCGATTGCCGATCTCATGTCCCGGCCTGCGTGCCGATTGCCGATCTCGTGTCCCGGCCTACGTGCCGATCTCGCTTCCCAGTCCGCATGTTGTCTTCCGGATCCAGGCCGCATTCAGCTCCGTGCCGCCAGACCCGGCTCCACATCCGACTCCGATTCACCTGCTCTTCCGGGTCGTGACAACTCAAGCAGCGTCCCATCCGAGGGCGCCCCCTGGTCCAGGGTACGTTATTCGTTCATATTCCATACTCATTTTCATTATATTATTAGCCAGTTACTTATATGTCCGTTGGATCCGCCTTGAGCCTCGGGGTACCAGGAATCGGGGGGACCTGGTCACTGGCTGCAGGTAGCATTGACCAGAGGACTTCTGAAGACTTGGTCAACACAAAAGCCATCTCAGCACACCTCCCTCCGGGACACCACGACTCGGTCAACATTCTCGCCACCTCACCTGGCGGTCCATCTGACTCAACTTCCGGACGTGATCACAATGTGTTTGATGAATTTCCTCAAACACTACCCTGAGTTGATTTTATCATTTTTGTTTGCTAGATTGAGGAGTTGTTATTTCCTGTTGCTAAGTTGGTTTTATGTATTCCTTGAACGATCAAGTTTCTTTTATGTATATGCTAATTCTTTTCACTGATATGCCATGTTTTCTGGTTTATAAATTTACCTCTTTTTGTTGTTGTTGTTTCTACAGGATTTGTGTGTTGGGCTTCATAGACGCACTACATATACAACTTAAAGGCTTTGATCATTAAGTGAGTATTTTCTTTTGACCTTCTTGTTAAATTGATTCATGACCAAGTTAATTATGATCATTAAGGATTCGCTAGCCTCTCCCTCGCCCGCGACGGCTCTAGCCAGGACCACGGATGGGCCTGCCGACAAAGGGAATCTCTCCGATGCCAAAGGGCTTGCCAAAGAAGCTGCTTTCTTGTTCCAGAACCGACGGTTCCAGTAGTGCGTTGAAATATTGAGCCAGATTTTTGATAAAAAGAGAGGCGATGCAAAGGTGTGTCTAATTTATCTTTCGTTATACTGTGATTCTGTTGTCTGGTACATTTCTGGTTAGGGGGATTCCGAATACTAATTCTCAATGGAAAGTGCTGCTCGAATGATGACTTAACAGTTTGTAGAATAGATAACTGGAGAAGACAAGTCTCTCTTAGTCCAATAATTACTTCAAGCATTTATACCAATTTTCTAGCATATGTAGACGCTACTACATATCCAAGCTATGAGCAAACGAAAGGTCCTTTATGATGGAAAATATATAAGATTTCGGGGCTTAAAAAATGGTGAAAAGATGAACAGAGCTTGCACATGGCTTAATGACCTAAGGATATCTTTTATGAAATTGTAGCAAATGCATGACGGATGTAATTCTGCGGTGAGACCAACAAGTAAGAGCAACAGGATTTTAACTTTCTCTATGGTCAACCTTGCATAACAGAACTTGTAGATTCCTACTCTGTGTTGTTTGCTGTGAAGAAGAGTGTACTGTAATCATGTGTGAACTGTGGATATTGTAGATTTCAGAGTCATAGTCATCAGCCTGCATTAACTTTAGCGTCCAAATATTAGATGCTAAGTTGTTAAGATTAAACCTCAAGGGGCCCTCCTCACCTTTTCTTTCACCTGACCTTTCATAAGACTTCAACTCCTAGTGTGTTTAGCATTTGCATTCCAGATTCATTACATTTCATGCGCAGCAAGCATAGATTCTTTATCACAAATAAATTCTTAGATTTAGTGTTTTTAGAATGTTTAGGTTCTGTGAACTATTGTGATAATGGAACTTATTGTCTACTTGTTTATTTCTTCACTTTGATTATCATTTGTCATTGATTTAATTTGTATTTTAGTTGAATATAATTCGACTTCATCTCTTAAGGATTTTACACTGACTATATTTTACTTGGTTCTTCTTCATATGAAAATCAATTGACCAGTTATTATACAAATCAAGAATGTAAAATTCCTCAAATTTGTTCTATTTTAATTGAAATCTCATTGCTTTCCAAAGATGACAGTGATCCAATGATTCTTTGCCGAGTTTGATATGAAAGAAGAAATTGCATATTTGGTATCCACACTTCTACTTTTTGTGCGAAGGCTTTTATATTATTTGTCTTTAGGTCTCCCTAATAGTTGCAACTCAGGGTTTGATGTTGTTTCTCCATGTCAAAATGTATTAATTAGCTACTATATGAAACATGTCTATTTTTTCCTCTAATTATTTCTATTTTAACTAATATCTTACTCATTTTTAAAGTACATGATGATTTGTTGTTGGCTTGCATACAAAAGAAGAGAAGTTTATTTACTATGTGCAGTTCTTGTTTGTGTGAACCTTAATCATCTTCTATTTATTTCAGGTTCTTCATAATATTGCTGTTGCAGAATACTTTTGAGATGGTTGCACTGATCCTAGGAATCTCCTTGATGCATTAAACAAGGTTAAAGTAAGTTTACTGAATCACAGGTAATTGGTTTTTTGAAGTAATTTATGAAGATAATTTCTCATCTTCATACTGACATTCTTGAGGAAACAAATTATTAAACATTAAAGCTATAATCATATTAAACATATGATATCATATGACATGATTATACTTAACATGTATGATAAGGTTAAACATGATCTTTAGAATCATCCATTCTTCTATAGCAAAAAAGTCTGTTGCTCCTTGGGAATCATGTCTTCTCCAAATCATGGTATTTTGAATATTGCTAATATTTTATTATCTATTTAATGTAATTTCACCATTTTCTCTATCTTTTTTTCAAAGTTGGAAATAATTTAATCCATGTTTATCCATTCAGTCAATATTCTATGATTTTTTAAACTAGCATTGTTCTTGCAACTGAAAAGATATTTTACATGCACTCGTTGATTAATAACTATATTGGTTATAGGAGCAGAGTGAAGAGCTTGCGCATACTTTTATGGACCAGATTGACTTTGAGAATAGCTGCCTAGTCTATATGGTTTCAGGGTCTAAAGCTAAAAGTGCTTCAATTCATCAAAGTGCTGCTATAAATAGCAGTAGAGTTGTCCATGCCCAAGAGTTTGATGTTTCAGTAACAGTGCTGAATATTGTATGTAGTTCAACGCATTTTGTCAAAAATTTTCTTTCCATAATTAGTGAATGAGTTAATAAATTGCTCTCTTCTTAGTATTTTTGTTAATTTGGTTCTTCACAGGCAATCATTCTCTACCATATCCATGAGTATGCACAGTCATTATCTGTTCTCAAAAAGCTATTCCAGAATATCGAGCCAATTGAAGAGGTACGCCTTAATTTAATCATCTTATGAGTTATTAATAAGATGATTCTTTTTATTCTGTCTTGCTATTTTTTCCTATGCAGCAAATAGCTCTCTGTGTATGCCTTCTTCTACTGGATGTTGCATTAACTTGTGAAGATATTTTACAAGTCTCAGTAAGTTTCTTTGTAATCAACACCTTTTACTTTTTTATTTTCCTCAATGATGTCTCTTTTATTTTTTTTTAATTCACAAAATGAAAGTGTTACAATATCTATTTTTATGTGTTATTACAGTTTACAAATCTCAAGTACTCCAGAGTTGAAATTGATGAAGTGCGGTTCGAGTGGGCTGAATGCATGCTAGATTACATTTGAGTAGGAAAGGTATTTGATTTTTGAAAACTTTGGATGATGCATGCATTTGCATGGAATGTAAATTGTGTATGCTACCTTGATGTGTACAATATCTATTACCTTTTGATATTGTAAAAAGAATATTTGTGTATTTTATGGACACTGACTTGATGTGTACAATATCTATTACCTTTTGATGTTGTAAGAAGAATATTTGTGTAATTTATGGATACGAACTTGATGTGTACAATATCTATTATCTTTTTATGTTGTAAGAATAATATTTATGTGTTGGTTACATTGATATTGACTTGGTGTGTTTAGATACACCGATGTATAATAATATTAACTAAATTTTGTACTATAAAAATGTTATATAATATCGGTTTTTCACTCTTTCAGAAATCGAATCGGTGTCGTTAAACAATACTGATATTACATTGTTTTTCCACCGCTGCCAAAACCGGTGTCATTAATTGATATTACATCAGTTTTACATCGTTAATGGAATTGGTGTTGTTAATATTACATCGGTCATAAACCGCTACCAAAACTAGTGTTGTTAACATATATTACATCGGTTTTACACTGTTGCTGAACCGGTGTCGTTAAGTGATACTATATCGGTTATAACCCGATGCCTAAAATGACAGACCTTTTACATCGGCTTTATAGACATCGGTCGATTTTGTAATAGACAACGGTGGAAAACCGATGTCTATAAGGGGTTTTCTTGCAGTGACCCCTCCCTTGCTCGACACTAATGCTGCTGTGGTTGCAGGTTCCTCTACGCGGAGTCCACGCACGGTTAACAGGAGTGCCACGTCCCCAACACCTATCGCCTCGACTCCTGGACAAGATCAAATTTGACACCGTTTGTGGGAAGTTTACCTGTATCCGAGCCGAGAAAATGGAAGATGCTGGACGACTTCGCACAGTGACACTCACCCAAGTGGAGCTTGACATGCTTGTACAGGTCCGAGCTTAGAAGATAGTCGAGTAGCAGCAGCAAAAGGCGTTAGCTGACCGACTGGCGTAGCAGGCAACATCAGCATCCGGGGGCCGAGCGATGCATGAAGACCGGCCATAACAACTCTCCATCTGGGGACAAAACAAAGAGCCGACCGTTACCCATGGGGAGGCATAGTTCGCCCCGATACCATTCTACCGAGCTCTGTTCAAAACGCCCTCGGAGATCGCTCAGGCAAATCAAGAGCGGGGGTCCTCTTCAAATGAAGCGCATGTTCGGGAAGTGCGGAGAGGCAAGGCACCTCAAGGTGACACGTCTCCCGAACGGATCAACAGCCAGTTCTCCGAAGCAATATTGCACGATCCATTTCCAAGACACTACGCTCCTCTAGCGATGGGGGAGTATAATGGATCGATAGACCCGGATGATCATTTGGGTAAATTCGACAACGCGACTACACTTCACCAATACACGGATGGGGTGAAGTGTCAGGTCTTCCTCACCACACTCTCTGGATCGGCACAACGTTGGTTCAGAAGACTGCCGGACGGATCGATACGTAGCTTCAAGGATTTTCGAACTGCCTTCCTACACCATTTCGCTAGCAGCACGTGCTACCAGAAGACGAGCGTCAGTTTGTTTTCCTTGAAGCAAGGGCTGAGAGAAACCCTCTGAGCGTACATCCAGCGCTTCAACCAGGTAGTTATGGATATCCCCTCGGTCTCATCCGAGACCATGATGAATGCCTTTACACAAGGGCTCATCGAGGGGGATTTCTTCCGATCACTTATAATAAAGCCGCCCCGCGACTACGACCACATGCTCAAGAAGGCTAATGAGTATATAAATGTGGAAGAGGCCCAGACGGCAAGAAGGAAGGAGGCACCAGCTAAACCCCCGGTGCCGACCGAACGGCGAATGCCAAGCAGCCACCAACTGCCGAAAGGACCAAAAGTCGAAGGCCGTTCTCACCAGGAAACAAGGGTGCATGTCGTGCAACATGTGGATTTCGACCGGCCAAAGACATCGAAAGGCAAGGTATGGACGCTCATGTTTTGCTCCTTCTACCAGTTGGCATCACACAACACACGTGACTATCGCGGCCAGACGTCGATCGCCTGGCCAGCCCTGAGGGGCTATCGTCGCCAATCTCCCTCGCCTGACTGATGACACAGGCATCAATCCGTCGGGCGACGGGGGGATGCAAGAAGATCACCCGAGCGACAGCGCCACTATCAGTAGAGGGAAACTATTGACCACCCCCTAGCCTCTCGCGAGCATAACAGGTCATCTGCTCGGGAGGAGGAAAATAGAGCAATATCGCTCGAGAAGAAATAAACATCATAGCCTGCGGTCCAACCAGCGGCGACTCTAACCAAGCCAGGAAGTCATACGCTTGGCGGCTGGAGATTCACGCCGTAAGCTATAGCCGAGAGAAGGCGAACGAGCTCTAAATCAACTTCGGACCCCGGGATCTCGAGGGAGTAGAAGTCCCCCACTACGTCGCTCTCATCATCCGAGCGGTAATCGTAAATTATACCATTTATCGAGTTTTTGTTGACATAGGGAGCTCGGTAAACATAAGTAATCTTCAAGAAGGCTTTTGATCAGCTCCAGATCGACCGAGGTGAGTTACTGCCGATGATGACCCCACTGTATAGATTCACGGGCAACAAGGTTTTGCCGATCGGCTAAACCAAGTTGGCCATATCGCTCGGAGAGGAGTCGCTCCGGAGGACCAGAACCACAAACTTCATTGTGGTAGATGCCCCATCAGCTTACAACGTTATCCTGGATCGATCAATCATCAATGAGTTCTGGGCAGTAGTTTTAACATACTGCCAAAAAATAAAATTCCTAGTAGACAACCAGGTTGGGGAAGTCAAAGGTGACCAGTTGGCCGCTCGGCGTTGCTATGTCGAGATGGTCAAAACCGAGGCCAAATCCGTTCGAAAAACTCCCCGACTAGAGGTTAGCACTATTATTGAAAAACCTCCTACCCTATTCTACGAAGAGAAAGAGGAAGTCCATATCCATCCCGGCCGAGCGGAGGCAATAACTTTCATAGCATCTGATATGGAAGCCAATCAGAAGGCAGAACTGATCGCCTATCTCGAGCAAAACTACGACGTGTTCGCATGGTCGACGCATGAGCTCCCCGGGATTTCCCCGAGCGTCGTGCAACATGAACTTCACGTCCGACCGGATGCTCGGCCAGTAAAGCAAAGAAAGAGAGACTTCAACGCCGAACAAAATCTGATCATCCGGGCAGAAATAGAGAAGCTGCTGGAGGCCGGCCACATACGGGAGGTGCAATTCCCGAGCTGGCTCGCAAATGTCGTGTTGGTCTCAAAGCCGGGCAACAAGTGGTGAGTCTGCATCGACTTCGGGACCTCAACAAGGCATGCCCAAAGGACTTCTACACGCTGCCTTAGATTAATCAGATGGTAGACTCCACTGCTGGGTGCGAGCTGATATGCATGCTGGATGAATACCAAGGGTACCATTAGGTGCCGCTCGCCCGGGAAGATTAGGAAAAAGTCAGCTTCATTATAGCCAATGGGACGTATTGTTACAATGGCATGCCGTTCGGACTGAAGAACTCTGGAGCTACTTATCAAATGCTGATGAATAAGGTGTTCAAATGGCAGATCGGTCGTAACATGGAGGTATACGTCGATGACATATTAATCAAATCCCTCAAGGCAGCTGACCTGTGTGCAGACATCAAGGAGACTTGCCAGACATTTAGGACATACGGGATCAAGCTGAATCTAAACAAGTACTTGTTCGGCGCAAAGAGCGGGCGATTCCTGGGTTACATCGTCACCGAGCGGGGCATCGAGGCAAACCCCAGTAAAATAAAAGAAGTACAAGACATGCCACCGCCGAGAAATTTGAAGGAAGCCCAGCATCTCACCAGTAGGATAATAGCACTTTCTTGGTTCATCTCCAAATCATCCGATCGGAGCCTACCATTCTTTAAGATACTGCACCGAACCACCAAATTCCAGTGGGACGAGGAGTGTGATCAGGCGTTTGGAGAATTAAGGAGTACCTCAACTCGTTGCCTATACTAGCCAAGCCGGTTGTTGGCGATCCCCTCCGAATTTACCCATCCTCGACCGAACATGCAGTCGACTCAGCTCTAGTTAGACAGAACAACGAGGAATAGTCAGTGTATTTTTTAAGTTATCTATTGAAAGACGTTAAATCCTGCTACACCGGTCTCGAGAAGTTGGCTTACGCATTGCTACTCGCCGCTCGAAGGTTTCACCCGTACTTCCTCGCCCACTCCATCATCGTTATGACCAATAGTCGCTTGGGGAGGGTCCTCCTCAATCCAGAAGCGTCTGGACAACTAATCAAATGGACGACGGACCTCAGTGAGTTTGACATTCAGTAGCAGCCTCGAACGACTATCAAAGTGCATTCCTTAGCAAATTTCATTACGGAGGTACAAAATCCCGAGCCAGAAGCCGTTTGGAGGATATATGTGGATGGTTCGTCTACTCGGCAGGGGAGCGGGGTCGCTATATTGCTCATCTCCCCCCATGAGGAGCGGATGTAACAGTCCGTTTGGCTGGACTATAGGGTAATAAATAATGAGTCCGAATACGAGCCGCTCATAGCCGACCTTCAAGCTGCCCGGCACGTCAGAGCCATCAAGGTCCTCATCCACTGGACTCTCAATTGGCCGCTCAGCAGCTGACCGGGACATTTGAGATAAGTAACACGCGACTCAAGCTCTACGTCGAAGCCTTCAAAAAACTAAAGGTGAACTTTTGGGAAGTCACCATACAAAAGATCCTTCGGTCAGAGAATCAGGCCACCGACGAGCTAGCCAAATTAGCCAGCTCGTTATTACCTATCGTCATAGCACAACCGATCGAGCAGGTATCCCTATCGGCTCATATTGACCGGATGGAGGGGCTTACCTTCCCAAATGACTGGAGGTCGGCAGTGATGGAGTTTTTGCGGTCTGGAGCCACACCGTCCGATCGAGAGGAGGCTCGCCTGTTGAGGAAAAGGGATGGTCAGTTCACCCTGATTGGGGATCAGCTCTACAAGAAGGCCTTCTCTAGGCCTCTACTTAAATGCGTCAGATCGGAAGACTCCGACTACATACTACGGGAGGTACATCAAGGATCCTACGGAGGCAACCGGGCGGCTGCTCACTGGCATGGAAGATCTTGCTGGCCGGATACTTCTGGCCGACCCTCTAAGAGGATGCCACCCGGACGGTGGCTACCTGTCTGTCTTACCAGAAATATCATAGTATCTCACACCGACCGACCGAGGAGATGAAGGCGTCCACAGTCTCTTGCCCATTCGACCAATGAGGCATGGATATTGTTGGGTCATTCCCCATAGCAACAGGTCAGCGGAAGTTTCTGCTCATCGCAGTGGATTATTTCTCCAAGTGGGTCGAAGCTGAGCCGCTAGTAAGAATAATCGAATAGATGGTCATGAAGTTCATCTGGCAGCACATCATCTGCCGGTTTGACATCTCACGCCGGCTCATCTCAGATAATGGAAGGCAGTTCACTAGCCAAAGGCTTAGGGAATTATACGGAGGATACGGCATCTAGTAGGCCTTCACTTCCGTAGCTTATCCACAGAGCAACGGGCAAGTAGAGAGGTCACCAATTGGGAAATCCTCCAAGTCCTGCGCGCTAGGCTCGATCATATGGGAGGCAGCTAGGACGATGAGCTCCCTAGCGTGTTGTGGGCGCTCCGCACGACTCCTAAGGAAGGGACCAGGATAACTCCTTTCCACCTGGTGTATGGTGGTGAAGCGGTTGCCCCCGTCGAAGTCGGAGTCGAATCCGATCGGATATAACACTACGGCGAGGACAGGGCCGAGTGGAGGCTTTTGGAGCTATACTTGGTGGACGAAGCTCGTGCAAAAGCCGTCGGCTGGCTGATGGCATACCGACAGAGGATGAAGCAAAGCTACAATCGGAGGGTGATCCCTAGGTCATTCCAGGTAGGCAACCTGATATGGAAGAAAGTGAAACCGATCAGCGATGTCACCAAGTTGGAGGCCCCATGGGCCGGGCCCTTCAAGGTCATGGAGAAGCTCCGGTCAGGTGTCTACTACTTGGAGGATGAGGATGGACGACGACTAGAGCGGTCATGGAGCGTGAACCATCTCCAACCTTACCGAGTCAGGTGACAGGTGCGTCTTGTAATAGTTAATGTCTTTGCACCCCTATACTTTTTGTATACAAGGCAGAAGTAAAAAATAAAAAAAGAATTCAAAGCTCTGTACCGAGCGACACGACAAATCGTTGAGCGGCTACGTTAAACCCATGTCTCCATCGACGGTCGAGCGGTGACCTTAAACCCACAACTTCGTCAAATCATCGAGCGGCGATGTTAAACCCATATCTCCATCGACGGTCGAGGAGCGACCTTAAACCCATGCTTTCATCAAATCGTCAAGCGGCAATGTTAAACCCATGTCTCCATTGATGGTCGAGCGACGACATTAAATCCATGACTTCGTCAAATTGTCGAGCGGTGACGTTAAACCCATGTCTCCATTGACGGCTAAGCGGCGAATTTAAACCCACGACTTCGTCAAATCATCGAGCGGCGACGTTAAACTCATGTCTCCGTCAGCTGTAGAGCAGCAACCTTAAACCCACGACTTCGTCAAATCGTCGAGCGAGGGGAGCAGGATCGACATATTGCTAATCTCCCCCATAAGGAGCGAATGCAGCTATCCGTTTGGTTGGACTACAGGGCAACAAACAATGAGGCCGAATACGAGGCGCTCATAGCCAGCCTTTAAGCCGCCCGGCACGTCCGAGCCATCAAGGTCCTCATCCACTCGGACTTTCAATTGGCTGCTCAGCAGCTGATCGGGACATTCAAGATAAGTAACACGCGACTCAAGCTCTACGCCGAAACCTTTGAAAAACTAAAGGCGAACTTTCGGGAAGTCATCATACAAAAGATCCCTCGGTCGGAGAACCAGGCCGCCGATGAGCTAGCCAAATTAGCCAGCTCGTTATCGCCTATCGTTATAACATAGTTGATCGAGCAGGTATCCCTAGTGGCTCATATTGATCGGATGGAGAGGCTTACCTTCCCAAATGACTAGAGGTCGATAGTGACAAAGTTTTTGCGGTCTGGAGCCACACCGTCCGATCGGGAGGAGGCTCGCCTGTTGAGGAAAAGGGCTGGTTGATTCACCCTGATCGAGGATCAGCTCTACAAGAAGGCCTTCTCTAGGCCTCTACTTAAATGAGTCGGATCGGAAGACGCCGACTACATACTACGGGAGGTGCATCAAGGATCATGTGGAGGACACCCGGTCGGCCACTCACTAGCAAGGAAGATCTTGCTGGTCGAATACTTCTGGCTAACCCTCCAAGAGGATGCCGTACGGACGGTGGCTACCTGTCTGTCTTGCCAGAAATATCATAGCCTCTCACACTGACCGACAAAGGAGATGAAGGCGTCCATAGTCTCTTGCCCATTCAACCAGTGGGGCATGAACATTGTTGGGTCATTCCTCATAGCAACAGGTCAACGGAAGTTTCTGCTCGTCGCAGTGGATTATTTCTCCAAGTGAGTTGAAGCTGAGCCGCTAACAAGAATAACCGAACAGATGGTCATGAAGTTCGTCTGGCAGCACATCATCTGCCGGTTCGGCATCCCGGGTCGGCTCATCTCAGATAATGGAAGGTAGTTCGTTGGCAAAATACTTAGGGAATGGTGCGGAGAATACGACATCTAACAGACCTTCACTTCCGTGGCTTATCCACAGAGCAACAGGTAAGCAGAGAGGTCACCAATCGGGAAATCCTCCGAGTCCTGCGCGCTCGGCTCGATCATATGGGAGACAGCTGGGTCGATGAGCTCCCCAGTGTACTGTGGGCACTCCGCACGACTCCTAAGGAAGGGACCGGGGCAACTCCTTTCCACCTAGTGTATGGTGGCGAAGCGGTCGTCGCCATCGAAGTCAGAGTCGAATCTGATCGGATACAACACTACGACGAGGACAACGCCGAGCGGAGGCTTCTGGAGCTAGACTTGATGGATGAAGCTCGCATAAAAGCCGCTAGCCGGCTGATGGTATACCGACAGAGGGTGAAACAAAGTGACAATCGGAGGGTGATCCCCAGGTCATTCCAGGTAGGCGACCAGGGTATGGAAGA